>NC_092050.1:33290262-33890687 GCF_003086295.3 Arachis hypogaea
CTGTAAACCCTAGTAACTAGTTTAGTATAAATATGAATTTTTACTATTGTATTTACATCTTTGAAACGTTTAGTCCTTAGACAATGGAGGCTGGCCTCACGGCCATGCCTAGACCTTTCACTTATGTATTTTCAACGGTGGAGTTTCTACACACCATAGATTAAGGTGTGGAGCTCTGCTTTTCCTCATGAATTAATGCAAAGTACTATTGTTTTCTTATTCAATTCAAGCTTATTCCTATTCTAAGATATTCGCTTGCACTTCAACATGATGAATATGATGATCCGTGACACTCATCACTATTCTCGATCTATGAATGCGTGCCTGACAACCACTTCAGTTCTACCTTGGATTGAGCGTTTATCTCTTAGCCTCCATTCCGAAAGATCGGAGTCTTCGTGGTATAAGCTAGAATTATTGGTGGCCATTCCTGAAATCTGGAAAGTCTAAACCTTGTCAGTGGTATTCCGAGTAGGATCTGGGATGGGATGACTGTGACGAACTTCAAACTCGCGAGTGTTGGGCGTAGTGACAGACGCAAAAGGATCACTGGATCCTTTTCCAACATGATCGAGAACCGACAGATGATTAGCCGTGCGGTAACAGTGTATTTGGACCATTTTCACTGAGAGGACGGGAAGTAGCCATTGAAAACGGTGATGCCCAACATACAGCTTGCCATGGAAAGGAGTATGAATGATTGGATGACAGCAGTAGGAAAGCAGAGGTTCAGAAGGAACAAAAGTATCTCCATACGCTTATCTGAAATTCTCACCAATGAACTGTATAAGTATCCCTATCCTATTTTATATTTTATATTTTAATTATCAAAATCCCATAACCATTTGAATCCGCCTGACTGAGATTTGCAAGGTGACTATAGCTTGCTTCAGGCCGACAATCTCCGTGGGATCGACCCTCACTCACGTAAGGTTTATTACTTGGACGACCCAGTGCACTTGCTGGTTAGTTGTATCGGAGTTGTGAAAAAGAATTTGAGATTATAAACGTGCGTACCAAGTTTTTGGCGCCGTTGTTAGAGATCACAATTTTGTGCACCAGTACGCATAGGCCACGCGTACGCGTCGTCTGGCATTTTACTTCTCACGCGTACGCATCATGTCATGCGTACGCGTCGCCTGACGACCTCATCTCCATGCGTGCGCGTCATGCCATGCATGCGCATCGATGAATTCACTCCAAATCCTTGATTTTCCATGAATTCTCTACTTTGCATGCTTTTCTCTTTACTCCTTTGATCCATTCCTAACCCTTTTCAACCTGAATTCACTAACAAACACATCAAGGCATCTAGTGGAATCAAAGGTGAATTTAAACTAACAAATTAAAGGCCTAAAAAGTATGTTTTTACACTTAAGCACAAATTAAGGGAGAATTACAAAACCATGCTATTTCATTGAATAAATGTGAGAAAAGTTGATAAAATCCCCTAAAATCAACACAAGATAAACCACAAAATTGGGGTTTATCACCTCACCATTAACTTCACATCATCATCATCCCTTCGCACCTCTTCCCTCTCCCTTTTCTCACCACCATCACCATTGCCACCATAGCCATTCATTACTCACAACACTTTTTTTTTCAGCAACAACAATAGCCCCAAAATAAATTAACAGCAACATTCATAAAATAAATCAACAAAAAATTCAGATTAAACAATAATTCAATAATCATCAACTACAATTTCAATTTTATAACATGAACTTTATCAAGAAGTGTTGGGGAGAGATTGGGTCGGAATTCACTGCAGCAGTGATGGACTTTTTTTGAACTGCAAAGCTACCAAGAGACTCTAATGTTACATGGGTGGCTTTGGCTCCTAAGTTCGTTGGAGCAAAGGAGATAAAAGACTTTCATCCAATCAGCATGGTAGGCTGTGTGTATAAGGTCATATCAAAGGTATTGGTACGAAGAATGAGGAGTGTAATGCCTGGATTAGTAGGAGACATACAAAAAGCTTTTGTGAAAGGGAGGAAGATACATGATGGAGCCTTGATTGCTTGTGAGACTGTGTAGTGGCTGAAAACGAGGAAGAAGAGTGCACCGATAATCAATTTGGATTTTCAAAAGGCATATGACAGAGTCAAATGGAGTTTTGTGGATATCGTCCTTCAAAAGATGGGTTTTGGTACTAAATGGCGAAGACGGGTCAATGAGTGTATTTGCTCGGCGTCTATGTCGATTCTAATAAATGGGTCGCCATCTAAATCCTTTAAGATGGAACGAGGTCTAAGGCAAGGTGATCCGCTCTCTCATTTTCTCTTTGTACTTGTGGTGGATGTACTCCATAGGATGGTAGCTGAAGCTGTGAGGAATAGCAGAAATTCTCCATTGTTGGTCGGACAGGACAACATTGAATTGTCTCACTTACAGTTTGTGGATTACACCATATTGTTCTGTCCACATGATGAAGTTACTATCAGAAATTACAAGATGCTTTTGCGATGTTTTGAGGACAGTTTGTGGATTACACCATATTGTTCTGTCCACATGATGAAGTTACTATCAGAAATTACAAGATGCTTTTGCGATGTTTTGAGGTGATGTCTGGATTGAGTATTAATTTTGATAAATCCAGCTTAATTCCAGTTAATTGTGATAGGGAGTGGTCGCAAAGAATGTGCAGTTTATTAGGGTGTAAGGAAGCATCCCTGCCTGTTAAATACCTTGGTGTTCCACTTGGAGCAAACCCAAGACTTGTCAAGACATGAAAACCAATTATAGATAAGGTGGAAGACAAACTCAGTTTGTGAAAAGCAAAAACGTTAAACAAAGATGGTAAATTGGTGCTTATTAAATCAGTACTTAATAGTCTGCCAATGTACTACCTGAGCTTGTACAAAATGCCAAAAGCAGTAGCAGAGAAGTTAATTTCACTGTATAGGAGATTTTTGTGGAGCAACGAAGATGGCAAGCATGGAATACCTTTAGTAAAATGGGAAATAGTACAAACTCTGAAAAAATTAAGAGGTTTGGGAGTGGAGGATGCAGTACTTCGAAATACCACACTGTTATTCAAATGGTGGTGGAGATTTTCTAAGAAAAATTGTCCATTATGGAAGAAGATTGTATGCTCTTGTAATAACTTAAATCCTAATGTGTTGCTTTGTCATCAGTCTGTATTTTCCAAAGGGGGACCATGGAAGGATATTTGCCAGTTACAAATCATAGAGCAGGAGGTGAGAGAGAAGATGATTCGGAATTTATCTCTGGAAGTAGGTAATGGTAGACAAGTGCATTTTTGGGAGGACAGTTGGTTGCCGATTGGTATGTTAAAAGACACTTTCCCAAGACTTTTCTCAGTTTCAAATCAGAACGGATCTGTTATAGGGGATTGTGGTTTTTGGGATGGGCTAGAATGGATATGGAACTTTCAGTGGAGACGAAAACTATTCTAATGGGATTTGGAACTAGTTAACCAACTTCATGAAATTCTACGATCAGTCAAGTTAACAACTGAGAGAGAGGACCAACTAGTGTGGAAATTTGATAAATCTGGCGTTTATATTACTAACTCCTTTGTGCAGGTGAAAACACTTCCGGAGGAAATTACGAGCTATAGTTTCACTAGTTTCATTTGGAGAAGTTTAGTACCTCCACGTATTGAGTTATTCACCTGGTTTGTACTAGTTGGTAGAGTCAATACTAAGGAAAGATTACGAAGGCTAGGCGTTATTGATCAATTGGATAGTGTGTGTGTTTTATGCAAAAAGGATGTTGAGGACCTCCACCACTTGTTTCTTCGTCGTCAGTTTACTTGGTAGGCGTGGTGTGCATGATTGTTTGACTATGGCAGATTGTGGATTGTTCTAGGGACAATTAAGCAACATTTTGAAAGCTGGACGGGAGTGACTATAAGGAAGGAGGAACGTAATAGGTGGCTAATTGGATTTTTGCTATTGTTTGGCATATATGGATGAAAAGGAATGACAGAATCTTCAGGAGTCAAGAAGCAGGAATTGTGAAAATTATTAATAGGTCGCTTACGAGTTGTAAGGATTGGAGTAGAGTTGATCCAAATGGTTTAGTTCTTGGTTGTTTTGTTGCTCCACCTTATTGTGTTGAGCTCCTTTACTTAAAAAAAAAAACAATTTTAGTTTTCAGATCCAAAAATAGCAAAACAACAGAAATAAAAAAAATTAAAAAAAATAAATGATGTTTATGTTCTTCAAAAATAAAAAAAATAAAAAGAAAGGAAGAACGACGAACAGCTTCTTGAAACTTCGTTCGAAGTTCCAGAACCCCCACCACTACTGTTAACTACCACCACCACCGTAACTGCCATGGTTATCGAAATCTCTGAGATTCTGTGGCTGGTAGAGAAACAACGGATTACTGTTGTTGTTGTTGTTGTTGTTGTTGTTGTTGTTGTTGTTGTTGTTGTTGTTCCCAAATACATGAATTAATGGGTTATTCAAATGCAAAGTAGAAGAATATTGTGGATCCATGTAAGCATGGTAATGGAAAAGGAAAACGGAAAAGGAGTTAGAAGAAGGAGAAGAAGATGAAGAAGAAGAACCGTTGTTGATGGCGGTTACTACACCAAACTTCATCATCATCAAACCAGAACGTTGTTGTTCTTCTTGCTTCACTGCAGAAGAAGAAGCGAATAAGTAGGACGACAGAAATGGAGAGAAGAAGAATTGGTGTTGGGATTGGAGTTGGGGTTTTGAAGAGAGGGGCATGATGAAGGGGATGGGGGGTTACGGGAGTGGGGTGAGGGGGTGGGTTTTGTTTTGATTTTTTAATATTATTCTTAATTATTTTTATTATTTATTAAGGGTAATTTGGTAAAAAAAATAAAATTGAAGTAGAAAAGAACGATTTTATAACGTTTTGTAACGTTGGGGATGATTTTAATAACAAAAAAAGATTGGAGACGATTTTGATTTTAGCCTCATACCTTAGGGACGAAAAAAGTACTTAACCCTTACAATAATTTGTCCTCGAAAATACACTTCGAGGCTCATAGTAGTCCTTAAGGCACTTTTTATCCATCACTTGCCATCGAAAAAATGAGCTGGATTGATTCCTACCACACTGGCATTATAATAGCAAGTTGATGTGATAAAAAAAATGTATTTTTGTAATTTGATCCCTTTGTTCCCTTTTAAAATTTTAATTTTCAAATTATCTTCAAATTGTATTCAAACCTAAATCATTATCAATATCAAGAAACACTCCTTACTTTTTCCTCGTCGTGTTATTCTAACCATCTTTTTTGCCAAATCTTCACTTTCATACCCCCCTCTTCATGGGTTGGTCTATTTGTAATGCTCCATTTTCTTTTAATTCTAAAAGTAATTTGTTTGATGGGCCACTTAAGTTTTTCATTTTTTTATCTTATAAATCATGTAGTTTAACAAAATTTTCTAAAATATCCTATCATTCATTCTTCTTTCATTGTTGCTTTAACTTGAACTCCTCTTTACTTTTTGCCTTTTTCTTCTTATTGGATAGTACCTTTTAGAAAAACAGATTAAGTAAAAATTCAATAATAATAATAATAATAATAATAATAATAATAATAATAATAATAATAGCAAAGGGACATAAATTTTACTTGACAATTCAAAGAGCCATATTTTCAAAAAATTGTTGAATTATTATAAAATATAAAAACAAAAGCTAGTCACCATAATGCTAGTTTACACAGTCTCATTTTAGTGCAAAGCAATTGAGTATAAATCTAATTTTTCAGGATAAATCTAAATTATTTAGTGCCATTAAAAGATTTACATAATTACTGGAATACTTTACTGGCACTAAGTAAAGAATTTTTTAAAAAATTTTATCTCGACAAACACTTGTTATATGATTGTTAGAAATAATATTTTTAAAATCATGATAATTTATAATGATAATTTTGGTGATGATTTTTATGATTATTACCAAATGCATTATTATTTTTGTTGGGTGTGGTTGAAGAAGTATTCCAGGATTAAACAGAACTCATCCAACTCTTTTTATTTTTATCTTTTTTCTCTTTTCAATTTACGGGCCCTTTTACTGGATTTCTTTAATTTTCGTTTAATGTTACAATTGTTGCATCCAAACCAATATATATATATATATATATATATAACAAGAGAGGAGAAGACGACCAAGGGTTGAACTTGTACTTAAGCCATAGGATTAAAGAGGAAAAAAAGAATAATAAAATAAAATAAAAGTTGACAATAATGTTTATTAAAGAATACTGCAGGGAGGTGAGAATAGTGGTAGAAGGAGAAGAAGTGGGATCAAATATAGTAGCGGTGAAAAATTGGAGATTAAGAATATAGATAGGACACAATTAGATTATAGTTGAAAATCAGGTTAAGATAAGTTTAGAGGGAATTACTAAAAAAATTTAAACACTTTTTAGAATTTAGATAATTTTTTTCAATCAAAGTATATTTTTAATAGGTATAACTTCTGTTCGTTACCCGAGGATGTCGGGTACTCGATGGATCGGATGGGGGTGGAAGGATACTGGGTGCGAGATCCTGCAGCAGCCTAGAACGGGTCTTCGGGTCCAAGTGGGAGGCTGGCGAAGCCGCCGGTTGAACGGACGAGAGAGGTTGGCCACCTACAAGGACACTCCGACGCTCAAGTTAGTGTCCGTACGAAAGGATAGCCAAATTAGATAAAGTGATGTGTACCTCGGGGGGAGTGCTAACCTCTCCCCTTATATACTGTGCTGGGTGGGCCCAAAGATGACCTAACCCACTGGCCAGGGTGCTTGTGAGCTGTCTCTGCCCACGTGGGAGGAGTAGGTCGTTCCGAATTTTGGTTCGGGGCTTTGGGTGCTGCTCCGAGGGAGCCAACCCGACTGGTCCGCTGGGTGTGGCGCTGGGTCGCAAGCGAAGTCGGATGTCGACCGGGTCGGGTACGGCGGGCCGACCCATTGTGTTTCCCTTGTGAGGGGTAGTTTGGGCCTGGGTTGGATGGTGCCCGACCCGGTGGCTAGCTGGGCTGGACTTGTGATAGTCCGTAACAGTGCCCCCAACGCGCTAGCCTTGAGGTTTAGAACTCGTGGCTAGGCGCGTTTGTGCTACTCGCCGAGATGGGACGTGTTCCTCTTCTCGGAAGCCCGTTGTTGGCGTTTCGTGTTCCTCACGCGTGGTTGTCTCGTCTCTGACACCGCCTCCTTGGCTTCTGCGTGGGGCATTAAATGCCCCATCATTTCATGATTTGAAATTTGCGCAAAATGACAGATATGCTCCTGTCTTTTGGCGCTTTTCCTGACGGTTACATTCTTGGCCCCTCTCTTTTTTATTTTCGTAACCTCCTTATTTCCCCACTCTCCTTTTCTCCTCCTTCTATTCCCTCGAACCGCTGCTGCTTTTCCTCTCTTTTCTGCTCCTTGCTTGTTTTTCTTCATCTTGCTCTTGTTGCTGCTTCAGCTTTTTCAGACTACTTCTTCATCTTTCTTTGTACATTGATTTTTACAGTTCCATGTTTTGCTCTTTCCTTTATGGTATTTCGTGTGCTTTCCTTTATGCATGCCTGGGTTTCTGTTTGTTTTTTGCCGCTTCTTCTTTTAGAGGGGGTGCCACTGGGTTTTCCTTAGGGTTTACTTGAGTTCTGGGTAGTGTGGGGATATCTAGAGGGTGGTTTAGAGAATTGTAGTTTTTGCTTTTACTACTTTAAGGGTCTCCGACATTCCGTCCTGACTAAGTGGTGCCCTCGTTGTAGGTATGGCCGAGCGCCTCGTTCTCCCGGACCAGGCTCAACGACCGCTAGCCGACTTTGTTGACCATTACGCTTGGGTTTCTTCCGATGTGAAGGACACCCCTTCCAAGGTCACGAAGGAGGGCCTCCAGGATCTGCGCCAGGCAGGGCTCTTATGTGGGGGAGGTCTCGAGGAGGCGTTCTACCAAGTTTACGTTCTTGCTAATCGGGAGCGCGTCTGTTAGAAGAACTTGGCGTTCCCACGAGTTGTTGACTGGTTGTGGGTTTATGAGCCCATGTTCACAACCTTGGGGGTTCGTTTACCCTTCTCCCCCTTTTTCATGGGTTTGTTGAATCATTGTGATGTTGATCCGTCACAACTTCACCCGAACAGCTGGGCTGCCATCCGATGCTTCGAGATGGTTTGTGAATATCTGGAGCTTCTGACTTCAGTGAACGTTTTCCTCTACCTTTTCCTGCTCACGAACCCTTCTCGTCAGGGGAAAGCGAAGAAAGGGTATATGTCTCTCAGGGCCCAACAAGGCCGTAGGAGTTTTGGCCTTTTTGAGGACTCCTTCCATGGCTTTAAGTCCACTTTCTTCAAGGTCAGGCCAATCGAGGGTCATCAGCCCTTCTGGCTTACTGCCGAGGGAGAAAGACGGATCCCGACCTACTGGAGGTTCGGGGCGGGGTCCAATTATTTGATAAAAATTTTCTATGACTGGTTGAGTCCAGAAGATCGCAACATTGCCGACATCTTGTTGGCTATTTTTGGCGAGAAAAATCTCAACCCCCTTATGGTTATGGGGGACCGGGAAGCCGATCGGTCGTATGTTGGTGAGTTCTTCATTATTTTGTGTTTTGCGTGTTTAGTTCTTCCATTGTTCATGCCCTTGCTTTTTTGTTTACAGTTTCCATGGCTGGTGGAAAGAAAACTTTGGCCGACTTGATGAACCTTATCCAAGGTGATGATGAGGGAGGTGAGGACTCCTCGGTGACTCCCTCGGCGAGCCGGGACCAGGAAGATGCCGGGGAGGGTAGTGGTCGGGTTGATGGTGCTGACCAAGGTCAGCCGGATGGGGCTGAAGTCCCTCCCGAGAATACCTCAGGGAATCCTGGTGTGGAGGCGGAGGTCTCCATTGAGGAAGAGTATCTAAAGTTTGGTGATGATGACTTGAAGGTTGTTAGCAACCCTAAGAAGAGAAAGCGAGATTCTGGGAAGGCGCTCTCGGTTATGGAAAAGAACTTCGATGCTGGGGGCTTCATCGAATCCCAGTTGCTTCCTAGCACCGAAGAGTTTTTTCGTGATGCCGACCTTTCTGGGCTGGCAAGGTGGATCTACCGCAGTCTTCTTCGAGCTGCAGCTATCGCCAAGAAGGTGGAGCCTGTCTTGGGAAATTACCATGCCATGGAAGTGAAGCTTTGGGATTCCCAAAAAGACCTGACAGATTCGAGGTCCCGGGAGGAGTCTCTGAAGGCAAAGTTGTCTGAGCAGGGAAAGAAGGCTGAGGAGTCATTTGGTTTACCGTTTTATGGTATTTACCGTTTTTGCTGTTTGTCGCGGAGTCATTTTTTGCTTTGGGTCCCTTTGGTTCCCGGGGTGATCAGTCCCGGATTTTCGTTAGGTCGATCGTTTATTTTTTACCATTTTGTCATTTTGATGCGAATCTTGCAAAAAGACATTCATTATATATGCATTATAGAACTTTTAAACAAAGAAGTGATGTGGTATATAATTAAGTGAAAGACAGTAAAAAGGGATGCAAAGGAAATTAATTAGTGGGAGGGAGTGAGGTCGTCGGATCGTCTGGTTAGTTCTTCTTATGAGTAGAACCTCTTTAGGTTTGCCATGTTCCATGTTCTCGGTACCTCGCTTCCATCTAACTTCTCCAACTTGTAGCCTCCTTTGCCGAGGACCTCTCTTACCCTGTAAGGGCCTTCCCAGTTTGCGGCTAGCTTGCCTTTTCCTGGGTTGGCAGCCCTATGTCGTTGAGTCGTAAGACCATGTCACCTTCTCCCAGGCTTCTGTTTAGCACCTTGCCATTGTAACTTAGGGCTACCCTTTGCTTTATTGCTGTTTCTATTAGATGCGCCATTTGCCTTGTCTCGTCGACCAGATCTTTTTCGATTGCTTCATTTCCTCCCCCGAGGAGTAACCTTGGACTCGGTTCCCCGACGTCGACTGGATGACTGCGTCGACCCCGTATGTGAGTCAGAAGGAGGTTTTGCCGGTGGATGATTGAGGGGTGGTCCTGTAAGACCATAGGACTAAAGCTAGCTCGTCTACCCATGAGCCCTTTTCCCCTCAAGTCGCTTCTTTAGCCCTTTCAGGATAACCTTGTTGGCTGGCTCCACCTGGCCGTTGGTTTGGGGATGTTCGACTGAGGAGAAACTTTGTTTGATTCCCAGTCCTGCTAGGAATCCTTTAAATTTCTTGTCAGTGAATTGTGTCCCGTTGTCTAACATGACGGTTTCTGGGATTCCAAACCTGGTGACCACCTGCCTCCACATGAATTTTTGGCAATTCGCTGAAGATATGCTAGCCAGTGATTCTGCTTCTACCCATTTAGTGTAGTAGTCTATGGCTAATATCAAGTATTTCACTTGCCCAGGCCCAGGTGGTAACAGTCCTAAGAGGTCGACTCCCCATTGGACGAAAGGTCGGGGGGCCATCATCAGGTTAAGTTCTTCGGGTGGTGCTTTGTGGAAGTTGGCATTTTCCTGACATTTTTTGCATTTCCTGACAAACTCCTGGGCGTTCATCATCATCGTGGGCCAGTAATATCCTGCTCGGATGATTTTTTTTGCTAGCGACCTCCCTCCAATATGGTGGCCACAGCACCCCTCGTGGACTTCGCTTAGGACGTAGTCCGTCTGGTCGGGGCGTAGGCATTTGAGCAAGGGTTGGTGGAGTCCTCGCTTGTATAATTGCCCTTGTATGATCACGTATTTGGGAGCTTCCATCTTGATAGCCTGTGCCTCATTCTCGTCTAGGGGCATTTCTCCGTGCTCTATGTATCGGAAGATAGGGTCTACCCATGAGGGGGAGCTTAGAGTTTGGCTTGCGCATAAGATGATTTCTGGTTTGGTTGCCAGTCCCTGGATTAAGGATCTGTTCCCTATCCCGGGTTTGGTGCTTGCTAGCTTGGAGAGGAGGTCGGCTCGGGCGTTCCTTTCTCTAGGGACATGCTGGATTATGACTTCCTCAAAGCCTTTGCATAGCTCCTTTACTTTCTCCAGGTATTTTTGCATTAGTGCGTCCCTGGCCTAGTAGCTGCCGTTTATTTGAGAGGTGACGATCTGGGAGTCACTGCTAACTTCCACCCTCGACGCTCCGACCTCTTTGGCTAGCATTAACCCTCCTATCAAGGCCTTGTACTCTGCCTGGTTATTGGAGACTGGGAAGTCAAACTTGATCGATTGTTCATAAGCTACTCCTGTCGAGTTTTCGAGAATGATTTCAGCACCTCCGAACGTTTGGTTGGATGCTCCGTCGACGTGGAGCTTCCACCGTGTGTTTGGCACGTCGGGGGGCCTCCCCTGTGACTTCTACCAGAAAATCTGCGATGGCTTGGGCTTTAATTGCCTGCCTAGGATCGTATTGTAAGTCATATTGGGACAGCTCTATCGCCCATGCCATCATTCTTCCCGCGAGGTCGGGTTTTTGGAGGACTTGTCAGATGGCTTGGTCAGTTCTCAGGATGATCACGTGCCATTGGAAGTACTGCTTTAGTCTTCTGAATGAGGTCAGTAGGGCATAGGCCAGCTTTTCCAACTTGGTGTACTTCAACTCCTCCCCTTGGAGTACTTTGCTGATGAAGTATACTGGGCGTTGAGTTTTGTCTTCTTCTCGGACAAGGACTGTCGCCATTGCTTGTGTGGTTACAGCTAGGTACAATTACAGGGGCTCCCCTTCTTTAGGCTTACTGAGTATGGGAGGTTTTGAGAGTATCTTTTTGAAGTGGCTGAACGCTTCTTCACATGCTGGGGTCCACTCAAAGGTGATCCCCTTCTTCATTAGGTTGAAGAATGGGATGACCTTTTCTGCCGAGGCGCCGAGGAACCAGAATAGAGCCATAAGTTTTCTGGTGAGTCATTGCACGTCCTTAACGCACCCAGGGCTTGCCATTTTGAGGACGGCTTCACATTTGTCTGGGTTGGCCTCTACCCCTCTTTGTGTTATCATGAACCCTAAGAATTTTCCTGCTTCCATGGCAAATGCGCATTTGAGTGGGTTGAGCCTCATTTTGAATTTTCTTAGAGCTTTGAAGATGGCTTGGAGGTCATTTATTAGTTTGTTCGGCTCCGCCGTTTTCACCAGGATGTTGTCGACGTACACCTCTACTGTGTTGCCGATGAGGTCGTGGAAGACCTTGCTCATTAGTCTGTGATAGGTGGCTCCTGCGTCTTTTAGCCCAAAGGGCATTACTTTGTAGCAATAAGTGCCTCCTGGTGTTATGAATGCTATTTTATCTTCGTCAGGTCGGTGCATCGGGATCTGGTTATAGCCAGAGTAGGCATCCATGAAGCTAAGAAAATGATACCCTGCCGCCGAGTCGACCAAGGTGTCGATGTTGGGGAGGGGGAAAGAGTCTTTCGGACACGCTTTGTTCAGATCGGAGTAATCAATGCACATTCTCCACCTTCCGCTGGCTTTCTTGACTAGAACGACGTTGGACAACCACGTTGAATACTCGAGTTCTTTGATGAATCCTGTTTCTAGTAGCCCGGCTGTTTGCTTGGCGACTTCGTCGGCCCTTTCTTGGGACATCTTCCTTCGCCGCTGGGCTACTGGTCGGACGTCGGGTTTTACGGCTAGCCGGTGGGACATGACCTCGGGATCCAACCCCGGCATGTTTGATGGTGTCCACGTGAAGATGTCGCCGTTTGCCCTTACAATGTCCATGAGGGGTCCATTGAGTTCATAGGGCAGATTCCTGTTTACAAAGGTAAACTGGTCTACCGACTTCCCTATCTGAAACTTTTCCATGTCTCCCTCTGGTTCTGGTCTCGACTTGTCCTCCATCCTGACGTCCAGATCTGCCAAGAACACACCAGCTGCCTTTTTAGACTCTCTCCTTAAGGAGAGACTGGCGTTGTCGCAAGCGATCGCCGCTTCTAGGTCTCCCCTTATGGAGCCAACTGTTCCCTTGTCCGTTATGAACTTCATTGTCAGGAATTTAGTGCATATTACGGCTGAGAGTTCGTTGATGATCTTTCTTCCCAGGATGATGTTATATGCTGTGGAGTCTCTGAGGACTACGAATTCTGCCATGACCGACTTCTTGGCATCACCGGTTCCGAGGCATATTGGGAGGGAGATCGTCCCGTCGGGTTTTATGTAGTTATCACCGAGTCCCATGACCCCGTGCTGGTAATTTTTGAGGTCAGATTCTTTGAGCCCTATGGCGTCGAATACGTTTCTGAATAGGATGTTGGAGTCGGCTCCAGCATCGACGAGGATTCGTCTGACTAACCCTGTGCTGACCATTGCTGTAACCACCATGGGAGGGGGGGGTTCTCGGGGAGGTCGTGAAACCATTTATCCTCCGGTCCAAAGGATATCGTGGGTGGCCCCCTATTGGTGGTGGGGCCTTCCATTGAAATGGATAGGATCCGGTTTCCCGTTTTTGTCGCCGACTTGGATTTTGGAGGGCTATCGCGCCCTACCACGACGTTGACCACGAAGGTTGGGGGGTTGTTGGCGTCCTCTATGGTCTCCTGTCTAGGCTTGACAGCTCGGCTGTGATATTCTTCAGAGCGTTCGCGCTCCTGTCTCCTCGACTCTCTAATGAGCCGGGAGAATTCGCTCAGCTTTCCATCTTTTATGGCCTGCTCTAAAGCATCCTTCAGATCGAAACACTCTTGGGTTTTGTGGCTGAACTCCTTGTGGTAATCACAGTAGAGGCTTTTGTTGCCCCCTGTTCTCTCTTTCAATGGTCTGGGTTAGGATAGGATTCCTTTGCCTGCGATTTGTTGGTAAATCTCCACTATGGGTGCCGTGAGTGGCGTGTAGTTTATGAACCTTGCTACCCGTGAGGGTTGCTTGGATTGCTTGCCAAGGGTGCCGTCCCGGGGGGCTTCCTTGTATCTGTCGACCTGGGTGGCCTGCCGAGCTGGGGGTTTAGGAGCTGCCGTTTATTTGCTGATACAACCTGACCAACTTCCACATCATTAATGTATTCCTTGGCCACACTTTGAATTTCTTGCATGGACCAGACAGGCATGGTAGTGAGGTGCTTCCTAAAGTCCTCGTTTTGCAGGCCGTTCGTTAGGTAGAGACTAGCGACTGAGTCCGTAAGGTCGTCAATCTCTAGACACTCATCATTGAATCTGTCTAGGAACTTTCTGGTCAGCTCCCCGGGCTTTTGGGTAACCCCCAACAAGTTGATTGGGTGTTTTGCCTTGGCTATGCGTGTCGTGAACCGAGCCAGGAAGCTTTGGGAGATGTCCGCGAAAGATGTGATGGATCTTTGTGGGAGGACGTTGAACCATCGAATCGCTGGGCCGGCTAGCGTCACAGGGAACGCTCGGCATCTGACCGCGTCGCCTACCCTCTCCAAGTTCATGCTTGCTTCAAAATCTGTGATATTCTCCTGGGGGTCCTTAGTCCCGTCGTATCTCATGTTCGTCAGCTTGTCGAAGTTTTTCGGGAGCCGGACCTTGAGGATCGAGGGGTGAAAAGGAGTGGCTCCCATGATAATAGGTCCTGTTGTTTCTTGGCTTTCCCCCTCTGGGACTCCCAGTGGCTCTCGGACCTGCTTCGAGTAGGTCGGAAGGTCGCCTGTGTATGCGCCTCCTTGTTAGGCTCCTTTCTCGGCTGTCGTGTCCTCGGGAGGGGGAGCGAGTGCGGGTGTGGGATTGGCTGGCGTCGCTGTGGGAGTGGCTGACGTCTTCGTGGGGTCGGCCTCTCGCTGCCAGCTCCCGCTCAAGGTTTTGTACTCTATGTCTAAGTTCCTGCATGATCTTGGCACTGTCGGCCCACGTTCCTCCGAAGGAACGTCTCTCGGGGGTCTTGGTGTAGATTTGTTGGTTTGGCTGAACGGAGGATCGTGGTTGTTTTCCAGCACGGGCTGTCGAACTTTCCCTGCTCAGGCGGGCCCCACCTCCTTCACGGAGTTCCTCCGAAGTGGGGGGTCGCTCCATGTCTGCTTCGGGATCCCACAGATGGCGCCAATGTTGGTTACCCGAGGATGTCGAGTACCCGATGGATCGGATGCGGGTCCAAGTGGGAGGCTGGCGAAGCCGCCGGTTGAACGGACGAGAGAGGATGGCCACCTGCAAGGACACTCCGACGCTCAAGTCAGTGTCCGTACGAAAGGATAGCCAAATTAGGTAAAGTGATGTGTACCTCAGGGGAAATGCTGACCTCTCCCCTTATATACTGTGCTGGACGGACCCAAAGATGACCTAGCCCACTGGCTAGGGTGCTTGTGAGCTGTCTCTGCCCACGTGGGAGGAGCAGGTCGTTCCGGGTTTCGGTTCGGGGCTTCGGGTGCTGCTTCGAGGGAGCCGACCCGACTGGTTCGCTGGGTGAGGCGCTGGGTCGCAAGCGAAGTCGGATGTCGACCGGGTCGGGTACGGCGGGCTGACCCATTGTGTTTCCCTTGTGAGGGGGTAGTTTGGGCCTGGGTTGGATGGTGCCCCGACCCGGCGGCTAGCTGGGCTGGACTTATGACAGTCCGTAACAACTTCAATTTTATTTTTTTAATAAATTTATTAACTTCTAATTGAGGATTAACTGGAGTAAAATTTCAAGTAACAAACAGTAGAAGTATGTACAGAGCAAAGGAATATAGCATAACGAACAAAATCTAATGACGAGTGAGGACTTATTAAACGAGAAACCTAAAAGGTGAGCAAGGGCCAACAGTAGCATGTGACGTATGACGAGAGTAGCAGTTTAAGTGGGCTCAAGATCCTCTAAAGTATAAAAGTTGGTAAAATGATAAAGTAAAAAGCTAATCATTCTTAAATTAAAATAGTGGGGCACACATTCATGAAAATTACAAAATTAACGTTGATTAACCCTTCACTTTACCATCCCTACAAAAAAAGGTCTTTGGCAGGTAAAAAGGGTGACCATAGGTCTGTGGTCACAGTTTTTTCACCGTGACCTATTCTGGCATGGTTATAGATCTATGATCACAATCTTTCATCTATCGTCACAGATTTTATGGTCACGGTTGGAGTGTTTAAATTTTGACACTTTAGTCCACATTTTTTTACCGTGATCATAGCTTACTCTATGGTCATGCGTAAAAACTGTAACCATAACTTGATCTATGGTTACTCTTTTGTAAAACTGTGACCCTAGCCTAATCTATGGTCAGCTATGGTCACAGTTTTAACATAACTATAACTTATCTATGGTCACTCTATTTTAAAACCCTAACTATAGACCCTTTTAGGTTACCCACCAAAACCATGATGATAGACCCTTTTAGGTCATCCTTTCGTAAAATCGTGACCATAAATCCTTAGGCTATCCCCAAAACTGTGACGATAGATACTACCAATATCGTGACTATAGGCCCTTTTATGTCACCCCAAAACCGTGACCATAGATACCTTTAGGTCACTTTTTAAAACCGTGACCATAGACCCTTTCACCTCCCAAACTGTGACCATAGACCTTTTTAGATCACCCCAAAATCATGATTATAGATCTTTTTAGGTCACTCTTTTTTAAAAAATTGTGACCATAAACCTTTAGATCACCCGTAAAATCATGACTATAAACCCTTTTAGGCTATCCTTTCAAAAAATTATGCTCATAGGTACTTTATGGTTACTTTTTTTTAAAAAATCGTTACTATAGATTTTTTTGGAGTCATGTTAAAGGATCCGAATCCTCTAAAGTTGTATTGTCACTTTAAAAAAAAAATATATCATTAATTACGATTGAATTAAAATGGTGGAGTTTACAGATAATAAATGCTACAAATTTAAAGATAATTAAAGCATCACTTTACCATTTTACTAATATTGTCATTTTAGAGAATTATTTTTTCTATATTAAAAAATTCTCTATGATTTACTCTGAAAAAAAAAAAAAAACATAATCATAGACCCAAAGTATTGTAGTGTATTTTATTAATTTTTTTTATTTTAGGCGATTCAAATTCGATCCAAATCCATTTAAGGGAGAGTAGGGTCTGGGAGATGATTGTGGCTGTTGTCCTCTCGCCGCTATTGTGGTTATCGGTGTTTTCTTAGATGAACAATTAGGGGTTTGTTTTATGCTTTTTTATTATGCATTTTTCTTCTTTTTGATTAATTGATTAAGAATAATTTGATTTTAATTTTTTATTGTAAAAAAAATAATTTTGTCACAACAATAAAAAGGATAATTTAATCTTTTAATAAAATAATCAAAATGATATTTTTATTTTTTATAATTATTTATGAAGGTATTGAGTATGTATAGTGATATAATATTTAAAAAAATAATTACTAACAAAAATAATATGGTCTATGTATTTTTTTTATTCGTTTATACTTTTTTATCATACTAATATGTATAAATTAGTCATTGTACTGAAATCTAGGAGAGTCGCTGATCCTAACTACCATCCATGTATGATTCCCTACTAGATATGACATATCAAAAATAAAATAAAACAAATTTAAAAAAAAAAAAGTGGAAGCTTCTTTTGGATCATGTATAAAATGTGGATAAAAAACGTAAGTTTTAACTTTCAAGGGATATATTCTCCACATGCAAGATTAACCTTTTACTTTAAGCATATTCTAAAACCTTAGCTTCGTCATCCACCAACTACTATTTCATTATTTTTTATTTTCATATATTTATAGAATAGATTCTCTTCTAATTCTTTCTTTATTATTCAAGTGGTAGGTTACTTAGCTATACTGGTTTTGGGGGCTATCAGAAAAAATAACGGCCTATAATAAGCATATAGAATATCAACTATAAGGTGGAAATTTCGTTCCATAAATGGTTTCAATGCAAAGGATAAGATAGTGAATATCATATCAGTAAAATTAGAAGGTGTCGACTATGTTGCTTATGTTACGGTGCCAATAATAGTGAATTAGTCATGGAGTCTTAAAAAATATTGCTGAAATTAAATTAACATTT
The DNA here is from genome assembly GCF_003086295.3 of Arachis hypogaea. Lineage (NCBI taxonomy): Eukaryota > Viridiplantae > Streptophyta > Magnoliopsida > Fabales > Fabaceae > Arachis > Arachis hypogaea. The sequence continues at coordinate 33,308,048 of NC_092050.1, forward strand.
GTTCCTTTTTGATAACATTTTTTAATTTAAAAAACAAAAGAAAAAGTGTTTTAAATTATAAAAAATATAACTTTAATTTTAACAGCATTAATAATTACTATAATTACTATAACCATAGACACTCTTATTAAAAAATTATTTAATTTCCTAACTTATTTGTGGCAATACATATATTAATTATAATCACAAATTATGCTATTTCAAATTAAATGACTTATATAATGATGATCTTATTTATTGTTACGAATACTAATTGAATAAGTCATTTTTACTTTTGATTTAGAATTAAATGAGAATAAAACCAGATATTATCTTTTGTTCCTTAGATAATTATTTTTTTGGATTTTAGATATATTATCTTTTGGACTTTAGATACTATTTTATTTGGATTTTAGGGTTTAATGAGTGCCATGCTAAAATATAAATAGACCTTCAGAGTTTCCGTCCCCAATATACCAAAACCGCCTTTGTCGCTCTTTCCCCATCAAAAGAGTTGCAATTCAGCCGCCTAGGAATACAGAAGGCTTTGGTTGAGGAAGATCGAAAGAACTACAAGATTCAAATTCTTCCATCAATTTATGACTTTTATGAATAAAGGTACACTTCCGCATTATGATATATTTTTGGTGATTCAATATGAATGATCTGGATTATTGAAATTAATTTATTCCAACAAATGATATCAGAGCCATCCATAATTTAATCATAAAAAATATTTCGTTTTTTTTTTTTTTTGGATCGATATATACGTATATATGCGTCTACGTTCAATGTTACTGTACAGTAGAATTGTAAATCATGTCCTTATGATTCTTTATTATTGTCACGCATGTAATACATTTAACTTTAACATATATGTTTTGTGTGTGTCACATGTAATTGCTTCTGTTGCACAAATGTAAAGGTTGATATTCTTTTGTAATATATATATATATATATATATATATATATTTTTTTTTTATATGAGACCGATTTCGCATTTAGTTTACATAATAAACAAATATTTTATTCTAAAGTATTAATAGAACATTATTAAATTATAATTGTCTCATATTTAATTATGTGTATGTCTTTAATTTTGTATAAAATTAATGAATTATCCTCTTGGGATATAAGGATTATTATACCCACTCATTTTATAAAATTTTAGTTTTGGAATAAATTGATTAAACATTATGCTGCTAAAGTAGCCTCTTTTGTGAAAATTGATTTATTCAAAACATAAAAAATATGGCGATATATAATTCATGCGAATATTGGTCAGTTTAAAGGAAGGTCTATATTTGGCCGAATTATATACACATATTGATAGTAAATACATGTTTGGGTAATTAATTAAGAATAGAGTAATGCTTATTATTTATGCGAATAATAATCGGCCCAAAGGAAGTTTATTGTTTGGCCAAATAATAAGCATTGCACACTTTTGTTTATTTTCTATTAATTATGCGGTCAATAATCGACTCAAAGAAAGGTTATTGTTTGGCCAATTAATAGAAAATATATGCGGTAATAAATAGGTTGCAAAGTTTAAGTTTCCATGTGCACATTAAGTCGGTCCAAAGAAAGGCTTAATGTGTGACAGGAATTTTGACAATATTTGATTACTGCAATGAGAGTATCACTTACAGTTAATTTTTCTATCCAAAGATTGAAAATTAATGTTGTTCTAGATATCTCAATATGAATTTTTTTCCATTATTTAACTAATGTTTACTGCATGTTTTTTGTTCTAATCCAAAAACTATGGCTTTAGCTACCAATGTTTCTGCACAAATTAGCAGTATTCCTATGCTGAATGGTTCAAACTTTAAAGTTTGGAAGGATACCGTGGAGATTGTCCTCGGTTGTATGGATCTAGATATAGCTCTTCGAGAGGAGAAACCCACTTCCACTCTGGAAAACCTCAATGAGGTTAAAATAGAGAAGTGGGAGAGATCCAATCGAATGAGCATTATGATCATGAAACGCTCAATTCCTGAGGCGTTTCGGGGCTCAATTACTAAGGATAAAGAGACCAAACAGTTTCTAAAGGATGTTGAAAAATTCTTTACTAAGAATGAAAAGGCGGAGACAAGTAGTCTTTTGAGCAAACTTGTCTCCATGAGGTATAAAGGTAAAGGGAACATAAGGGAGTACATTATGGAAATGTCTCATCTTGCTTCAAAATTGAAAGCACTAAAGTTAGAGTTGTCTAAAGATTTACTCGTGCATTTCATTTTGATTTCCCTTCCTGCACACTTTGGGTAATTCAAAGTGAGTTATAACACTCTGAAGGACACTTGGTCCTTAAATGAGCTTATATCTCACTGTGTGCAAGAAGAAGAGAGACTATAGTAAGATAAGACTGAAATTACTCAAATGGCTTCATCTTCTCAGTATAAAAGAAAGCGTAATACCACTGCGGATGTGCTTTCTCAGCGGAAAAAGGTTAAGAAACAGGATCAAGTTTCAACCTATTTCTTCTGTAAGAAGGTGGGACACATGAAGAAGGATTGTATTAAATATGCCACCTGGCGTGTAAAGAAGGGTAAAATTCTTACTTTCGTTTGTTCTGAGGCTATGACGAACGGATTTCCGCTAGTAAAGAATTTTCACAAATAAAATCGCGTTGTAAGTATTGTTTCCAAACCAACAGAGAATCCTTTCGTACAAAAGTTTTGGTTGTCACTTAAGCAAACCCAATAAAATTTATAACCGAAGTATTTAAACCTCGGGTCGTCTTCTCAAGGAATTGCAGGGAAGTATGATTTATTATTGGTTATGGAAAAGGTATAGTTTTGAGTTTTTGAAATAAGGAACAAGTAAATTAAATGACAAGAAAAATAAATTAATAATTAAGAAAACTTTCGGCAAGGTATGAGAACTGGAAATCCCATTCTAGTTATCCTTATCAGGTGTGATGAGAATTGCTTATCGCTCCCACTTAGTTAACCCTTACTAAATAAAGAAAAATCAAGTGGACCAATCAATTTGATCCTCAAGTCCTAGTCAATTCCTGTGGAAAGACTAGCTTTAGAGCGATCCAAATCAATCAGCAATTCCCAATTTTCAATCAACTGCTGAGTTTGATAACTCAAGTGTTACCAATTACTTAACCAAAGCTAAAAGGGAAAAAAATCTACTCGAATGAAAATAATTTGGATTAATTAGAAGCATCAATAACATAAATTAAAGAAAGCAACCATAAATTTGAAATAGCTCAAATCATATTAAATAGAATATTCAAATCTAACATGGAAAGATTCATAAGCCAATTTGGCAAAATAAATAATTAACAAGTAAAAGCATTAGAGTATCTAAAAGTAGAAGAGAAACATAAATTAAAGTTGGGAACATTGAACTTGGATTGAAGTATTAACCATAAACTAAGAGAAATCCTAATTCTAAAACCTAAGAGAGAAGAGAGAGCTTCTCTCTCTCTCTCTCTAAAACTACATCTAAAACCTAAAAATTGTGAATTATGAATGTTGTATGAATGAATGGATTGATTCCCTCACTTTATAGCCTCTAATATGTGTTTTCTGGGCCAAAAACTGGGTCAAAAACAGCCCCAAAATTGCCCCCAGCGATTTCTGGTACGTACAGGTCGCTGCAAAGTCACGCGGAAGCGTCGTCCATGCGTTAGCGTGGATTGGGTTTTTGCCAGGTCACGCGTCCGCGTGATCCACGCGTTCGCGTCGCCTGGCTTTGGGGAAGCTATGGCAAATTATATATCATTGCGAAGCTTCGGATGTTAACTTTTTAACGCAACTAGAACCGCATTATTTGGATCTTTGTAGCTCAAGTTATGATCGATTTAGTACCAAGAGGTCAGGCTGGACAGCTTTTAGCGGTTCCTTCAGTTTCTTGTATTCCTTCCACTTTTGCATGCTTTCTTTCCATCCTCTAAGCCATTCCTACCCCATAATCCCTGAAATCACTTAATGCACATATCACGGCAGCGAATGGTAATAAGAGAGGATTAATATTAGCAAATATAAGGTCAAAGAAGCATGTTTTCAACTATATCACAGAATTAGGAAGGAAAACGTAAAACATGCGAATTGTATAAATAAGTGTGAGAATAATGGATAAAATCCACTAGATTAAGCGCAGGATAATCCCTAAAAATTGGATTTATCAACCTCCGCACACTTAAACATTAGCATGTTGTCATGCTAAGCTTAAGAATGCAACTTAAGAGGAATGATAGAATGTATGAAATGCAACCTATCTATATGAATGCAACTACATGCAAAATGTTTCTACCTACTTGGTGAAAAGTAAATAAATCTTTTAAGAACAAATATGAACTGAATTTCACTAATTCAAATCACAAAATAAAGTACAAGTGAACTTGCAGAAGAAAATAGCTCACGAAAACCGGGAACAAAGAATCGAGCATCGAACCCTCACCGGAAGTGTATACACTCTAATCACTCAAGTGTTTAAGGTTCGATTCTCTCAAATCTCTACTAATCTTGCTTTCTAAAGCTTGCTCTTCTTCTACCAATCAACAAAAATTTAATGCACAAATACACATATCAAGAGGTCTTTTAAGGGTTGTAGGGGTTAGGGTCAAGGTAGGATTGTATTTGGCCAAGTGGACTAAAATCTGAATCCTTAATTAACTAAAACTTTCCACTTAACTTTAGACAATCCATGTAATCATAATACCACATCTAACTATCCATTAACCATGTTTTCCACATATTCATGCATTCGAATTTGAGTACAACTCATATGCATCCATTAACCATGTTTTCCACATATTCATGCATTCTAATTTCAAGTACAGTACATATGCATTGCTTTCACCACTTACTTTGGGGCATTTTGTCCCCTTTTATTTTCTCTTTTTCTTTTATTTTTCTCTCTTATATATATATATTCTCTTTTTTTTCTCAATGCATATGATTAAATTATTGAATGCATGAACATGTCCTAAACATTTCTTTCACATTTTCATGAAGAAGTTTAACATACTTAATTTCCAAAACCAAACGTTTTCAAACCCACTTTTCCCACACTTAATTCATGAGTACTCTCACTAGTCTAAGCTGACCAAGGATTCAAATTAAGGACATTATTGTTTTTCGCTTAGAGTTAATGATGTGCTAAAGTAAAGAACAAAGGGGGTATAATAGGCTCAAAATTAGTTTGCAAGGGATAATGAAGGGTTAAGGCCATATGGGTATGTAAGCTCAGTGAAAAAAAAGGCCTCAATCATATAAGTGCATGCATACATCAAACCATGGAAATATAGAATCAAGCAAGACAAAGATCACAATTTTAGAGAGAACAACACACACCAAAAATAAAATATTGGTTGATAAAATGCAACCGATCAAGTAGGCTCAAAATCTTACTGGTTTTGTGTGTTCGAGCTCTAAACCATGTTCCAGTATAATATTCCTTCAAACAAGTTTAATAAAAATTTTAAATCAAATTAGTGAAATGTTATAAAAAGTTTTTTGAAAAAGAAAATATTACTTTAACCAAGTGGTGGTAAAATATGCACAAAAATCAAACAAACATGCAAATGCAACAACCCATTTAACAAAGAAAATTTAAACATTGGTGTTGAGAAGGAAATAACTAACCCATGGAGATCGGTATCGACCTCCCCACACTTAAAGATTGCACCGTTCTCGGTGCATGCAGAGATGTACAAGTGGACGGGCTGCTACAACTGATGCTTTTTTCTAGAGATTGTGCAGATGGACTTGTCTGTTGCCCCATATAGAATTTTTCTGTTTCCCTTCCTCAGTGGCCATCCTGAAAGAAGAGAAAAAAGAAGAAAAAGTAACCCAAAAATAAAGATAAGAAAATAAATAAAGTCTGGGTGGGTTAATGCCAAATAATAGAGGTCTCAATTACATGGTAGCTACAACATGCAAGTGAGAAAATAATAGAAGCACATGGCATACCAGTGATGCAAAATTTTCAACAAAAGGGGAGGAGTGTGGGTAATGAAGGACAGTATAAGTTCATATCAATGCAAGAGGAGTACATGTATCATAAAAGATTAGCATTGACTGAAATAAAATCACCTAATCAATGTAAAACAAGTCACTAAGCACCAAAATAATACCAGAAAAGACACAATAGTTGAATAAGAACATTTAACACCAATAGAAAATTAATAAATAAAAATATGCACAAAATTAAAATGCAATGAATAAAAGTATGTAAATACAATAGGAAAAATAGAATGAAAGAGATGAAGAAGAAGAAAGTAAGAAAGAAGAAAGAAAGAAGAAAGAATAAGAAGGTAAGAAAGAATAGAGAAGAAAGAAGGAAGAAGAAATAAATAAGGAGGGAAAGAAAAGACTTGGATTTGGGGAAGAAAAGATAAGATATCAGGCGCTGATCTGGATAAGCTGTGCGTCGCATGTGACGCGGACGCGTGGGTCACACGATCGCGTGGCCTGATTTGTGCTATTGGCGCCAGTGCAGCCTCGCGTACGTACAACTCTCTGTTTTATACGCATTTTGCAAAAGATCTGGGTGACGCGTTCGCGTGGATGACGCGGTTGCGTGAATGGCCATATTTTAAAAACGATGCGGACGCGTGGGGCACGCGTTCGCGTGATAGGGCTTGTGCTTTTAGCACGAGTCCAGCCCAGCTCCATCATAACTCTCTGCCATACACCTCTTTACGTCGATTTTGCAGAGCCACGCGTTCGCGTGGGAGGCTCTTTTTTAGAATGACGTGGACGCGTAGGGCACGCGTTCACATGGGCATGCTTGTGCCTAAGGCACGCCTCCAGCCACGCTCTCGCGTGACTCTCTGCTTCCTTTCTTCTCGTGTCCAAGGCACATATGACGCGGACGCGTCAGCGACGCTTACGCGTCGCGTGCATTTTTTTATGCAGTATGCAAATGCAAATGCAGGCTATATGCAGAGATTTTGAGAAGAGTCATTAACAAAAATAAAAATAGAATAAAGTAAAATAAAACTAAGACTTAAACGGAACGATCATACCATGGTTGGTTGTCTCCCACCTAGCACCTTTAGTTAAAGTCCTTAAGTTGGACATTCGGGGAGCTCCTTGTCATGGAGGCTTGTGCTTGAACTCATCTAGGAATCTCCACCAATGTTTGCAATTCTAATAGCCTCAGGGATCCCACACTAGTTGCATAAATCCTTCAAGCAAGTTATAGCAAGTGACAAGGCCCCAAGAGTGTTGATTGCTAGACTGGATTTCGGGGTCCCAAGCCTTGTTTTTGCACCCGTCTTCTTGTTGATCATTATGATTCCATCCGGGTGGTGAATAGTCAGAATTCTTACGGAGATATCCAAACAATTTCTTAGACCCATTCAGTTGAGCTTTACACCAACCTTTGCATTTAAACTTTGAGCGTGCAACTGTATTGAACCTTGCAGGGCAATTCCTATTACTAACCATCTCCCGCTTACTCTTAAAGCCACAAAGAGCTCTAAGTTGACCATCTGTCTCAAGTAAAGCATATTCAAGTGAGCTAATTAGGCTTAGAGATGAAAGATTTACCCACTTGAATGAAGGAATGGATGATGATGGCTTCGGGGAAGAGGTCTCCAACAACTTAGGCAAGGTGATTTCCAGCTCCATTACCCTGAGCTCTTCTTTGACAACTTTCACCTCTTTGCAAGCTTCTTCAATATCAACCTCTTCCTCTTGGTAGCTTTCTTTTAATTCAATCTCTTCTTCATTGTTCACCAAGGACATGGGAGGTTGTGCTTCTTCTTCTTTGATCTCCATGTCTAGTCCAATGGGAGAGGGTTCAATTGTAAATAAGAATTCCTCAATGATTGAATCCATCTCTTGATCATCCCCTTCAAAGTCTTCAACCATGATATGCTTTGGAGGTTGTACACCCTCCTCAACATCAATTTCAAACGTCTTGGAAGGAGGCTCTAGGACTTGACTTTCCCATGGAGGTTCAGCATTTCCTAAGTCTTCAACCGCTTCTTCCTCTTCAATAATCACGGCTTCCTCCAGTTGTTCTAGTACAAAATCAAACTCCTCCTTGATGTCTTCCAGAGAGGGTGGTGGTGCACCAGAGCTTGAGGGCTGAGTATTCGAGGAAGAGGATTGGTCCATGCGGGATATAAGAGCTTGAAGAGTAGAGGTGAGACTAGTGATAGAGGCAAGTGTGGTATGAAGCTCTGTTTGCCCTTGGTGAATAACACCAATGGTGTTGTCATCCAGTAGAGGTTGGGGTGGATATGGGTTAGGATCATATGGAGGTGAATGGTGTAAAGGGGTTTGTGAGTATGGTGGTTCAAAGGTGTGTTGGGGAGGTGGTTCATAAGCATATGATGGGGCTTGTTGGTAACTACAAGGGGTCCACCATATCTATCATCTTAGTATGCACCTCGGAATGACTCTTGACCATAGTAATTTGGTGGAGGTGGTTTGTCACGAAAGGGTCCACTATAACTATTGTCTTGGCATGCATTGTATGATGGTCGTTGCCCATGGTGTCTTGGAAGGTGTTGTTGCCGAAAGGGTTGATCAGATCCTTGTGGCTCCTTCCATCTTTGATTGTTTCGACCTTGATGCATGTTCCTGTTATAGCTTCCATTCCTTTCAACAACATTGGAACCAAACTCAAAGCAACGGGTGTGAGAACTCATAGTAACTAATAAAAATTAAAAACAAAAATAAAAACAAATAAACAAGCAAAATAAACTATTTACAATAACCAATAATAAGGCACACATTTGCAATTCTCCGGCAACGGTGCCATTTTGACGAACGAATTTCTGCTAGTAAAGAATTTTCACAAATAAAGTTGCGTTGTAAGTATAGCTTCCAAACCAACAGAGAATCTTTTCGTACAAAAGTTTTAGTTGTCACCTAAGCAAACCCAATAAAATTCATAACCGAAGTATTTAAACCTTGGGTCATCTTCTCAAGGAATTGCAGGGAAGTATGATTTATTATTGGTTATAGAAAAGGTATAGTTTTGGGTTTTTGAAATAAGGAACAAGTAAACTAAATGACAAGAAAAATAAATTAATAATTAAGAAAACTTTTGGCAAGGTATGAGAACTGGAAATCACATCCTAGTTATCCTTATCAGGTGTGATGAGAATTGTTTATCGCTCCCACTTAGTTAACCCTTACTAAATAAAGAAAAGTCAAGTGGACCAATCAATTTGATCCTCAAGACCTAGTCAACTCCTGTGGAAAGACTAGCTTTATAGTGATCCAAATCAATCAGCAATTCCCAATTTTCAATCAACTGCTGAGTCTGATAACTCAAGTGTTACCAATTACTTAACCATAGCCAAAAGGGAAGAAAATCTACTCGAATAAAAATAATTTGGATTAATTAGAAGCATCAATAACATAAATTAAAGAAAACAATCATAAATCTGAAATACCTCAAATCATATTAAATAGAATATTCAAATCTAACATGGAAAGATTCATAAGCCAATTTGGCAACATAAATAATTAACAAGTAAAAGCATTAGAGTATCTAAAAGTAGAAGAGAAACATAAATTAAAGTTGGGAACATTGAACCTGGATTGAAGAATTAACCATAAACTAAGAGAAATCCTAATTCTAAAACCTAAGAGAGAGGAGAGAGCCTCTCTCTCTCTCTCTAAAACTACATCTAAAACCTAAAAATTGTGAATTATGAATGTTGTATGAATTGTTGTATGAATGAATGGATTGATTTTCCCACTTTATAGCCTCTAATCTATGTTTTCTGGGCCAAAAACTGGGTCAAAAATCGCCCCCACCAATTTCTGGTACGTACAGGTCACTGCAAAGTCACGCGGAAGCGTCATCCACGCGTTAGCGTGGATTGGGTTTTTGCCAGGTCACGTGTTTGCGTGATCCACTCGTTTGCGTTGTCTGGCTTTGGGCAGCTATGATAAATTATATATTGTTGCGAAGCCCTAGATGTTAGCTTTCCAAATAAACTAGAACCGCGTCATTTGGACCTCTGTAGCTCAATTATGATCGATTTAGTACCAAGATGTCAGGCTGGACAGCTTTTAGCAGTTCCTTCAGTTTCTTGTATTCCTTCTACTTTTGCCTGCTTCCTTTCCATCCTCTAAGCCATTCCTACCCTATAATCCTTAAAATCACTTAACGCACATATCACGGCATCAAATGGTAATAAGAGAGGATTAATATTAGCAAATATAAGGTCAAAGAAGCATGTTTTCAACCATATCACAGAATTAGGAAGGAAAACGTAAAACATGCGAATTGTATGAATAAGTGTGAGAATAATGGATAAAATCCACTAGATTAAGCGTAGGATAAACCCTAAAAATGGGGTTTATCAGGCTAGTTTTGCACCTGTTGATACTTGGTGGGTAGATTCTGCTACTACTACTCATGTAAGTATTACTATGTAGGGTTGCCTGTAGAGCCGATCGCCAAGTGATGATGAAAGATACATCTATGTGGCAGACGGTAATATAGTTGCAGTCGAAACTATAGTAACCTTTGAATTATATTCCACGAGTGGATTTTACTTGGATTTATTAGGGACATTTTATGTACCATCATTTAGACGAAATTTGATTTTTGTTTCTCGTTTGGACAAATCAGGTTATTTTTGTTCGTTGAGAGACAATAAAGTCAGTCTCTTCTATAATTCGAATAATATTTGCCCTGGTCATTTGGTGGATAATCTATATAGGCTTGAATTAAATTCCTATAATAATGAAATACTGCAAATAGGTACAAAACAAAAACTAAATGAGAATTCGGCATCATCATGGCACAAACGCCTAGGTCACATCTTTCAACAGAGAATTTAGAGGCTCGTGTCGGATGGAATTCTTGGACCCCTAAATTTGGCGGACTTTGAAGTCTGCATTGAGTGCATAAAGGGAAAAAGGACAAACGAAAGGAAATTAGGTGCCGAGAGAGTTAAAGATGTCTTAGAACTGATACATACCGATATATGTGGCCCATTCCCTACTGTCTCTTGGAATGGACAACGGTACTTTATTACGTTCATAAATGATTACTCTCGTTACGGGTATCTATATTTAATTCATGAAAAGTCCCAAGCCTTAGATGTTTTCAAGTCTTTCAAAGTTGAAGTTGAACTTCAACTTGGAAAGAAAATTAAAGCTGTCAAATCTGATCGTGGTGGTGAATACTACGGAAGATATAATGGTTCAGGTGAGCAACGTCCCGGGCCTTTTGCTCTTTTCCTAGAGGAGTGTGATATTGTTCTGCAATACACCATGCCAGGCAAACCTAGTATGAATGGTGTTGCAGAGCGAAGGAACTGAACTCTTAAGAACATGGTGTGAAGCCTTAAAGACCGCAGTATACATCCTTAATAGGGTGTCAAGCAAAGCAGTTAACAAAACCCCATATGAAATTTGGACTGGGAAAAGGCCCAGTATAAAGTATTTGCTTATTTGGGGATGTCCAGCTGAGGCGCGACCTTATAGGCCACATGAAAGAAAACTGGACTCAAGGACAATTAGTTGCTACTTTGTTGGTTACGCTGAGCGTTCACGGGGGTACAAGTTTTACAATCCTGCATCAAGGTCTAATTTTGAAACGAAAAATGCGAGATTTCTTGAGGATGTTGAGTTTGGGGGGAAGAAAATATTAGAAATGTTGCTTTTTATGAGGATTCTGTAATTGACAATAATCATTTATAGTACAAGAGCACAATGAGAATGCTGTTGCAGATCCAGTTACAGTACAAGAGAACAATGAGAATATTGTTGTTGCTCAAGATACTGTTACAGTACCGGAAAATAGTGAGAATCCTCCTCAACCCCAATCCATGTAGTAAGCTCAACAACATAAAAAAGTACCATTATACCGCAAGTTCAGTGGGAGTAAATACTTTTTTTTGGTCTTATATGTTACGACATTCTTCTTGCCATTAGCGATATAGACTTGTTGCATGAAACTAAGAAATTTCTATCGAACAAATTCGAATTGAAAGATCTTGGTGATGCCTCTTTTGTATTAGAAATCGAGATACTAAGAGATCGCTCTCAAGGTATTCTTGGATTATCACAAAAGAACTATATCGACAAGATCTTAAGTAGATATAGCATGGAAAGTTGTAGACCAATGGACACACCCGTAACTAAAGGAGACAAGTTCAGTCTCAAAACAATGCCCTAAAAATAATCTTGAGAGGACATCAATGCATGATAAACCTTATGCATCAGCATTAGGGAGCTTAATGTATGCTCAAGTCTACATACATCCCGATATATCATTTATAGTGGGAGTATTGGGTAAATACTTGAGCAGTCCAGGCATGAATCATTGGATAGCTGTTAAACGCATAATGCGTTATCTAAAGAGAACAAAGGATTACATGCTTACTTATCGGAGATCAGAAAATTTGGAGATCATTGGGTACTTTGATTCCGATTTCATGGCATATGGTTGCGAAACTTTGTCACTGAGCTTCGTATAGTAGATGACATTGAAAGGTCATTAAAGATATTTTGTGACAATAAGTCAACAATACTATACTCCAACAATGATAAGAGCTTGACAAAATCGAAGCATTCAGACATCAAGTTCTTAGTTATCAAGGAGAAAATTCAAGAAAAACAGATTTTCATAGAACATATAGGAACAGAATATATGCTAGCAGACCCATTAACCAAGAAATTGATCCCTAAAGTATTTTCATGAGCACACTGCTGGATGTGTGTCAATATTAGTGATGCCTTGGTTTAGTGGGAGTTTATTTTATGCTATATGTCCTATGACAGATATTGAGTTATTTTTCTACAGAATTAAGTTGATGGTTTATTTCATGTTATGTGAAATGTTCATTTTGCAATATTTGTATTGTGTTTGATCTCAATAAAGTTTTAAAGTTGGACCAGCTGGAAATAGACATGCATGAAATCTCTTGGCATGTAATTTCCATATTACTCATCCAAATTTAATCCATGTCGTTAAGTATATTAGGATGGTGATTGGCGTGGTTTAGTCACAGCATTTAATGTGATAAAAGCTACGGTAGTTCCATATCTAATGTATGAGACGGACCAGATTGTTAAAGTAATAAGAGAAATAGCATTCAGATGCGCACATAAAGTTTATAAGATGTGATTATGTCAAGAAAGAATATATGTATAACCCAAGTGGGAGATTGTTAGGAAATTATTTAATTTCCTAACTTATTTGTGGGCAATACATATATTAATTATAATCACAAATTATGCTATTTCAAATTAAATGACTTATATAATGATGATCTCATTTATTGTTATGAATGCTAATTGAATAAGTCATTATTACTTTTGATTTGGAATTAAATGAGAATAAAACCGGATATTATCTTTTGTTCCTTAGATAATTATCTTTTTGGATTTTAGATATATTATCTTTTAGGTTTTAGATACTATTTTATTTGGGCTTTAGGGTTTAATGGGTGACATGCTCAAATATAAATAGACCTTCAAGGTTTCGGTCCCTAATATACCAAAGCCGCCTTTGTCGCTCTTTCCCCATCAAAAGAGTTGCAATTCAGCTGCCTAGGAATATAGAAGGCTTTGGTTGAGGAAGATCGAAAGAACCACAAGATTCAAATTCTTCCATCAATTTATGACTCTTATAAATAAAGGTACGCTTCTGCATTATGATATATTTTTGGTGATTCAATATGGATGATCTGAATTATTGAAATTAATTTATTCCAACAACTCTAACGTCACCTATATGCATAGTGGCTAAAAAATTTTGAACATTAGTTGCATGTAGTAATTAACTTATCAATTCCATTACATCATCAACAAAGATTTTACTAATTTATGCACATTTTTGTTTATGACCGTATTTAATAGAAATGTCTTTGTGGATATATCTAATAAAAATATTTTTTTTATGATAGTGTCTAATAAAAATATCTTTGTAGATATATCTTTTGAGTATATTTTTTTTATAAATATGTCTTCTATTAAAAATGTCTGATATTAATTATTGTTGACAATAAATTAATAAATAATATATTAGTATCTTATAATTTTTTTTTTAACTTATAAGTTCAATGTATGCATATCATGAAACTATTTTATGAATCTGTTATTTAACGATATATACCTTGTACAATTATGTTTATTAAAAATAACAGTTTATGTAACAATAATTTGATGAAGTAAGTTAAGTTGGAAATTAGGAGTTAATTAACTTAGTGTACATCAAATGGCGCAGTTAAATATTTATGATGTGCATCTTTTTTATATAAATAGTAAGCTTTCTTTTATATGTATTATAGTACATATGCGATAAATATTTAACTGTATTTGTTACTGTTGGTATTAAAATGGATTTTTCAACTGGCATGAATTTCGACGGCAAACTAGGTCGACCGCAAAAAATACGAAAAAAAAAAAATCGAAGTAAAAAATGTATAATACAAAAAAAAAAAAAACAGATTAACTAGCGGTTATTTTTTTTTTTTTGAATATCAATATTTTTACTTGACTTTTAAGCTAAGAATGGTAAACATGATGGAATTTAGAGAATAAGCTGGAGGAAGAATGTGGGAGAGAGGAAGAATAACTCCCAAAGTCTTTCTCTATAAATTAGAAGGTTGAACTCAACATAAGCATGTATTCCAATCCACACTATAAAAAAAAAGTTGAGTACTGGTAGATTTACTCACAGTTTTACCAAAAAAAAATCTGTCAAGTAATATATTTATCATTTCGACTGTATAAACTTTGCTAATAATTGTTTATCGGTAGATTTTTTCATCCACCGCTAATTACCGTGAAAAAAATTTTATTGATAATTTTTACCATCAGATTTTCTCTCCAGTAAATCCGACGATAGTATATTATTAATTAATAATTAAATTAATAACTAACGCGGATTATTTAACCGATGGTAAATTCGACGGTAAACTTAAATTTTAAATTTTTTTAAAAATTTGTTTAAAAATTAATATATAATTTTAAATATTTAAATTCAATAATTTCTAAACAAATAAATCAGAAAATACAATACTAATTTACTCAGAAAATAATTAACTCAGATAATAATAAACTTAGAAAATTAACAACAATAAACAATAAGTCAATAATTAACTCAAAAAATAAATAAATTACGATTAACTCAGATAATTAACAACAATAATTAACTAATTAACTCAGTTAATAATAAACTTACAAAATTAACAATAATAAACAATAAGCCAATAATTAACTTAGAAAATAAATAAGTTATGATTAACTCAGACAATTAATAACAATCAACTAATTAACTCAGATAATAATAAACTTAGAAAATTAACAACAATAAACAATAAGTCAATAATTAACTCAGAAAATAAATAAGTTAAGTTAACTTAAACAATTAAGAACAATCAAATAATTAACTCAGGAATCAATTAACTCAGATAATAATAAACTTAAAAAATTAACAACAAAACAATAAATCAATAATTAAGTCAATAAACAAACAAGTTAAGATTAACTCAAACAATTAATAACAATTAATTAACTAACTCAGGAAACAATTAACTCAGACAATAATAAACTTAGAAAATTAACAACAATAAACAATAAGTCAATAATTAACTCAAAAAATAAACAAGTTAAAATTAACTCAGACAATTAACAATAATCAACTAATTAACTCAGAAAAAATTAACTTAAAAAACACCAGTATAGAAATTAGAACAATGCAGTTGGAAATCTTACATTTGCAGAACAATAAACAAATTCAAAATATAAACAGATATCAGCATAATAAACACAAAATCATCAAAACGAAATTCAAATTCAGAATCATAAACAAAATTTCAAACATATAATCATCAAAACAGAATTGAAAAAATCCTAAATCAAAATAGAATTAAAAAATCCTAAAAATATAAACTAATACATGAACTAAATCTGAAAAATACTTAAATCTCTAATATAAACATCCTAATTGTAAATTTTCTAATACATAGTAAATTAAAATTAGATAGATTAGGCTTTAGGGTTTAACTACCCAAAACTAATTGGTGAGTTACTTGGAGACACTGGTGGCGTAGAGGACTTT
Source organism: Arachis hypogaea (assembly GCF_003086295.3). Lineage (NCBI taxonomy): Eukaryota > Viridiplantae > Streptophyta > Magnoliopsida > Fabales > Fabaceae > Arachis > Arachis hypogaea. The sequence goes on from NC_092050.1 coordinate 33,324,041, forward strand.
TCTGGCGTGATGGCAGCATAGACGGTGAAGTGGCAGCGGCGGTGACCAACCGACAAGGCTGCATTAGGATTTTTTAAAATAAATTAAAAAAATAGTAGGAAGAAGGAGGAGGACAACATACCTGGAAGGAGGAAGGAGGCAGCTCCGCGTGTAAAATCCAGTTAAATATTAAATAATTAAATTAATAATAATGAATTAATTATAAGCAAAGAGGATTAAGAAATTAATAATTATAATTGGGAGAAGTAAAAATAATTATTAGGATACGAATTAAAACACTTATCGTAAAGGTTTTGGCCCAAAGTTAGGTGAAACGCGCCAAAAATGAAACTTGGGCCCAAAGCCCACTCACTAACACTCTCATCATGCCACACTTCAGCTCATTCTCCCCTCTCATACACTCAAACACACAATTCAGCCCTGAGTGAGAAGAGATGAGAAGTGAAACCTTGGGACTATTCATCTTCTTCTTCTTTTGCTCATAAATTGAAATCCAGAGCTCCGATCGCTGCACTGTTTGTGGCTACGCATTCGTCTCGGAGTCCCCTTCAATTCCATCTAATCATACAATTTTACATAATTTAATCTGAAGTTCTATTTAAATTCATGGATAACGAAGAGATTAAGCTTCCTTACCTTGTACCACTCAATCTTAGGTCAAACCTACTTGAAGTTGTGCTTGAGCTTCCCCTAAAATAATAAAATTATAATATCTTAACACGTATGTTTCCAAGGATTCAAGGATCGCTTGATTGTGCCAAAACAAGCTCAGGCTCACCTCGAAAGGTACAAGATTCATGCATGGATACATGTGAGTAAAGAATAGGATTTGAAAGATGATTAAATCACTTTCCAAAAGGAATTTGAGACAAAACCTTCAATGCGAGTTACAAAAGAAAGGATAGATCGAGTTACAAAAACTCGTTTGATTTGATATACCTTGTTCTCTCTCTATCAAGGGTTCTTGACTTAGATTCCTTTCTTGAGATGCACCATAATTCTCTTTCTGGTGTGTTTCGTTGTTTTTTTATGACTTCACTTAATCGTAATCCAAGATTTTTCTTGACTCCTTGCTAATACTGTTCATGCTGTTCGTTCTTCTTTTGAGCGTAGTATCCTTTAGAAATAACCTTGAGATTGTTGAAAAAAGAAAGGCTAAGAGAAAACCTGAGATCATTGAGCGTTGGTTAGTGAAGGACTTAGCTACGTTACCCTGTTTTGGATTAGCATAACTCTAGGCTTGAATCTAAATTGTCTAAAGTTTAGGATTGCCAAATGGGTTTGTGTGATTTTACAACGTTTCTATTTGGAACTTTTACCCTGATGGGAACCTTCTAGTTCTTATCCGTTTTGGAAATTCTTTGTTTTTCAGATATTGGACGTGATGCACCTCGTCGAGCATGCTGGATCTCTCTTTGGGAAGCAAAGATTTCTTTTGGGAGTTATATTTTGTACCTAGTTTATGCATGTTCTCCACTTTTGTATATTAACTTGTATATCCCTCTTAGATATTGATTTTGGAGAAAAAGAATTTATGTTTATTTTGTATACTTTTGAGCTATATATATTTTCTAGCCGGCATTTGCTTCGCAGGTCGAGACTAGTACTTGTTATGCATTCCTTTTGTCATCTTATGTATATATTTCTATCTCTTTTATTCTTGTAATCTACCTTTGATCATTTTCCAAAAATGATGCGATCTTTTGCTTATCTTTTTTTCACAAGCTCCTAGTTATACTATCTTTTGTGTGTGTGTGTGTGTGTGTGTGTGTGTGTGTGTGTGTGTGTGTGTGTGTGTGTGTGTGTGTGTGTGTGTGTGTGTGTGTGTGTGTGTGTGTGTGTGTGTACTTTTTGTTCTTTAGAGGTCGTAATACCTCAGCACCTTTGATTTACGATTTAAGCGTAAAGTTCATTATGGTAGGATGTTACATTATGGGATCAGACCAGTTCGTTTCTGTAGATCTTGAGGGACAGACTGACTATACTTTAGAGCATACTCTGAATTGTGTGTGTATGCTATTTATGATATTTGCTTGGTAAATGTAGCATACTTTTAGGACTTGGAAGCACTAGACTTCAAATATTAAGATTGTACCTTGATATCAATTGTTTGGTGTAAACAGGACCAGAATGGCGTCTCATGGATGTGGACATGGACGTGGTCGAGAAAAAGGTCGGAGAGGTAATGCGGAACCAGAACCGACTGGTAATAACCTGGTAAACTTTACGGCCGCGTTAGAGAATATGGCTGCTGTTGTGCAGGCCACAATTGAGATGCTGGGGTAACAAGCCAGAAATGGGAATGGCAATGGGGCTAATGGACCCAATGAAGGGCCAATAACTTTGGTCGCTTTTCTGAAGGTGAACCCACCTATCTTCAAGGGTAATAGAAACCCTACGGAGGTGGACAACTGGTTTCAGGCTATGGAGAGAGCTTTATAAGATTAACACATGCCTAAGGACCAGTATGTGGAGTTTGCCACATACCAATTAGTGGGAGAAGCTTAGTTCTAGTAGTAGGGAGCTCGTCATTTGCTGCAGCAAGGTGATGTTCTAATAACTTGGGACGCCTTCCGAGTTGAATTCTACAAGAAACATTTTTCAAACTCGGTTAGAGCGGCGAAGGACTTAGATCTGTTACAGCTGAAGCACGGGTCAATGATTGTGGCAGAGTACACTTGCAATTTTGAGGAGCTCTGTCGATTTTCTAAGGTCTGTCAAGGTGCTCCAGGGATTATGAGGAATGAAAATGTATCAAGTATGAGGATAAACTTTAGAGTGACATTTTGAGTGATGTAGGGCCTATAGAGGTCTGAGTTTTTTCCGAGCTAGTAAATAAGAGTAGAGTTATGGGAGAATGCTCAAGAAAGACTGCCATGGCAAAGGATGACCATACGAAGTTCTATAAGAAGGACCAAGGCAAGAGTTATGCACCAAGGGATCAGAACTTAAAGAGAGGTGGCTATTGAAGGAATGACAACTACAATTGTCGATTTCAAGGCAGAGGAAGCCATGGGAGAGCTCAGCCAGATCAGTTGAGGTGTAATAGATGCGGGACTTATCACCCAAACAAGCCGTGCAAGGTTAGATCATACTTGTGTTACAACTATGGACAACAAGGAGATTTCTCTAAGTCTTGCTCGCGCAGAAGGGCTCAGGATGCTGGTAGGGTTCAGCAATGGAGCCGAGTTTTCACTACGACTATTGATGGTGCTGGTAGGTCTGACACTCTGATCAGAGGCAACTGCGAAATTGGTAACAAAATATTAATTACTTTGTATGATACTAGAGCATCACATTCGTTTATAGCATTTGACAAAGTTGAGAAATTAGGATTGAAATTGTCTGCATTAGCCTAGGATTTACATGTGCATACTCCTGCCTCTGAGGCTGTGATAACTAAGATAGGTTGTCAACAAGTACCTTGTTGGATAGAGAACATACAATTTATTCATGACTTGATATTTTTACCGTTGACTAGAATTGATTTAATTTTTGGTTTGGATTGGCTGTCGAAGTATCATGTATTGTTTGACTGTTTGCATTCGGTGCAGTTTATGTCCGAAGGGTTAGAAGGACCGGTTGTAGCCCGGGGTTATTATCTGAATTCAATGATGGTGAACTATAGCGACAGTGAGTGTCAGGGATATATGTTGTTAGCTGCAAGTTCGTCAGGAGATGAACAGGATTTGAGTCAGATTCCAGTAGTGAGTGAATTTTTCGAGGTATTTTCCAAGGATATACTTGAATTCCCCCCTCGAGAAATCGAATTTGCAATAGAACTGATACCGGGAGCAGGACTGATCTTGATTGCGCCGTATAGGATGTCGTCATTGGAGTTGGCAGAACTTAAGGTTCAACTGGAGGAGCTGATGGATAAACGTTTTATCCAACCAAGTGTTTCCCTTTAGGGAGCACCAGTTTTGTTGGTGAACAAGAAAGATGATGGCATGCGACTGTGTGTGGACTACAGGTAGTTGAATAAGGTGACGGTGAAGAACAAGTATTCTCTGCTGAGAATTGACGACCTGATGGATCAATTGCAAGGATCTGAAGTTTTCTCTAAGATCGACTTGAGGTCCGGTTATCACCAGATAAGGGTGAGAGAGGAAAATATCCATAAGACTACTTTCAGAACTCGTTATGGTCCTTACAAGTATCTAGTAATGCTTTTGGATTAACAAATGCCCATACTGTGTTCATGGATTACATGAATAGAGTGTTCCGTTCTTTCTTAGATAAGTTCGTTGTGGTGTTCATTGATGATATTCGGGTATACTCTAAGACTGGAAGGAGCGCGCAAAGCACTTATGAATAGTGTTGCAAATTCTAAAGGAGAGGAAGATTTATGAAAATCTTTCCAAATGTGACTTTTGGAAGGAAGACGTGAAATTCTTGGGGGCATGTGGTGAGCTGAAAGGGAATAGCTTAAATCCTGCTAAGGATGAGACACTGACAGAATGGGGACGGCCTACGTCTGTGATGGAAGTGATAAGTTTCTTAAGGTTAGCTGATTTTTATCGGAGGTTCATTAAGGATTCTTGCAAACTGCATTGCCCGGACTAAATTAACTCGTAAGGATGCACCGTTTATATGGACGTCAGACTGTAAGGAAAGTTTTCAAACTCTGAAGGAGAGGTTAACTACAGCGTTAGTTCTTGTGTTGCCTGAACCTCATAACCGTTTGAGATTTATTGTGACGCTTCATTGAAGGGTCTAGGGTGTGTACTGATGCAATACTAGAATGTTGTGGCTTATGCGTTGCAACAGTTAAGGTCACACGAAGTAAATTATCTGACTCATGACTTGAAACTTGCTGCGGTTGTGTTTGCATTGAAGGTGTGGAGACATTATCTTTATGGAGTTAAATCCTGAGTTTTCTCTAATCATAAGATCCTGAAGTACCTTTTTGATCAGAAAGAGCTTAATATGCGTCAAAGGAGGTGGATGGAGCTGCTGAAAGACTACGACTTTGAAATGAGTTATCACCCGGAAAAAGTGACAGAGAAAAATTGTCGGTAAAGAATTTCTCAATAAAATCGCGTTGCAAGTATAGATCTAAACTGACAATTAAACCTCAATCAACGTTTAATTAGGTTGTCACAAGTACAAATCCCAATAAAAATAAACCAGTGTATTCAAACCTCGGGTCGTCTCTCAAGAAATTGTAGGGAAGTGTGTTTATTATTGGTTATGATGTACTTCTTTTTGGGGTTTTGAAATAAGGAACAAGAAATGTAAATATTAAGAAAGTAAAGAAAACTCAAATGGTAAAAAGGTCTTAGAAAGGGTTAATGGTTAAGGATCTCTATCCTTGTCACTAACCACAATATGATAGTTATAGGGATCAATCTCATTTAGTCATCCTCTAACAATTGAAGAAAAGTCAAATGAGTTTCATCAATCATAATTCATAAGTTCTAGCCACTCACTAATTGAATTAGTGTAAGCTAGTCTCAATGGACATCAATCATCAATCACTTGGACATTAGCAACTCAAGGTCACCCAAGTTACCAACCCAAGCCAAGAATAGAAAAATCTACTCTATAGCTAAAAGAAACATTTCATCAAACACATAGCATGCAATAAAAGTAAACATCACAAAATGCAAGAATTAGTAAAGGCTATGACTAACATAAACAAGAAATCAATAATAGTAACTAAGACAAATATCAAGAGACATGAAAACATAAAATTGCATTAAAAGAAAATTGAGAGTAACAAAAGGACTCATAAACTAAAATTGAAAAATAGAGAAATTAACAAGAGGAGTTGGTGAACCAAAGTGCTAGGACAAATAAAAGTAAGAGAAAACTAAATTAAGATAAAACTGAAACCTAAACCTAAGGAGAAATTGAAAGAATAAACCCTAAAACCTAGAGAGAGGAGAGAGCCTCTCTCTAGAATTCTACATCTAAAACCTAAGGTGTGTAAAAGTGAATGAATGATTCGAATGATGCCTTCAACTCTACTCTGTAGCCTCTTGTCTTCATTTTTAGACTTGAAACTGGGTCAAAAGTAGCCCAGAAATCGCTCCCAGTGAATTCCCTTTACTGAGGCACATGACACTCGCCACACGTACGGTTCAGCCACGCGCACGCGTCATTTGGACTATGGCTTGGTCACACACTACAACATTTTGGGTCTATGGCCACGGTTTTTTTGGTCATGGTTTTTTAGAAAAGGGTGGCCTAAAAGGGTCAATGGTCACAGTTTTGAGAGGTGACCTAAAGGGGTCTATGGTCACGATTTTTCAAAAAAGGGCAACCTAAAAATGTCTATGGTCACGGTTTTGGGGGGTGGCCTAAAGGGGTCTATGGTCATGGTTTTGGAGAGTAATCTAAAAGGGTCTATGGTCATGGTTTTGGGGGTGACGTAAAGGGGTCTATGGTCACGGTTTTTTACAGTGACCAAAAAGGGGCTATGGTCACGGTTTTTCAAAAAAGGGTGACCAAAAAGGGTCTATGATCACGGTTTTGGGGGGTGATCTAAAAGGGTCTATGGTCATGGTTTTGGGAGTGACCTAAAGGGGTCTATGGTCACAATTTTTTACAGTGACAAAAAAGGGGCTATGGTCACGGTTTTTCAAAAAAAAGGTGACTTAAAAGGGTCTATGGTCACGGTTTTGGGGGGTGACCTAAAGGGGGTCTATGGTCACGGTTTTGGGGGTGGCCTAAAAGAGTCTATGGTCACAGTTTTGGGGGTGACCTAAAGGTGTCTATGGTCACGATTTTTTACAGTGACCAAAAAGGGTCTATGGTCACAGTTTTTCGGAAGGGTGACCTAAAAGGGTCTATGGTCACGGTTTTGGTGGTAACCTGAAGGGGTCTATAGTCACGGTTTTGGGGGTGACCTAAAGGGGTCTATGGTCACAGTTTTAATCATTTGAGTTTAAATTAATTAAGATTTTTATGTATTTTTTATAATTTTAAATATTTTATCTTTTTAAAATTTAAAAATTTTAATAATTAAAAATTAATAATAATTTTATATGATTTATTTTAAATATTAAAATCTTAAATTTAATTTTATAAATAAAAAATTAAGTTGAATACTATTAATTTTAAATTAGAAAAGATTTAAAACTTAATAATATAAAAAATGTTTTAATAATTTAATAATGGAAGTGTTATATAATTAAATTTAAGAAATTTCTATTATGAATAAATTATGGTTTATATTATTAAATTGAGTTCTTAGAGATTAATTTATTAGGAATGATTAAATGGATTTTTGTAAATACTTTAGATTTAAGTCAATTAATATTTATGTACAACTTTTATTTTAATTGGTTATTTTATATCAATTAAAATTAAAGTTATAATGAAAAAATAATGAAAGATCATATAATTTAATTTAGGTAATTGATATTTCGAGTTTAACCGTATTTTATAAAATATGATTAGTATGTTTACTTTATATTTTAAATTAGAAATAATTATTTGAACTCAATGATATCTTGATAAATGAAATTTTATGTGTTCCGAAAATAATCTTCACAGTATTATATTTAAATTCTAAATTATTATTTTATCTCAAATATTTTATAAAATTATTATATTACTCGTGTATATTTTATCCTAGTCCTAAAAATTTCTAATAAAAACCCTAATATCCCAAATTTCCCAATTTACTACCCTAAATCCCTAAACACACGCACACAACACTCAGTAAGTGAGGGAGAAAAGGGAAACAGAGAAGGGAGAAGAGGGAGCTCGAGGGAGAAGAGGGGAAGAGAGGAGGGGACGATACGGCTGGGTCCTTACCGCCGTTACCATTGTCGTTGAGGCGCCAGAGGAGAGAGAGATTTGCTTTGCAGAGGCGTTGAGGGAGACAGACGCGACGCAAGGAAGAGGAGCTCATCTTCATTGCCGCCGTCGCCGCGCCTTGCCGCTGATGCCGTTGATGGAAGCCGCCACCGTCGTTGGGAGGAACCAAAAAGGGAGAGGAGGTCATCGTTGATGCTACCGCAGAAAGGAAGGAAGCAACGCGTGTGAGGAAGTGACGCAACAGAGGAGGAGCCGTTCTTCTGCCGTCGCTGGAATTCCTGGTCGCCGCCGGAATTCATGGTGAGTTAATCGTGCCTAGCTACCATAATCACCACCTCTGAACCTTATTTGCTCTGTAACAACCCTGCGCTTGCTTCTGATGTTCTTGACTCTGTTGAGTTTGCTGGAATTATCACAGTTGAAGCTTGTCACTAGAGAAGATAAGTTGTTGCGCCATCCTTTTCATTTTGACATCGATTCTCCCGTTCAAAACCCTATAAATGCTTTCACTCTTGTTCTTTTTAGCATTGTTTCTCTATTATATTCTTATTTTAATTACGGTAGCCAATATCTTTGTTTTAGTACTGCTGTATTCTGCCGAAAATGTCGAAATTGTTGCTGCGAGTGTGATCATTGTTGGTGCCGCTATCTCTGTCCCGGTTACGTTGGAATTGTCGCTACTACTGTCACGATTGGGGATAAAGGGGCTTTTTGCGTTAAATTATGCGATTGCTTTATCGAGGTAGGGGGTTTAATTTAAACGGTTTTAATTTAAGAATGCCCACAAGGTTTATTGAGTAATTGCAAATGGGTTTAGTTGTTGTGAATAATTGATTGATTATATGGATGTTGAATATGATTGAGCTTGTTGATTTTATGAGATTGATTGGTTATGTGTGAATTATGAATTGTTGATAAATGATTGCTGAGAGTGCTGAATCTTGATGTTATTGGTTGATTTCTGTTGAGCTAGTTATTAGATATATTATAATGGTGGTGGGCTTGGTTGGTGTTTGTTTAAAATTGATTTTGAGAGGAATTGAAGGTTGAATCTTGAAATATTAAACTTTTGTAGGCATTGTGATTATGAATAGAATATGTACCAAAAACCAAGTAATAAGAGCTTATGACTATTCAAGGTATTAGTATATGTTGGTGGCCTTTAACCGAATTTTGAGTTTTGGCCTCTAACCGAATTTTAATTTTTTTTAGATTTCTAATGGCTTTTGAAGGTTATGGCTGCTGCTGCAACTGTGAGAACTTTTTGATGGACACAGTAGCTAAATTTCTTAACTAGGTTGGTATTTATTTATCTAGTTGTGTTTTATTGTTATTAAACTTTATTGAAATTGAAAATTATAAAGTAACACAAGAATAATTCTAAATTCAAAAAGTCTTGTAATTAAATGCAAACCTAGGGACATGTAATCTGTTTGATAATTTGACTCTGTGAGATTTCTATTTAATCTGTTTTATTGAAATTGCTAATTCTTCTTCATATTCCTGTGTGCATGAATTGACATGTTTTCAGATAATGGTTTTTGGGAAATATAAATGTTTTATTTTTCTATGTATTTTCTCCATTTGATGTGTGCAGAGACGTTTAGTTTTGCTGGTTTTGTGTCTTTATTAATATTGCGAAAGATTCTATATTCTTCTATTTACTTAATGATGATTTCATGTGTATGAGGATGAACAGCCAACTAGTCCGTGAATTTAAGGTTTTTTGAACTAACCTAGGGATTAGCATTTCTTGTTTTTTCTGAAATTGGTAATAGCAAGGTTTTACACTAAACAAAAGGGTACATATAATGAGTTGTAACAGTGATGAATTCAAGCACTAAGAGTAAATTTTTGCATGAAATTTCTCATTCTAATTTTACCAAAGAAATATACATGGGGACTACTAAATCATTTTGATTTCACTCGATCAAAACACATCACTTTATAAATGTCATGTAGATGATATGATATTACCATTTTTTTTGTCTTAATGATAGATTAGTAATTTTAATTTTATTTATTTTTCAGAGGTCATACATCAACTTTATTTATGTGATTAGTATGTAAAAATTTTAAATGTTTTTATATCTATTTTTTTAATTTTTCAAATAGATCTGTGTTTTTCAAGATATTTTTTAATTATTGATATGTAAAATCTTCAATTGCTAAATCGCAAATATTTTCTAGAACATGCTTGATTATGTCTCATTTTAAGACTGATTATTTTCAGAAAGTTTAAAATAGAAATTATTTTGTATTTTATATTAATTCAGAATTAATATTTGTTAATTGATTATTTTGTTTACCTATTCTTGAATGTTCTTTACCTTCTCTTGAATTTTTTGTTTTGTTTTGTATACAGGATAATTTTTTTTGGACTTGTAAAGACAAAAGGAGTTGACTAATTGTTGTGGCACTGTGTATAACAACTTCAAATGGCATCTCAAAATGAAGGAACTAAGCAACAAGTTTATATCATACTTGTTATATAAAATAATTTAATGTTAACTTTATTGTTGATTTATTGGCCTTAAATGAATCTACAATAGAATCTAATTTGTGAGCAAAAGGTTGCTAGTTTTTATTATACCTAGTATGTCCTTTTTATCTGGCTCAAAACCTTAGCAAATGCTCCTTGTTATTTAGTGGATGAAATTTTCATGTTGATTGACTTATTAAACTTGTGCTCCATATTCATTACTTAACTGTACTGCATCATCAAAAACATTTTTGCTCTATTCTAACATGTTTATTTCTTTTGCTAGCAGGAGGACATGTTGTAAAGAAAATATGTTCTATACAAATATAAGATAGGATGGGTCTTATAATGAGTTTGGTTATCTAAATGTATTAGTTTGATGTGTTCTTTACTTTTTGATAAGAGACTTTATCCGATATTATACGTAATGGATAAATTACGCCCTATTTTGATTAGTGTTGTAATGGATATCTAGTTTTTAATGAAACTTTTATGATTTGGATTTATCAAATTTCTCATTCTTAGATTTATTTTGTGATTATCATCATTTTGGGATGTGATTATGTTTTAAAAAAATTAAATTTTATAACATAAAACAGGCTATGGTCACCATTTAAAAATAGGGTAACCATAGATAAGCTATGGCTACGGTAAAAACCGTGACCATAGATAAGGCTATGGTCACGATTTTAAGGAAGGGTGACCATTGATAAGCTATGTCCACGGTGAAAACTGTGACCATAGATAAGGCTATGATCACAGTTAAGGTGGGGTGACCATAGAGGCTATGGTCAGGCAAAAAACCGTGACCATAGATAAGGCTATGGTCACGGTTTAAGGAGGGTGACCATAGGGGCTATGGTCACGGTTTTTGGTGGGGTGACCATAGAGGCTATGGTCACGGTTTCGGGGAGGGGTGACCATAGATAAGGCTATGGTCACGGTTTAATGAGGGGTGACTATAGGGGCTATGGTCACGGCCAAAACCATGACCATAGATAAAGCTATGGTCACGGTAAAAAAACGTGGCCTAAAGTGCCAGAATTTGAACATTACAACCCTGACCATAGAAACCGTAATCATATATAAAAAAAACTATGACCATAGGTCTATGGCCACGAGAGAATAGGCCACGGCAGAAAAACCGTGACCATAGGTAAAAAACCGTGACCATAGACCTATGGTCACCCTTTTCACTAGCTATGGTCATGGTTTTTCACCGTGACCATAGACCTTTTTTTTGTAGAGACCAGCTTGTCAAATCTCCAAATTCTTGTGTTCCTTCCACTTTTGCTTGCTTTCTTTCCATCCTCTAAGCCATTCCCACCCTATAAACTCTGAAAACACTTAACACACATAACACAACGTCGAATGGTAATAAGAGAGGATTAAAAATTAGCGATTTTAAGGCCTAAGAAGCATGTTTTCAATCATAGCACAAAATTAGGAAGGAAACTTAAAAACATGCAATTTACATGAATAAGTGGGAGAATAATTGACAAAATCCACTCGATTTGATCCAAAATAAGTCATAAAATAGTGGTTCACCAAAAAGCTAATGCGGTGGCAGATGCGTTGAGTAGAAAATCACTAAGTATTGCTTGGATGATGATTAAAGAAGAGGAATTGTTGAGTAGGTTTGTGGATTTGAACTTGGGTGTTAGAGAGGTGGCTGGAAGTTTATGCTTGAAGCAGTTGCATATCTCTAGCAACTTCAAGACTGAGATTCAAAAAGCTCAGCAGGATAATTAGGAGCTATAGAAGATGTTGCAAGTGATTGAACAGAGAAAATAGGGAGAGGTTACTCAAGATAAAGAAGGGATTTTGAGGTACATGGAGAGGATTCGTGTGCCGAAAGTGGGGAATCTGAGGTAATAAGTGTTGACAGAGGCTCACGGGAGTGGATTCTCGATTCATCCTAGAGCTACTGATGAGTCCATATTTTCCGATATATTTTGGCTTGAATTGAATGGATTCTAGCATATGAACTCACACTTAAGCACCAAAATAGCATACTTTTGTGTTTGATCCCTAATTTGATTCTAAATGTGAAAAAATGTGTTTTAATGCTTAGATTAGTGATTTTTAATTCCACTTTTATTCTATTTGATACCATGACATGTTTGTTGAGTAATTTCAGGTCAATTAGGCAAGAATGGATAAGCTAAAGTGGAAGAAAGCATGTACAAGGGAGAACACATGAAGAAAATAAGGAAAAGCACACACAGGCAAGTGTGTGTGCCCACAAGTACCTGTGCGTACACACAGGAGGAAATTCAGCCAAGTGTGCGGACGCACACATCTATGCGTCCGCACAGGTCCCTGCACGTGATTTCATTAATGAAACGCGTGCCTTACGATTTTTGAGGGCTTTTGGCCCAAATTTTGAAGGCTTGAGGCTGAATTTGGAGTGCTATATGAATGGGATATCAACATACATGAAAAAGAAGCTTTCATTAGGTTAGATTAGGTAGAAATTACATTAGGAGTAGGAGTAGGAGTAGAGTAGAAAATGCTCTCTTAGGGTTTAATTTTCATCTCCATTGTAGCATTTTATAGAAGCTTTGATCTTTGATTTTGCTCATCTTTATTGTAAGTACTCTCAATTTCCTCTTTAATTATAGCACATTTACTTTCATTTGCCTTGGTTCAAGTTACTTATTCATAATTGCAATTTTGTGTTTCTTGGAATTTTGATCAATAAATTTTATGTTTCATGCTTCCCTTATGTTTGATTTCTTATTTATTGTTGATATTGTTGATAACTTGGTTATAGTTTTCATTTTCCTTTACAATTTCCCATGTTTTACTTTTATGCACACAAGGTGTTTGTGAAAATGCCAACCTTAGATTTTGAGTAGATTTTCCCACCTTGGCTTGTGGTTTGAGTTCCTAGGATACTAGAGTCATAATGTCCGACATTTAGTGGTAATTCTTGGGTAGTTAGTTGACTCTTGTTTCCATTGACGCTAGCTTTTTATCAACTAGTTTGGTAAGTTAGCTAGGACTTATGGATTAAGGTCAATTATGCTTGCTTGACTTATTCGTCGATGGTTGGGGTTGACTAGGCGAGATTGACTCATGATAATTACCATAGTTGTGGTTATGGCAATGATAGGATGCCTTGGATCCCCATTCCCAAGTCAAGGCTCTTTTTATGTATTTTCACTAGTTTTTATCTTGCTTTCTCTTTACTTGCATTAATTCACAATTTTGCTCATTCCTTAGTTCTTTGATTTCTTAGTTTCTTTAATCTTTCGTTCTTTAATTCAAAACCCCTTTTGTCCTCTTAACAACCGAAAGAGAAACACTTCCAATTGCATCCTGGGGAAAATGACCCGAGGTTGAAGTACTCTTGATCTCGGTTATAATTTGATTTGAAAATTAAACTTTGATTGATGATTGTTTGTTGCTCTAGGCTATACTTGCAACGAACATATTCTATTTTGAGAAATTCTAGATTGACAATAGTTCTCTCATCAAGTTTTTGGTGCCGTTGCCGGGGATGCAATTGAGTGCTATCTTTTGGTTGTTATAAATATGTTGATAGTGTAAATATCTTGCTTTTTGGTTGTTTAGTCATTTTTGTTAATATTAAGGTGTTTGTTTTTCTTGTTTACTTATGTCTTTTGCTTTTATTTTCTATTTTCTTTATGAGATATCACCTTTGTTGCTTGGAGCTTGGTCGTGAGTATTTTATAGGTGGTGCATGAAATCGTGATTCACACTTTTTACAACTCTGCACAACTAACCAGCAAGTGCACTGGGTCATCCAAGTAATACCTTACGTGAGTAAGGGTCGATTCCACGGAGATTGTCAGCTTGAAGCAAGCTATGGTCATTCTGTAAATCTTAGTCAGGTGGATTCAAATGATTATGAGGTTTTGATAACTAAAAGATAATTAAAACGTAAAATAAAATAAAGATTCTTATGTAATTCATTGGTGGGAATTTCAGATAAGCGTTTGGAGATGCTTTGTTGCTTCTGAACCTCTGCTTTCCTATTGTCTTCTTCCAATCATGCGTGCTCTCATCCATGGCAAGTTGTATGATCTTCTCGGATGAAAAATACCAAGTACGATCTCTGTACGGCTAATCAACTGTCAGATTTCTCGTCTCAGATGAAAAATACCATGTACAGCTACTGCACGGCTAATCATCTGTCGGTTCCTGCTAGCGTCGGAATAGGACCCTTATCCTTTTGCACACTGTCACTGCACCCAACATTCACAGGTTTGAAGATCGTCACAGTCATCCCTTCCCAGATCCTACTCGGAATACCACAGACAAGGTTTAGACTTTCCGGATCTCAGAAATGCTGCCAATGGTTCTAGCCTATACCACGAAGATACTAATGTCACGGACTCGGTCCGTGTATTAGATACCCAAGAGAATATACTCCGGCTGTCGTCCAATGACTACGTTGAACATCATGTAGACCGCTTGGGGTTGTCAGGCACGCGGATCTTGGCTAAGCGAGTAACGAAGATAGTGGGTGATTGTCACGGGTTACCCCTTCATTCTGACTTAACTAAATTAAGTACAAGAGTATATCTTGGAGAAGAAGTAGGCGTGAATTGAAAGAAAAACAATAGTACTTGCTTTAATTCATGAAGAACAGCAGAGCTCCACACCTTAATCTATGGGGTGTAGAAACTCCACCGAAGAAAATACATAAGTGAAAAAGGTTTAGGCATGGCCGTGAGGCCAGCCTCCAAACGTGAACAATGGCATAAGCTAGATGGTAAAAGTCCCAATAAAATGGTAAAAAGTGCTATTTATACTAAACTAGTTACTAGGGTTTACAGAAATTAAGTAACTAAGTGCAGATAGTGCAGAAATCCACTTCCGGGGCCCACTTGGTGTGTGCTTGGGCTGAGTGATAAACCACTATTTTATGGTTTATCTTGTGCTCAATTGAGTGATTTTTATCAACTCTTTACCCACTTATTCATACTATTTGCATGAGTTTACATTCTCCTTCCTGATTTTGTACTATAATTGAAAATATGCTTCTTTGGCCTTATATTTGCTAATATTAATCCTCTCTCATTACCATTAGATGCCTTGATATGTGTGTTAAGTGATTTCAGAGTTTATAGGACAGGAATGACTTAGAGGATGGAAAGGAAGCATGCAAAAGTGGAAGGAATACAAGAATCTGAAGGAACTGCTAAAGCTGTCCAGCCTGACCTCTTGGTACTAAATCAACCATAACTTGAGCTACAAAGGTCCAAATGACGCGGTTTCAATTGCGTTGGAAAGCTAACATCCGGGGCTTCGCAAAGATATATAATTTGTCATAGCTTCCCTGAAGCCAGGCGACGCGAATGCGTGGGTCACGCGGACGCGTGACCTGGCAAAAATACAATCCACGCAAACACGTGGACGATGCCTCCGCGTCACTTTGCCGCGACCTGAAGGTAACAGAAATTGCCTTTTTGACCCAGTTTTCGGCCCAGAAAACTCAGATTAGAGGCTATAAAGTGGGGGAATGCATCCATTCATGAGGAAGTATTCGATTACCCACTTTTCATAATTTTAGATGTAGTTTTTAGAGAGAGAGGTTCTCTCCTCTCTCTTAGGATTTAGGATTCCTCTTAAAGGAATTAGGATTTTTTATTATTTCAACTAACTATTTCAACTTCCTCTCAGGTTCAATATTCTTTTTACTTTATATTTCTCTTTTACTTTCAGATACTTCAATGCTTTCATTTAATTACTTATATTGCCAAATTGGCTTATGAACCATTCATGTTAGGATTTTCTTTATTTGATATAAATTGAGGTATTTCAGATTTATGATTCTTATTTAGCTTTTTATATTCTTGGTTTTAATTGATTAACTGGAGGCTCTTGAGTTATCAAACTTATCATGATTGTTAATTGTTATTTTTGCTAATTGAATTGAATTCCACTAACTCTAGTCTTTCCTTAGGAGTTGGCTAGGACTTGGGGATCTAACTAATTAGTCCACTTGACTTTCCCTTGCTTTCGTAAAGGTTAACTAAGTGGGATTAAACTCAATTCTCATCAGGATAACTAGGATAGGACTTCCAAATTTTCATACCTTGTCAAGAGTTTTATTAGATATTAATTTATTAATTTCTGCAATTTATTTTTCTTGTTCAAACCTTTCAAAACCCAAAAACACTGTTTTCCATAGCTAATAATAAGTCATACCTCCCTGTAATTCCTTGAGAAGACGACCCGAGGTTTGAATACTTCGTTTTATAAATTTTATTGGGTTTGTTACTTGTGACAACCAAAACGTTTGTAAGAAAGGATGATTGCTTGGTTTAGAAACTATACTTGCAACGGGAATTTATTTTGAATTCTAAACCGTCAATCATTTGTTCTTCACTGAGCATTGAAGCTTTCATGTGCATAGGCAATCCTTGGAGTTAAACACCAGCTTGGGTGCCAGTTTGGGCATTTTACGCCAGTTTTGGTGCCATTTCTGGCGTTTTACGCTAGAAATCTCTGGTGGGCGTTTGAACACTAGTTTGAGCCATCAAATCTCGAGAAAAGTATGAACTATTATATATTTCTAGAAAGCCCAATATGTCTACTTTCCAAAGCAATTGAGAGCGCGCCAATTAGACTCTTGTAGCTCCAAAAAATCCATTTCGAGTGCAGGAGGGTCAAAATCCAACAGCATCTGCAGTCCTTTTTCAGCCTCTGAATCAGATTTTTGCTCAGGTCCCTCAATTTCAGCCAGAAAATACCTGCAATCATAGAAAAATACACAAACTCATAGTAAAGTCTAGAATTATGATTTTTGCATAAAAACTAATAAAAAATATAATAAAAACTAACTAAATCATACTAAAAACTATGTAAAAACAATGCCAAAAAGGGTATAAATTATCCGCTCATCAGTAGAGCGTGATGAATTCAAATTTGGATTGCTTCATGGAGTGGGAGAATCAATTTAGGGAGGAACCAATTGTGTATGAGCAACACTCATGGCAAACACCTCCCTCATACTACAACGAGCCAAACTCTCCTTGGAATCCAAAGATATCAAACCCAAGGATATGAGAGATACCCCATACACAACCCTCAACCACCAAACCTTCAAGCACCATACCATACACTTCCATGGAACCAAAATATCTATACACCTTGCCACCAACCATATGAACCACCACATCCTTATACACCACCTCAATATCCCCACCCACATGACACACCTCCCACATATACAACCTTTTTTACAACTTTTGAACCTTTTCTTCCACCCCAATATGAGGTTTTCCAACCCTTACTCCAAGAAGAACAAGACCTTCAAGAATTCTTCCAAGAGCAAGAAGGGTTCCGAAGGAAGCAAGGGGAGTTCATGGACACCATAGCTGAAGCGGTGCACCGCTTAACCTTGCTACACTCAAGGAATCAAGACATTCCCCTTGAGGAATGTGGAGGAGCAACGAAGGAGTGTAGTGAGAAGGAGAACATGGAGCCTCAAGAGAAAGAAAAAGAGCTAGAACAAGAGTCGCAAAAAGAGGAGGAAGGTAGAACTAGTGAACCGGAAGCGGTAAATAGAGAATTGAGAGAGTTCGATCAAGAAGTGGATTGCATCATCAATGATTTTTGTCCACCTTGGTCAACCCTGGTGCGGAATTTATAACCACAAACTAACCGGCAAGTGCACCGGGTGGTACTAAGTAATACTTCATGTGAGTGAGGGTCGATCCCACGAGGATTGATGGATCAAGCAACAATGATTGAATGATAGGCTTAGTTAGACAAACAGAAAATAATGTTTGAGAGTTCAAAAGACATTAAATAATATAAAAAATAATAAAGAAAGGCAAGTAAATAAGTTGGGAATAAAATATGGAGAAAGCAGTTAAGGTTTCAGAGTTATCTATTTTTCCGGATTAACTTTTCTTACTAACTATTTTAATCATGCATGATTTAATTTATGGCAAACTATATGTGACTATACCCTAATTCCTTAGACCTTTCTAGTCTCCTCTAATTCTCATCAACTGCCAATTCCTTGGTCAATTAATTCCAATTAGAAGGTGAAGTTTAATTCTAGTTATTATGCCACAAAAACTCTAATTACTCAAATATAAAAGGATTATATGTCACGTATCCCATTAAGTCCAGATAATTAGAAGTTTAGGAGAATTTGTTTTCAATCTGTTGTTCAAGTAAAGAGCCTTTCCAAGTTATACAAGAACTCAAGTAGAAAGAGGGGCATACTTCCGTTCCACCCAAATTCATAAGATAAAGAACGAAAACAATTCTTAAATTGTAAATCCAGACATGAATTAAAATAGAAAAGGCAATAAAATCAATCCATACAAATAGATAGAGCTCCTAACCTTAACAATGGAGGATTAGTTGCTCATGGTTCAAAGTGAAAAACTAGGATTATGATAAAATATATTTTGGTAGTCTGGAATGGAATCTCTTACAGAAGAAGAGTTTTTTTTCTTTATATTTAATCCTAATTAATTTAAAATCTAATTTCTAAAATTAAAATAATATCTTTTCCTCAAAATAAGATTTGAATTTAAATCAGAATTAATTGGATAATCAGTAAGTCTTCAGTTGATGGTTGGGGAGCACTTCTTTTGTCCATTCTGCAACTTCTAATCTGTATTTTCTGGGCTGAAAACTGGGTCAAAACAGCCCAGAAATTGCCCCAACATTTTTTGCATTTTTTTGCACGTAGCACATGTCACACGTAGGCATCAGTCACACGCACACGTCGATGGTCTTTTTCGCGTGTCACGCGTACGCGTCAGGTACGCGCACGCATCGCTGTGCAACTTCGCTTTTCACGCGTACGCGTCAAGTACGCGCATGCGTCGTCGTGCAAATCTTCAAATCACGCGTACGCGTCAGTCACGCGCACGCGTCGCTCCTCGCTGTCACCTCCTTTAATTCTTGTGCTGCAGAAACTCCATCAAATCCAGCCGAATGCTACCTAAAATAAACAGAATTGCACAAGACTCAAAGTAGCATCCATAGTGACTAAAATACAATTAATTCTTGATTAAACTCAACAAATTAAATGTAAATTCACTAGGAAAAGATGGGAAAGATGCTCACGCATCACAACACCAACTTGAATTGTTACTTGTCCTCAAGCAACCAAAACTAATATAGGCTTAGGATGTGAATTTGCATGAGAATGAGAGTTCGATTAAGCTCATGTCTCTTCTTATAGTGGGGTTTACAACTATAATCCTGAATAGGTTTGGCATTGATGAGCGGATAATTTATACACTTTTTGGCATTGTTTTTAGTATGTTTTTAGTAGGATCTAGTTACTTTTAGGGATGTTTTTATTAGTTTTTAAGTTAAATTCACATTTCTGGATTTTACTATGAGTTTTTGTGTTTTTCTGTGATTTCAGGTATTTTCTGGCTGAAATTGAGGGACTTGAGCAAAAATCAGATTCAGAGGTTGAAGAAGGACTGCTGATGTTGTTGGATTCTGACCTCCCTGCACTCAAAGTAGATTTTCTAGAGCTACAGAACTCCAAATGGCGCGCTCTCAATGGCGTTGGAAAATAGACATCCAGGGCTTTCCATCAATATATAATAGTCCATACTTTTCCCGAGTTTAGACGATGCAAAAGGGCATTGAATGCCAGTTCTACGCTGCAGTCTGGAGTTAAACGCCAGAAACACGTCACGAACCAGAGTTGAACGCCAAAAACACGTTACAACTTAGCGTTCAACTCCAAAAGAAGCCTCTGCATGTGTAAACTTCAAGCTCAGCCCAAGCACACACCATGTGGGCCCCGGAAGTGGATTTATGCATCAATTACTTACTTCTGTAAACCCTAGTAACTAGTTTAGTATAAATAGGACTTTTTACTATTGTATTAGACATCTTGGGACGTTTAGTTCTTAGATCATGGGGGCTGGCCATTCGGCCATGCCTGGACCTTCATCTCTTATGTATTTTTAACGGTAGAGTTTCTGCACTCCATAGATTAAGGTGTGGAGCTCTGCTGTTCCTCATGATTTAATGCAAAGTACTACTGTTTTCTATTCAATTCAACTTATTCCGCTTCTAGGATATCCATTCACACCCAAGAACATGATGAATGTGATGATTATGTGACACTCATCATCATTCTCACTTATGAACGCGTGCCTGACAAACACTTCCGTTCTACATGCAAACAAGCTAGAATGAGTATCTCTTAGATATCTAATACAGAGGACCGAGTCCGAGATATTAGAATCTTCGTGGTATAAGTTAGAACCCATGGATGGCCATTCTTGAGATCCGGAAAGTCTAAACCTTGTCTGTGGTATTCCGAGTAGGATCTGGGAATGGATGGCTGTGACGAACTTCAAACTCGCGAGTGCTGGGCGTAGTGACAGACGCAAAAGGAGGGTGAATCCTATTCCAGTATGATCGAGAACCTCCAGATGATTAGCCGTGCTGTGACAGAGCATTTGGACCTTTTTCACAGAGAGGATGGGATGTAGCCATTGACAACGGTGATGCCTTACAGAAAGCTTGCCATGGAAAGGAGTAGGAATGATTGGATGAAGACAGTAGGAAAGCAGAGGCTCAGAGGAACGAAAGAATCTCTATACGCTTATCTGAAATACTCACCAATGATTTACATAAGTATTTCTATCTTTATTTTCTGTTTATTTATTATTATTATTCGAAAACTCCATAACCATTTGATATCCGCCTGACTGAGATTTACAAGATGACCATAGCTTGCTTCATACCAACAATCTCCGTGGGATCGACCCTTACTCACGTAAGGTTTTATTACTTGGACGACCTAGTGCACTTGCTGGTTAGTTGTGCGAAGTTGTGAAGTTATGTTTGGACCATGGTATGGTGCACCAGTTATTGGCGCCATTGCCAGGGAGAGAATGAAAAACAAATTTTACAACCTCAGAGTAACAATTTCGCATACTAAGTTTTTGGCGCCGTTGCTGGGGATTGTTCGAGTTTGGACAACTGATGGTTCATCTTGTTGCTCAGATTAGGTAATTTTATTTTTGTTTTATTTTCAAAAATATTTCTTCAAAAATCTTTCAAAAAAAAATTTTTTTTCCTTTTGTTTTCGAAAATTATTCAAAATTTTTAAGAATGAATTCTAGTGTTTCATGAAGCATGTAGAAGCCTGGCAGGCTATAAAGCCATGTCTAATTATTTTAGACTGAGGCTTCCACTTATAAGTATATGAAGTTGGATGAAGTTTCAGCTGTTGTATGTCTGATTTGTATCTTCTAAAGCTTGGCTGGCTATTAAGCCATGCCTAACCCTCAGATTGGAGCTTTAGACTAAGAGTGCAAGATTCCTAGAATTCATATTAAAAAATTTTGGAATCTTTATTTTTCTTTTTCACATTAATTTTCGAAAAAAAAAATTTATAAAATCATAAAAATCAAAAATATTTTGTGTTTCTTGTTTGAGTCTTGAGTCAATTTTTAAGTTTGGTGTCAATTACATTTTTTTTTCTAAAAAAATTTATGCATTTTTCGAAAATTCATGCATTCATAGTGTTCTTCATGATCTTCAAGTTGTTCTTGGCCAGTCTTCTTGTTTGATCTTCATATTTTCTTATTTTGTGTCTTTTCTTGTTTTTCATATGCATTCTTGCATTCATAGTGTCTATACATGAAAAATTTCTAAGTTTGGTATCTTGCATGTTTTCTTTTCTTGAAAATTTTTCAAAAATATGTTCTTGATGTTCATCATGATCTTCAAAGTGTTCTTGGTGTTCATCTTGACATTCATAGCATTCTTGCATGCATTCATTGTTTTGATCCAAAATTTTCATGCGTTGAGTCTTTTTGATATTTTTCTCTTTCATCATAAAAAAATTCAAAATTCAAAAAAATATCTTTCCCTTTTTCACTCATAAATTTCGAAAATTTGGATTGACTTTTTCAAAAATTTTTAAAATCTAGTTGTTTTTATGAGTCAAATCAAATTTTCAATTTAAAAATCTTATCTTTTTCAAATATCTTTTCTAACTTCTTATCTTCTTATCTTTTCAAAATTGAATTTCAAATATTTTTAACTAACTAATTGACTTTTTGTTTGTTTCTTATCTTTTTCAAAACTATCTAACTAACTATCCCTCTCTAATTTTCGAAAATACCTCCCTCTTTTTCAAAAATTCTTTTAATTAATCAATTGTTTCAAATTTTAATTTTAATTTTAATTTTAATTTTAATTTTATCTTAATTTTTGAAAATCATTAACTATTTTTCAAAATCAATTTTCGAAATTTCCTCTCCCTCATCTCCTTCTATTTATTTATTTATTCATCTACTAACACTTCTCTTCACCAAAAAAATTCGAACCCCTTCTTCTCCTTTGAGTTCGAATTCTTCTCTTCTACATTCTTATTCTTCTTTTCTTCTACTCACCCAAAGGAATCTCTATACTGTGACATAGAGGATTCCATATTTTCTTTGTTATTCCCTTCTTTGTCATATGAGCAGGAGCAAGGACAAGAACATTCTTGTTGAAGCAGATCCTGAACCTGAAAGGACTCTGAAAAGGAAACTAAGAGAAGCTAAAATACAACAATCCAGAGACAACCTTACAGGAATTTTCGAACAAGAAGAGGAGATGGTAGCCGAAAATAATAATAATGCAAGGAGGATGATTGGTGAATTTACTGCACCTAATTCCAATTTACATAGAAGAAGCATCTCCATCCCCACCATTGGAGCAAACAATTTTGAGCTTAAACCTCAATTAGTTTCTCTGATGTAACAAAACTGCAAGTTTCATGGACTTCCATCTGAAGATCCCTTTCAGTTCTTAACTAAATTCTTGCAGATATGTGACACTGTTAAGACTAATGGAGTAGATCCTGAAATCTACAGGCTCATGCTTTTCCTATTTGCTGTAAGAGACAGAGCTAGAGTGTGGTTGGACTCTCAACCTAAGGATAGCCTGAACTCTTGGGATAAGCTGGTCAAGGCTTTCTTAGCCAAGTTCTTTCCTCCTCAAAAGCTGAGTAAGCTTAGAGTGGATGTTCAAACCTTCAGACAGAAAGAAGGTGAATCCCTCTATGAAGCTTGGGAGAGATATAAGGAACTGACCAAAAAGAGTCCTTCTGACATGCTTTCAGAATGGACCATCCTGGATATACTCTATGATGGTCTGTCTGAATTAACTAAGATGTCATTGGATACTTCTGCAGGTGGATCCATTCACCTAAAGAAAATGCCTGCAGAAGCTCAAGAACTCATTGACATGGTTGCTAATAACCAGTTCATGTACACTTCTGAGAGGAATCCTGTGAGTAATGGGATGCTTCAGAAGAAGGGAGTTCTTGAAATTAATACTCTGAATGTCATATTGGCCCAGAATAAAATATTGACTCAGCAAGTCAATATGATTTCTCAGAGTCTGAATGGAATGCAAGCTGCATCTAACAGTACTCAAGAGGCATCTTCTGAAGAAGAAGCTTATGATCCTGAGAACCCTGCAATAGCAGAGGTGAATTACATGGGTGAACCATATGGAAACACCTATAATCCCTCATGGAGAAATCACCCAAATCTCTCATGGAAGGATCAACAAAAGCCTCAACAAGGCTTTAATAATGGTGGAAGAAACAGGTTTAGCAATAGCAAGCCTTTTCCATCATCCACTCAGCAATAGACAGAGAACTCTGAGCAAAATACCTCTAATTTAGCAAACTTAGTCTCTGATCTATCTAAGGCCACTCTGAGTTTCATGAATGAAATAAGGTCCTCCATTAGAAATTTGGAGGCACAAGTGGGCCAGCTGAGTAAGAAGATAACTGAAACCCCTCCTAGTGCTCTCCCAAGTAATACAGAAGAAAATCCAAAAGGAAAGTGCAAGACCATTGATATAACCATCATGGCCGAATCCAAGGAGGAAGGGGAGGACGTGAATCCCAAGGAGGAAGACCTCCTGGGACGTCCAGTGATCAATAAGGAGTTTCCCTCTGAGGAACCAAAGGAATCTGAGACTCATTTAGAGACCATAGAGATTCCATTGAACCTCCTTATGCCATTCATGAGCTCTGATGAGTATTCTTCTTCTGAAGAGAATGAGGATGTTACTGAAGAGCAAGTTACCAAGTTCCTTGGTGCAATCATGAAGCTGAATGCCAATTTATTTGGTAGTGAGACTTGGGGAGATGAACCTCCCCTGTTCACCAATGAACTAAATGCATTAGATCAACTGAGATTGCCTCAGAAGAAACAGGATCCTGAAAAGTTCCTAATACCTTGTACCATAGGCATCATGACCTTTGAGAAGGCTCTATGTGACCTTGGGTCAGGAATAAACCTCATGCCACTCTCTGTAATGGAGAAACTGGGAATCTTTGAGGTACAAGCTGCTAAAATCTCATTAGAGATGGCAGACAATTCCAGAAAATAGGCTTATGGACAAGTAGAGGACATATTTGTAAAGGTTGAAGGCCTTTACATCCCTGTTGATTTCATAATCCTAGATACTGAGGAGGATAAGGATGAATCCATCATCCTTGGAAGACCCTTCTTAGCCACAGCAAGAGCTGTGATTGATGTTAACAGAGGTGAACTAGTCCTTCAATTGAATGAGGACTCCCTTGAGTTTAAAACTCAAGGACATCCTTCTGTAAACATGGAAAAGAGGCACAGTAAGCTTCTCTCAAAACAGAGTCAACCAGAGCCCCCACAGTCAAACTCTAAGTTTGGTGTTGGGAGGCCACAACCAAACTCTAAGTTTGGTGTTGAACTCCCATATCCAAACTCTAAGTTTGGTGTTGGGGAGTCTCAACAATACTCTGAACATCTGTGAGGCTCCATGAGAGCCCACTGTTAAGCTATTGACATTAAAGAAGCGCTTGTTGGGAGGCAATCCAATTTTTTTATTTATTTAATTTAATTTTATTTTTATTGTTCTTTTATGTTTTATTAGGTTCATGATCATGTGGAGTCACAAAATAAATCAAAAAAATTAAAAACAGAATCAAAAATAGCAGAAGAAAAATCACACCCTAGAGGAAGGACTCACTGGCGTTCAAATGCCAGTAAGGAGCATTTGGATGGCGTTCAACGCCAGAACAGAGCATGGAGCTGGTGCTGAATGCTAGAAACAAGCATGGAGCTGGCGTTCAACGCCAGAAATATGCTGCATATGGGCGTTGAACGCCTAGAACAAGCATCACTTCGGCGTTTAAGCGCCAAAAATGCATGCAAAGGCATTTTACATGCCTAATTAGTGCAGGGATGTAAATCCTTGACACCTCAAGATCTGTGGACCCCACAGGATCCCCACATACCTCCACTCACCTTACCTCCTCATAATCCTATATCACCCTCTCTCTCTCCATTCACAGTCATCCCTTCTGTTTTCCATTCACCACTCACATCCATACACCCCACCTACCTTCAAAATTCAAAATCTCTTTCCCACCCAAGCCCACCCATATAGCCGAATACACACATCCCTCCATCTCCTCCATATCTTCTTCTTCTTCTAATATTCTTTCTTCTTTTGCTCAAGGGCGAGCAACATTCTAAGTTTGGTGTGGTAAAAGCATAGCTTTTTTTTTGTTTTTCCATAACCATTGATGGCACCTAAGGCCAGAGAAACCTCTAGAAAGAGGAAAGGGAAGACAAAAGCTTTCACCTCCGAGTCATAGGAGATGGAGAGATTCATCTCAAGGGTCTATAGCTCAGTGGTAGAACATTTGACTGCAAATTAAGAGATCCCTGAGATACCTCAGGGGATACATTTTCCTCCACACAATTATTGGGGGCAACTAAGGGTGGAACATCAAGAGCACTCCATCATCCTCCATGAAATTAAAGAAGATCAAAGAGCAGTGAGGGAGGAGCAATAAAGACAAGGAAGAGACATAGAAGAGCTCAAGGACATCATTGGTTCCTCAAGAAGGAAACGCCACCATCACTAAGGTGGACTCATTCCTTGTTTTCAAATTTTCTGTTTTTCATTTTCTTTATGTTAAGTGCTTATCTATGTTAGTGTCTTATTACATGATCATTAGTATTTAGTGACTTTGTCTTAAAGTTGTGAATGTCCTATGAATCCATCACCTCTCTTAAATGAAAAATATTTTTAATTCAAAAGAACAAGAAGTACATGAGTTTCGAATTTATCCTTGAACTTAGTTTAATTATATTGATGTGGTGACAATACTTTTTGTTTTCTGAATGAATGCTTGAACAGTGCATATGTCTTTTTGAAGTTGGTGTTTTAAAATGTTAAATATGTTGGCTCTTGAAAGAATGATGACAAGGAGACATGTTATTTGATAATCTGAAAAATCATAAAATTGATTTTTGAAGCAAGAAAAAACAGTGAATACAAAAGCTTGCAGAAAAAAAAAAGAGAAAAGAAAAAAATGGCAAAAAAAATAGAAAAAGAAAAAGCAAGCAGAAAAAGCCAAAAGCTCTTAAAACCAAAAGGCAAGAGCAAAAAGCCAATAACCCTTAAAATCAAAAGGCAAGGGTAAATAAAAAGGATCCCAAGGCTTTGAGCATCAATGGATAGGAGGGCCTAAAGGAATAAAATCCTGGCCTAAGCGGCTAAACCAAGCTGTCCCTAACCATGAGCTTGTGGCGTGAAGGTGTCAAGTGAAAACTTGAGACTGAGTGGTTAAAGTCAAGGTCCAAAGCAAAAGAAGAGTGTGCTTAAGAAACCTGGACACCTCTAATTGGGGACTTTAACAAAGCTAAGTCACAATCTGAAAAGGTTCACCCAATTATGTGTCTGTGGCATTTATGTATCCGGTGGTAACACTGGAAAACAAAGTGCTTAGGGCCACGGCCAAGACTCATAAAGTAGCTGTGTTCAAGAATCAACATACTGAACTAGGAGAATCAATAACACTATCTGAACTCTGAGTTCCTATAGATGCCAATCATTCTGAACCTCAATGGATAAAGTGAGATGCCAAAACTATTCAAGAGGCAAAAAGCTACAAGTCCTGCTCATCTGATTGGAGCTATGTTTCATTGATATTTTGGAATTTATAGTATATTCTCTTCTTTTTATCCTATTTAATTTTTAGTTGCTTGGAGACAAGCAACAATTTAAGTTTGGTGTTGTGATGAGCGGATAATTTATACGCTTTTTGGCATTGTTTTTAGTATGTTTTTAGTAGGATCTAGTTACTTTTAGGGATGTTTTTATTAGTTTTTATATTAAATTCACATTTCTGGACTTTACTATGAGTTTGTGTATTTTTCTGTGATTTCAGGTATTTTCTGGCTGAAATTGAGGGACCTGAGTAAAAATCATATTCAGAGGTTGAAGAACGACTGCTGATGCTGTTGGATTTTGACCTCCCTGCACTCAAAGTGGATTTTCTGGAGCTATAGAACTCCAAATGGCGCGCTCTCAACGGCGTTGGAAAGTAGACATCCAGGGATTTCCAGCAATATATAATAGTCCATACTTTGCCCGAGTTTAGATGACCAAAAAGGGCGTTGAACGCCAGTTTTACGCTGCAGTCTGGAGTTAAACGCCAGAAACACGTCACGAACCAGAGTTGAACGCCAAAAACACGTTACAACTTGGCGTTCAACTCCAAAAGAAGCCTCTGCATGTGTAAACTTCAAGCTCAGCCCAAGCACACACCAAGTAGGCCCCGGAAGTGGATTTATGCATCAATTACTTACTTCTGTAAACCCTAGTAACTAGTTTAGTATAAATAGGACTTTTTACTATTGTATTAGACATCTTGGGACGTTTAGTTCTTAGATCATGGGGGTTGGCCATTCGGCCATGCCTGGACCTTTATCACTTATGTATTTTCAACGGTAGAGTTTCTGCACTCCATAGATTAAGGTGTGGAGCTCTGCTGTTCCTCATGATTTAATGCAAAGTACTACTGTTTTCTATTCAATTCAATTTATTCCGCTTCTAAGATATCCATTCGCACCCAAGAACATGATGAATGTGATGATTATGTGACGCTCATCATCATTCTCACTTATGAACGCGTGCCTGACAAACACTTCCGTTCTACATGCAAACAAGCTAGAATGAGTATCTCTTAGATATCTAATACAGAGGACCGAGTCCGAGATATTAGAATCTTCGTGGTATAAGTTAGAACCCATGGATGGCCATTCTTGAGATCCGGAAAGTCTAAACCTTGTCTGTGGTATTCTGAGTAGGATCTGGGAAGGGATGGCTGTGACGAACTTCAAACTTGCGAGTGCTGGGCGTAGTGACAGACGCAAAAGGAGGGTAAATCCTATTCCAGTATGATCGAGAACCTCCAGATGATTAGCCGTGCCGTGACAGAGCATTTGGACCTTTTTCACAGAGAGGATGGGATGTAGCCATTGACAACGGTGATGCCTTACAGAAAGCTTGCCATGGAAAGGAGTAGGAATGATTGGATGAAGACAGCAGGAAAGTAGAGGCTCAGAGGAACGAAAGCATCTCTATACGCTTATCTGAAATTCTCACCAATGATTTACATAAGTATTTCTATCTTTATTTTCTGTTTATTTATTATTATTATTCGAAAACTCCATAACCATTTGATATCCGCCTGACTGAGATTTACAAGATGACCATAGCTTGCTTCATACCAACAATCTCTGTGGGATCGACCCTTACTCACGTAAGGTTTTATTACTTGGACGACCCAGTGCACTTGCTGGTTAGTTGTGCGAAGTTGTGAAGTTATGTTTGGACCATGGTATGGTGCACCAGTTATTGGCGCCATTGCCAGGGAGAGAATGAACAACAAATTTTACAACCTCAGAGTAACAATTTCGCATACTAGGCATCTCACTCTCCTTTGAATCAAAAGAATGTCACTGTCATTCGGAATTAGAATCCGAATAATATTATGAATTCTCTGATCTTTTGTAACTCAATTTAACCCTTGAACACAACAATTTTTCTTTGATTCTCTTTTCTTTGGTTCTTTGCACCTTGAGCCTAGCCGTGACTTTAAATGTTTTGTCTCAAGCTTTACTTGACACATAAACACCACAAGCACTTAACTGGGAAACTCTCTTTAAGTTCTAAAAATTTTTTTTTCAGTTACTCCCAAACAGTGGTGCTCAAAGCCTTTGGCATACTCTGTTAAATGCAATTGATCTCGACTCTAAATGTTTTGTCTCAAGGATTACTTGACACAGAAACACCACAAGCATGTGACTAGGGAAATAACTCTTTGAGCTTTTAATCATGTCTGACCTCCCTAGTCATTGATGCTCAGAGCCTTGGACCTTGCTTTTATTTTTCTTTTGCTGTTTCTTTTGCTTCAAGGATTAAACTTTCATTAATTTCAGGGAAGTCATAATAGTTCTCTAAATTCCTGTTCCTTACACATTAACATTCTTTGATTCAAATTCAACTATGCACTGTTCATATCATGCATTCAGAATTACAATTAATACCACCACATTTAAGTAAATAAGACTACTCTTAAAATTAACTCAATTTCTCATGCATTATATCCCCTTTTTCTTCTTTCTTTTTGATTTCAAGCTTAGTGGGCAATACATGAGACATCTTTTAGAAATTAAAGCAATCAACAGAAAACTAAAATAGAACCTAGGAATCTAACTAATAAAGGATCATGCAATAGACAAGGCAAAATAGCAGAAAACCAGAACATAACATAGTAAAAGTGGGAAGGAATATAGAATGAAAGGAACTCAACCACCTTAGTTATCCTAGCGGTTGACGTTAGGATTTTTGCCAGTAAAGAATTTCATAAAAACAGTCGCGTTGTAGATATAGTCTCTAAACCGACAGAAATCCCTTCGTACAAATGTTTTGGTTGTCACAAGTAACAAACCCCTTTAAAATTGATAACCGAGTATTTTAAACTTCGGGTCGTCTTCTCAAGGAATTGCAGGGAGGTGTTCTTATTATTGGTTATGAGTTTGTAAATTGGGGAAATTTGGAGTTTGGGCAATGGGCACAGGTATATTTTCAAAGCAATAAAAATAAATAAATAACTGAAAAATAAACTTTTAGCAAGGTATGAGAAATTGGAAATCCAGACTTAATTATCCTTATCAATAATAATGAAAGTTGAATTGGATAACTCCTGAGTTACTGATTTCTTAACCAAAACCAAAAGGGAGAATATCTGAATTAAATTAAAAGCATTCATGTAAATAAAGCAATCAAGCTACGTCTAAACATAAATTCAAGTCATAACATGGAAAGGTTCATAAGCCAATTGGGCAACATATCTAATACAAGCATTGAAGCATCTGAAAATAAAAAGAGAATTATAAAGTAAAAAGAATGTTGAACCTGGGATTTAGAGGCACTCCTAAAACTAAGAGAAATCCTAAATCCTAATCCTAAGAGAGAGGAGAGAACCTCTCTCTCTAAAAACTACATCTACTCCTAAAAATTGTGAATATGAGAGCCTCTTCATGAATGGATGCATTCCCCCATTTATAGCCTCTAATCCGTGTTTTCTGGGCCACAAACTGGGTCAAAAACAGTCCAGAATTTGGTGGTTTCGAATTTTGCCACGTTGGTTTTTTCGTCATTGCGACGCGGCCGCATGGATCACGCGGTCGCATCGTCTAGAGTCAAGGGAACTATAACATATTATTTATCAAATCGAAGCTCCGGATGTTAGCTTTCCAACGCAACTGGAACCGCATCGTTTGGACCTCTGTAGCTAAAGTTATAGCCGTTTGAGTGCAGAGAGGTCAGGCTGGACAGCTTAGCAATTTCTCCAACTTCTTGCATTTCTTCCACTTTTGCATGCTTTCTTCCCATCCTCCAAGCCATTCCTGCCTTATAATATCTGAAAGCACTTAACACACATATCAAGGCATCTAATGGTAATAAGAGAGGATTAATAATAAGCAAATATAAGATCAAAGAAGCATGTAAAATAGTATGAATAGTATTAATAAGCACATAATTAGGAAGGCAAATGTAAAACCATGCAAATAGTATGAATAAGTGGGTAAAGAGTAGATATAAACCACTCAATTGAGCACAAGATAAACCATAAAATAGTGGTTTATCAGCGGTCACTTTATTCTTCAGGTTGTGCTCCTCCGTGAAGATGATTCGCCTCCCTTTTTTGCCATAAAAATTAGACAGACAAGGCATAAGCGAAGCATCAACACCAAACTTAAAGGTTTGCTTGTCCTCAAGCAAAGAAGAACTGAAAATAAAAATAAACAGATATTATGATGAAAGAAGAATAAAAGGATAAAATAACAAGAGAGAATTAGGATTTGGGGGAGAGAGAATAAAAATTAGAAACTGGGCAGCGAACTAGTAGAGGTGTGCAGCGTAGGTGACGCGTACGCGTGGGGCACGAAAATTTCATAATGACGTGTGAGTGTCAAGCATGTGTACGCGTGCCCATGATTTGTGCATATTGCACGAAGGCAGCCGCGTGCACGCGCAACTCTCTGTTCGCGTGGCTGGGCAACCAAAATTTTCATACGACGCGTGCGCGTCATGCACGCGCACACGTGGATGGCCATTTGTGCAAAGGGCGCGCACGCGTCAGGGACGCGTACGCGTGATCAATTTTGTGCTTCTAGCATACTTCCAGGCCCAAGCCAGCACAACTCACTGCCCAAACACTCATTGACGCCGATTTTCAGGGTCACGCGTACGCGTCGATGACGCGCATGCGTGGATGGCAAAAAGTGCAAACGACGCGCACGCGTGAGGTACGCGTACGCGTGGTCTGGTTTGTGCGTACAGCATCGTTCCAGACTTCCAGTGCCACTCCTGCTCAACTCTCTGTTCACTTTTATTTTTTACGTACACATATATGACGCGTACGCGTCAGTTCGTGTGCTCATTTTTTTTATGATGTGTTTGGTTCCTATGATAAAATAACTGCATGATCAGAAAAATAGTAAAAATTCAATAAAACTTAAATAAGTAAGAAAACTACTACTACGAAAAATAACTAAAGATACGGAATTATCAGGTTGCCTCCCGACAAGCGCTTCTTTAACGTCACTGGCTTGACGGTCAGCTCTGCTAATTCAGCAGATGAGCGGACCTCTGGCGATGAATCTCGCCTCCAAGATAGTGCTTCAACCTCTGGCCATTCATTGTAAATTTCCTATCAGAATTCTCTTCCTATATTTTCACATGACCATATGGTGAAGCTATGGTAACCACAAACGGTCCTGACCACCGGGATTTCAGCTTCTCGGGAAAGAATTTGAGCCTTGAATTATATAGAAGCACTCTCTGTCCTGGCTCAAAGACTCTGATGGCAATCTTCTTGTCATGCAGTAGCTTGGTTCTCTCCTTATAGAGCTTGGCATTCTCATAGGCTGAATATCTGAATTCATCAAGCACATTCAACTAAAGCATTCTCTTAATTCTTGCAGCTTCTGAATCAAGATTCAGATACCTGATTGCCCAGTAAGCTTTGTGTTCCAACTCAACTGGCAAGTGACAGGCTTTGCCATAGATCAACTGATAAGGGGACATGCCAATGGGAGTCTTGTACGCTGTCCAGTATGCCCAGAGAGCATCATCAAGTTTCCTAGACCAGTCCTTTCTTGAAACACTGACGGTCTTCTCTAGAATCCTCTTAAGTTCCCTGTTGGAAACTTCAACCTGTCCACTTGTCTGAGGGTGATAGGGAGTTGCCACTTTATGACGGACTCCATATCTCTGCAGAAGAGAGTCCAGCTGTCTGTTACAGAAGTGACTGCCTCCATCACTAATGAGTGTCCTTGGGACACCAAACCGGCTAAAGATATATCTCTGAAGAAAGCTCCTTACCACCTTGGCATCATTGGTGGGTAGAGCCACAGCTTCCACCCACTTGGACACATAATCAACTGCCACTAGAATGTAGTTGTTTGAATGTGAGGGTGGGAAAGGTCCCACGAAATCAATACCCCACACATCAAACAACTCAACCTCAAGGATCCCCTGCTGTGGCATTTCATGGTTGGCAGGGAGATTCGTGGCCTTTTCACATCTGTCACAGTGCTTTACAAATTCTCTTGAGTCCCTGAAGAGAGTCGGCCAGTAAAACCCGCTCTAAAGGACCTTTGTAGCTGTCATTTCACCACCAAAGTGGCCTCCATAATCCGAACCATGACAGTGCTAAAGGATTTGCCGTGTTTCTTCGTCTGGGACACATCTCCGGATGATACCATCTGAACACCTTTTAAAAAGGTATGGTTCCTCCCAAATGTAGTACTTTGCATCAGTCAATAGCTTCTTTACTTGTTGTCTACTGTACTCCTTTGGAATATAATTCATTGCCTTATAATTTACAATGTCTGCGAATCAAGGAGCCTGCTGAATGAGGAATAATTGCTCATCCAGAAATGTCTCAATCACAGCTGTGGGTGGTTGTACTCCGGCTTCAGGTTCAATTCTGGAGAGATGGTCAGCTACTTGATTTTCTGACCCTTTCCTATCTTTTATCTCAATATCAAACTCCTCAATGAACTTTTCAACCATGTCAGAAAAAATTGAAAGCATACACCTCTGAAAAGTTGCTGGAGCATTACAAAGTCCAAATGGCATTCTCCTGTAGGTAAATACTCCAAAGGGGCATGTGAATGCTGTCTTCTCTTGATCTTGAGGGTCCACTGCAATCTGATTATATCCAGAATATCTATCTAGAAAACAATAAAAAGCATGACCAGCTAACCTCTCAAGCATCTGATCAATGAAAGGCAAGGGGAAATGATCCTTCCTTGTAGCAGTGTTGAGCCTCCTGTAGTCTATGCATATTCTCCATCCTGTGACTGTTCTTGTAGGAATAAGCTCATTCTTTTGATTCTTGATCACTGTCATCCCTCCTTTCTTGGGGAACCACCTGCACAGGACTTACCCAAGGACTATCAGAAATAGGGTAAATAATACATGCTTCCCATAATTTCATTAGCTCTTTTTGGACCACCTCTTTCATGGTTGGATTGAGTCTCCTTTGTGGTTGCACAACTGGTTTAGCATCATCTTCAAGGAGTATCTTGTGCATACACTTGGTTGGACTAATCTCTTTCAAGTCACTAATGGTCCACCCAAGAGCTGTTTTGTGGCTTCTGAGCACTGAAATAAGCACCTCTTCCTCTTCAGGCTTCAGGGAAGAGCTAATTATCACAGGATAGGAATCATTTTCACCCAAGAACACATATTTCAGAGAAGGAGGTAAAGGTTTGAGCTCAAGCTTGGGGGCTTCCTCCTCTACTTTAGGCGTGTGAACCACAGCCTTCTGGGGTGGTGAATCATCAACTTTCATTAATTCATACTTAGAAATAGGATCCAGGATGTCATCAAATACCTCAGCTTCTAGTACCACTTGAATAAGTGGTTCAATAACATCTATTTTTATACACCTTTTAGAATCATTAGGGTGCTTGAGAGCTTCAAAAATATTAAGGACCACCGGTTCTTCATTGACCCTCAGGGTTAATTCACCCTTTTGCACATCAATCAGAGCTCTACTTGTAGCTAAAAAGGGTCTACCAAGTATAATAGAGGATTTTTTTTACCTCCTCTTCCATGTCTAATATAACAAAGTCAACAGGAAAAATAAATGGTCCTACTTTAACAAGTAAATCCTCAACAACACCCACAGGTAATTTAATATAAAGATCAGCAAGTTGAAGAGAAATACGAGTGGGTTTTACCTCCTCAATTTGAAGCTTTTTCATCACTAAAAGTGGCATTAGATTGATGCTAGCTCCAAGATCACATAAAGCTCTCTGAATGGTGACATCTCCAATGGTGCAAGGAATGACAAAGCTTCCTGGGTCTGGCATCTTCTCAGGAAGGTTGTGTTGAATAATGGCACTACATTCCTTGGTTAACACCACTATCTCTTGTTCCTTCCAATTCCTCTTGTGGGTCAACAATTCTTTCATAAATTTTGCATAGAGAGGCATTTGCTCAAGAGCCTCTGCAAAAGGAATGTTGATCTGTAGCTTCTTGAAAATATCTAAAAATTTAGAAAATTTTTTTTCTTTGGAAGCCTTCTGAAGCCTCTGAGGATATGGCATTTTTGGCTTGTATTCAGGAGCCTTTGGCAAGGTGGGATAAGTGTCAAGAGAGTCAGGAAAAGGGTTGTCTGCACGTTTTGGAGGGGCGTGCTCCACTTCTCCCTTCTTCTCCTTTGGAGCTTCCTTTTCAACTAGCTCTTCATTGGCCTTGGTCTCAAAGTCAGCTACTTTACCACTTCTCAATTGGATAACCTTACAATCTTCTCTTGGGTTCACTATTGTATCACCTGAAAATGTACTTGCAGACCTCTCAGGTATCTGCTTGCTCAGTTGGCTCATTTGAACCTCTAAATTTCTAATGAAGGCTCTGGTTTCTTGCATAAAGCTCCTCATCATTTCCTAATTAGAATCTTCTTGGGATTTAGAGTTTTCCTGCTGAGGTGGTTGTTGTTGCTGAGACTGAAATTGGCGGTTATTGTAATTGTTCTGTTGGAATCCGCCCTGAGAATTATTGTTGAAGTTCTGAGGTCTCTGAGGTTGGTCTCTCTATCCAAAATTTGGGTGATTTCTCCACCTCTGATTGTATGTCTTAGAATATGGATCATTGTTGTGATTCCTAGGACCACTCCCCATGTAATTGACCTGTTCAGAAGAGGATTGAGCATAATCATAATTATTATTTTGCACAAAGTTACCTGCCATGTCATAGGAGACCTCTTGAGGTGGATTTTGGGTGTTGATAGCTGAGACTTGCATGCCACCCATCTGCTGAGTCAGTAGATTTATTTGCTGAGATATAAGCTTGTTCTGAGCAAGAAGAGCATTAACAGCTTCCACTTCCAACACGCCTCTCTTATGAGAGGTCTCAGAGTTCACAGGATTCCTGTTAGATGAGTATAAATATTGGTTGCTAGCCACCAATTCAATAAGCTCAATAGTCTCCTCTGGTGTCTTCTTCTTGTGCAATGAACCACCTGCAGAAGTATCTAAGCTCATCTTGGACATCTCACCCAAGCCTTCATAAAAGATATCTAGTTGGGTCCATTTGGAGAACATGTCCGGAGGGCATTGCCTAGTCAGTAGCTTGTATCTCTCCCAAGCTTCATAAAGAGTTTCACCCTCCTTCTGCCTGAAAGTCTGAACCTCCAACCTAAGCTTAGTCAGTTTCTTTGGTGGGAAAAATTTAGTAAGAAACTCAGTAACAACCTTGTCCCAAGTATCCAAACTCTCCTTTGGTTGGGAATCTAGCCATAGCTTTGGTTTATCCCTCAGAGCAAACGGGAAGAACATGAGTTTGTACATCTCAGAGTTCACTCCATTTGTCTTCACAGTATCACAAATCTATAGAAAATCAGATATAAATTGATTTGGGTCTTCGTGGGGAAGACCATGATACTAGCAGTTTTGTTGCACCAGGGTGACCAATTGTGGCTTCAACTTGAAATTGTTTGCAGCTATGGGAGGTACCACAATACTTTTTCCATAAAGATCTACAGTAGGGACAGAATAAGAGCCAAGCACTCTCCTTTGTTGCTCATCCCCATTCGGATTTGCCACATTGGCATTAACAGCATTATTAAGATCCATAGTGGACTATGCAGCCTTGTAAAGTCTTGCTTGTTGTAAACGTCACCTACAAGTCCTTTCAGGTTCAGAATCAAAGTCTAACAGAGGTCCCTTGTCCCTATTCCTGCTCATAAACAGACAGAAGACAAGAAAAGATGGGATTCTCTACGTCAGAGTGCAGAGAACTCCCAGTGAGGTAACCTATGTAAAATAATAAAATAAAAATACTAAATAAATAAATAAATAAATAAAATTTGAAAATAATAACTGAAATTAAATAAAAAAATTCAAAAATTAACAGGAAAATTAAAATAAATTTAACTAGGTAACACCAAACTTAATTTCAGAAATTAAGGAAAAATATTAATACTATTATTAAAGAAAATTTCGAAAATAATAAGGTAAAATTTAAATAAAATTAAAACTAAAACGCCTAATCTAAGCAATCAAACAACTGATAGTTGTTAATCACAGTCAATCCCCGGCAACGGCGCCAAAAACTTGGTGCGAAATTTATAACCACAAACTAACCGGCAAGTGCACCGGGTCGTACCAAGTAATACCTCAGGTGAGTGAGGGTCGATCCCACGAGGATTGATAGATCAAGCAACAATGATTGAATGATAGGCTTAGTTAGACAAATAGAAAATAATGTTTGAGAGTTCAAAAGACATTAAACAATATAAAGAATATTAAAGAAAGGCAAGTAAATAAGTTGGGAATAAAATATGGAGAAAGCAGTTAAGGTTTCAGAGTTATCTATCTTTCCGGATTAACTTTTCTTACTAACTATTTTAATCATGCAGGATTTAATTTATGGCAAACTATATGTGACTAGACCCTAATTCCTTAGACCTTTCTAGTCTCCTCTAATTCTCATCAACTGCCAATTCCTTGGTCAATTAATTCCAATTAGAGGATGAAGTTTAATTCTAGTTATTATGCCACAAAAACTCTAATTACAAAAATATAAAAGGATTATATGTCACGTATCCCGTTAAGTCTAGATAATTAGAAGTTTAGGAGAATTTGTTTTCAAGCTGTTGTTCAAGTAAAGAGCTTTTCCAAGTTATACAAGAACTCAAGTAGAAAGAGGGTCATACTTCCGTGTCACCCAAATTCATAAGATAAAGAATGAAAACAATTATTAAATTGTAAATCCAGACATGAATTAAAATAGAAAAGGCAATAAAATCAATCTATACAAATAGATAGAGCTCCTAACTTTAAGAATGGAGGATTAGTTGCTCATGGTTCAGAGTGAAAAACTAGGATTCTGATAAAATGTATTTTGGTAGTCTGGAATGGAATCTCTTACAGAAGAAGAGTTTCTTCTTTTTATATTTAATCCTAATTAATTTAAAATCTAATTTCTAAAATTAAAATAATATCTTTTCCTCAAAATAAGATTTAAATTTAAATCAGAATTAATTGGATAATCAGCAAGTCTTCAGTTGATGGATGGGGACCACTTGTTTTGTCCATTCTGCAGCTTCTAATCTGTGTTTTTTGGGCTGGAAACTGGGTCAAAACAGCTCAGAAATTGCCCCATCATTTTCTGCACGCGTCGATGGTCTTTTTTGCGTGTCACGCGTACGTGTCAGGTACGCGCACGCGTCGCTGTGCAACTTCGCTTTTCACGTGAATGCGTCAAGTACGCGCACGCGTCGCCGTTCAAATCTTCAAATCATGCGTACGCGTCAGTCACGCGCACGCGTCGCTCCTTGCTGTCACCTCCTTTAATTCTTGTGCTGCAGAAACTCCATCAAATCCAGCCGAATGCTACGTAAAATAAACAGAATTGCACAAGACTCAAAGTAGCATCTATAGTAGCTAAAATACAATTAATTCTTGATTAAACTCAACAAATTAAATGCAAATTCACTAGTAAAAGATAGGAAAGATGCTCACGCATCAAACCCCCTCAATGATCTTGAGGAACCTTTCTCTCTTGAGTATGAGAGAGATAGGGAAGAACTTGAAAAGAGTGGTGAAGAAGAGGTGATCACCCAAGAAGTAGAAGCTTTCATGAAAAGGCTTGATGGGATAACTCCACCCCAAGGACAAATTGAGTGGGTAACAATATCCTCAATGAGCTTCATAGGCCCGCATCAATTTGCTCTCTTGGAAACGGATTATCAACTAAAGGTGCTTCTTGGAGTGTTACATGGTGAAAGATTGGGTGTTGGTTGTCAAGGGAATTCAAAGCATGAATGGTGCAAGGTTCAACTAGGAGGAGTCCAAGATTCAAGTGGGTGCTTCAAAGGTGCTTGGAAAGGCTATTCATCAAAGGGCACAAGTGAAAGTCAACAAGAGGATGCTAGAGAAACCAAAGTGTGGGATCCGGGCATACAACTCTACAATAATCAATTTTGGATCCCAATCGTTTGCTTGAGGTTGCTTGAGAGCTTGATGTACTTTGTGTGGGATCCTGGAGGATTTTTGAAGAACAAGCATGGTTGGCAACTCAAGGATGAATGGAAGCATAAGCCACCATAACACAAGCTTCACTCAAAAGTCCAACATGAGGACTTTAAACCAAAGTATTAGGTGGGAGACACCCCACCATGGTAACATCTTTCTTACCCTTTCTCTTTGTTTGTAGTCTTAGTTTATTGCATAATTGCTTGTCTTAGTTAGTTTAGGATTAGTTAAATTTCGAGTTTATATATGTTAATTTGCATATGGATCATGATTTTGTGATGTTTTGAATGTTTGGGGTTGATATGTTGATATACTAAGGGTTGGTACCTTAGTTTCGAAAAGGAAAAAAAATTTTGAAACAGGGCATCTGTGCGTACGCACCCTGCTATGCATGCACACAAGACTGCGTTTTTCACCTCCTGTGCGAGTGCACGGGTGTGTGCGCCCACACACCCCTTGCAGCGTCCTCTGGTCGCAGCGCCAGCACATCCTGTGCGTGGGCGCTGCCCTATTTTTCTTGATCTGTGCATACGCACTGCTTTGTGCGTACGCACGCGTTTTCCTTTTCGCGCCATCTGGGCAGTCGCACCGACGTGTGCGTCCGCGCACCAATATGCAACTCCTCTGGTGGGAGTGTTGGCATGGCTTATGCGTGTGAATAAAACCCCCTATCTTTTCCTCTGTGCGAGTGCACAGAACTGTGTGCGCGCGCACACATCATCCCAAAAAAAAACCCTGCTCTGCGTGCGCATGACCCTGTGCGCACGCACACATCTTAATTCCTCTCCTGCCAGGAGCGCTCGCACACTTTCCCTATTCCGCCTTGTGTGCGTATGCATGCCTCTGGTTTCTCTCACTTTACGTCTTTTCTTCTCTTCTCTCTACTCCTTCTCTTCTTTTCCCATCCATCCCTCCCCTACCTTGCTTTTTCCATGTTTTTCTATCTATTTTACTTAGTTTTCCTTGCATTTCATTTTTCATCTTAATAATTGAATAAGTTTCAAGTGTTTGCTTGTTGATTGATTGGGTTGTTTATTGATTAAATTTCATCCATACACTTATACATTGCCTTAAATTACTATCACCTAATTGGATTTGCACATTTACATTTTGTTGCATATTAGGTGAAACTTTTATGAGTGCAAATAGAATTTAGTGAATTGAATTGAATTGCTTGTTCACATGGATTTTAAGTCAATATAATCACATCACAAGGTCCTTGTTTCTTGTTAATGCCTTGCATTTGTTTGAGTTGACTTGACTTGATTTCTATCAAGTTTGTCACCTTTTTGTAACAAACACCTTAACCATGTGATTATTTGATTTTTTCTAAGGATGAATAAGTAATTTTCTTTTCATCATTACATTGGTTATTGTTTGTTGTGCTATTTTATATCAATTTTGCTCTTTCACTTGCACACCTTCAATATCCAATAATTCCCGCATTCAATTCACTCTTGTTGTAGTTGCCTAAGTTTGCATGTGCTTAAATGATGCTCATATCTTAGTTGCATATTAGGCCATTTAATTGAGGAACTCATTCTTACTTTTTGATTGTGTGGATGCCATTTTAACCAGCCAATGTGTGTGTTCTAAACCGTGCATACTTAGAATACACACACCGCATTTTATCATACCACGCCACTATACAAGATTCCTCAATTAGATGCTTATCTGCTTACTCCTTTGCCATTTTTGTGCTACTTGCCCTGTGATTCTTGATTAAACTTTATTCCTTCTTTTTGAGGATGAGACGTAAGGCAAGGAGCCGGGAGAGGAGAAGGACACTGAGGAGGGAGATGCCGAGCATGCAGTGGACTTGGCGATTTCCACACAACCCAAACCCCCGCATCCACCAACCTAAGGTGGAGGAACTTCGAGATACCCCCTGGATTATGTTCGTGCACGGAGGACCGTGCAACGCTTAAGTGTGGGGGAGGATTCGTCATTTTAGGATAAAAATTTTCCTTTTTAAATACTTTGCACTTTATTTTTGTTTTCTTTTATTATGTTCTTGTAGATATTTGTAGTGTTTTTAACTGTTGCATTGCATTTTCTTTTAGTATATATCATAGTTATATCTATTGCATTTTTACATCTTTTGCATTATTTTATAGATAGAAGTTTGTGATTGGATGATGTAAATAGTATAGTGCCTAGTTTATTTCGATCCTAATTGTTCATGTTACTTTTTGCTTGTTGAAAATTAGGGAAAGAACTAGGAAATTTCAAAAAAATTTGCATCCGTCACAACATACATACATATAGGAAATAAGTTTTGGTGAAAAAAAAACAAATTTTTCAAGAATTTTGTTTCAAGGGCACTCTATTGAAATGATTGAGAAAATTATTTTCAAACTTGCTTGAATGATTTTTTTTGTGTGGAACATAGAAGAGAGATAGAACAAACAACCCTGTGAGTTATTGAGCCTATAATGAGTGGTTGCATATTTTAGCCACTATTTTGTTCTTGTGTGCTATATCTCTTCTATGATTGTGATCTTGGTTTTGCTTGATTCTTTATTTCCAATATTTGATGTTGTGATTGCATTTAGCATGATTGAGGCCGTATTTGAACTAAACTCACTCACCCATATAGCCTTACCCTTGCATCTACCCTTGTTAACCCCTTTTGAGCCTTATTTACCCCATTGTTCTCTATATAACCACATCAAAATCCCAAGCGTAAAACCATGAATTACCTTGAATTGAATCCTTGATTGGCTTAGGTTGAGGAGTGTGTTACATTTAAGTGTGGGAGAATCTTTGGGAGGAACTTTGGTAGAAAAGAAAAGAAAATATACATTTTGGGTATGCATTGAAAGAAAAAAAAAATTGAAAATGGGTGCACATTCATGTATCAATTTGCTTTAACCATATGCATTTGTCATAGAAAAAGAAAAAAAGAAAAAAAATAGAGAAAAAAATGAATGAAATAAGAAAAAAAATAAGATGGGACAAAAGTTATTCCAAAGAGAAAAAAAACAAATAAGGAATGCATATGTGATGTAAATAAAAGAGCATACATGAATGTGTGGAAAAAGTGAAAATAGGAAGGTTAGGTTGCATATTTTTGTTATTGGATTGATAAAGGTTTAGTTGGATACTTAAACTAATCAAGGATTCAATTGAACTAGTCCACTTGGCCATATTTATCCTACCTTAGCCCTAACCCCATTACAACCTGGTATGCGAAATTATTACTCTGCGGTTGTAAAATTTGTTGTTCATTCTCTCCCTGGCAATGGCGCCAATAACTGGTGCACCATACCATGGTCCA
Source organism: Arachis hypogaea (assembly GCF_003086295.3). Lineage (NCBI taxonomy): Eukaryota > Viridiplantae > Streptophyta > Magnoliopsida > Fabales > Fabaceae > Arachis > Arachis hypogaea. The sequence continues at coordinate 33,366,459 of NC_092050.1, forward strand.
AACATAACTTCACAACTTCACACAACTAACCAGCAAGTGCACTGGGTCGTCCAAGTAATAAAACCTTACGTGAGTAAGGGTCGATCCCACGGAGATTGTTGGTATGAAGCAAGCTATGGTCATCTTGTTAATCTCAGTCAGGCGGATATCAAATGGTTATGGAGTTTTCGAATAATAATAATAAATAAACAGAAAATAAAGATAGAAATACTTATGTAATTCATTGGTGAGAATTTCAGATAAGCGTATAGAGATGCTTTTGTTCCTCTGAATCTCTGCTTTCCTGCTGTCTTTATCCAATCAGTCTTACTCCTTTCCATGGCAAGCTTTCTGTAAGGGCATCACCGTTGTCAATGGTTACATCTCATCCTCTCTGTGAAAATGGTCCGATACGCTGTCACTGCATGGCTAATCATCTGGAGGCATCACCGTTGTCAATGGCTACATCCCATCCTCTCTGTGAAAATGGTCCGATGCGCTGTCACTGCATGGCTAATCATCTGGAGGTTCTTGATCATACTGGAATAGGATTTACTATCCTTTTGCATCTGTCACTACGCCCAGCACTCGTGAGTTTGAAGTTCGTCACAATCATTCAATCCCTGAATCCTACTCGGAATACCACAGACAAGGTTTAGACTTTTCGGACTCTCATGAATGCTGCCATCAATCTAGCTTATACCACGAGGATTCTGATTAAGAGATCCAAGAGATATTCGTTCAATCTAAGGTAGAACGGAAGTGGTTGTCAGGAACGCGTTCATGGGGGAATGATGATGATTGTCATGTTCATCACATTCATGTTGGAGTACGAATGAATATCTTAGAAGCAGAATAAGTTGAATTGAATAAAAAATAGTAGTACTTTGCATTAATTCATGAGGAACAGCAGAGCTCCACACCTTAATCTATGGAGTGTAGAAACTCTACCATTGAAAATACATAAGTGATGAAGGTTCAGGCATGGCCGAGAGGCCAGCCCCCATGATCTAAGAACTAGACGTCCCAAGATGTCTAATACAATAGTAAAAAGTCCTATTTATACTAAACTAGCTACTCGGGTTTACAGAAGTAAGTAATTGATGCATAAATCCATTTCCGGGGTTCACTTGGTGTGTGCTTGGGCTGAGCTTGAAGTTTACACGTGCAGAGGCTCTTTCTGGAGTTGAACGCCAGTTTGTAACGTGTTTCTGGCGTTCAACTCTGGTTTGTGACGTGTTTCTGGCGTTTAACTCGAGACTGCAGCGTAGAACTGACGTTCAACACCCTTTTGCATCATCTAAACTCGGCCAAAGTATAGACTATTATATATTGCTGGAAAGCCCTGGATGGCTACTTTCCAACGAAATTGGAAGCGCGCCATTTTGAGTTTTGTAGCTCCAGAAAATCCACTTTGAGTGCAGGGAGGTCAGAATCCAATAGCATCAGCAGTCCTTCTTCAACCTTTGAATCTGATTTTTGCTCAAGTCCCTCAATTTCAGCCAGAAAATATCTGAAATCACAGAAAAACACACAAACTCATATTAAAGTCCAGAAATGTGAATTTAACATAAAAACTAATAAAAACATCCCTAAAAGTAAATAGATCCTACTAAAAACATACTAAAAATAATGCCAAAAAGCGTATAAATTATCCGCTCATCACAACACCAAACTTAAATTGTTGCTTGTCCCCAAGCAACTGAAAATCAAATAGGATAAAAAGAAGAGAATATACTATAAATTCCAACTATCAATGAAACATAGCTCCAATCAGATGAGCGGGACTTGTAGCTTTTTGCCTCTTGAATAGTTTTGGCATCTCACTTTATCCATTGAAGTTCAGAATGATTGGCATCTATAGGAACTCAGAGTTCAGATAGTGTTATTGATTCTCCTAGTTCAGTATGTTGATTCTTGAACACAGCTACTTTATGAGTCTTGGCCGTGGCCCTAAGCACTTTGTTTTCCAGTATTACCACCGGATACATAAATGCCACAGACACATAACTGGGTGAACCTTTTCAGATTGTGACTCAGCTTTGCTAAAGTCTCCAATTAGAGGTGTCCAGGGTTCTTAAGCACACTCTTCTTTTGCTTTGGACCTTGACTTTAACCGCTCAGTCTCAAGTTTTCACTTGACACCTTCATGCCACAAGCACATGATTAGGGACAGCTTGGTTTAGCCGCTTAGGCCAGGATTTTATTCCTTTAGGCCCTCCTATCCACTGATGCTCAAGGCATTGGGATCCTTTTTATTACCCTTGCCTTTTGGTTTTAAGGGCTATTGGCTTTTTGCTCTTGCCTTTTGGTTTTAAGAGCTTTTGGCTTTTTCTGCTTGTTTTTTCTTTTTTTCTTTCTATTATTTTTTTTTGCCATTTTTTTTCTTTTTTTTTTCTGCAAGCTATTTGTATTCACTACTTTTTCTTGCTTCAAGAATTATTTTTATGATTTTTCAGATTATCAAATAACATGTCTCCTTGCCATCATTCTTTCAAGAGCCAACATATTTAACATTCATGAACAACAACTTCAAAAGACATATGCACCGTTCAGGCATTCAATCAGAAAACAAGAAGCATTGTCACCATATCAATATAATTAAACTAAGTTCAAGGATAAATTTGAAACTCATGTACTTCTTGTTCTTTTGAATTAAAATATTTTTCATTTAAGAGAGGTGATGGATTCATATTCATTACTTTAAGGCATAGACACTTAGATACTAATGATCATGTAATAAAGACACAAACATAGATAAACATTTAACATAAGAAAACGAAAAACAGAAAATTTAAGAACAAGGAATGAGTCCACCTTAGTGATGGTGGCGTTTCCTTCTTGAGGAACCAATGATATCCTTGAGCTCTTCTATGTCTCTTCCTTGTCTTTGTTGCTCCTCCCTCATTGCTCTTTGATCTTCTCTAATTTCATGAAGGATAATGAAGTGCTCTTGATGTTCCACCCTTAATTGTCCCATGTTGGAACTTAATTCTCCTAGGGAGGTGTTGATTTGCTCCCAAAAATTCTGTGGAGGAAAGTGCATCCCTTGAGGTATCTCAGGGATTTCTTGATGGTGAGCTTCCTCATGAGTTTCTTGAGCTCCATGAGTGGGCTCTCTTGTTTGCTCCATCCTTTTCTTAGTGATGGGCGTTTCTTCCTCAATGGGAATGTCTCCTTCTATGAAAGCTCCAGCTGAGTAACATAGATGGAAAATCAGATGAGGGAAAGCTAGCCTTGCCAAGGGGGAGGACTTTTCGGCTATTTTGTAGAGTTCAAGGGAGATGACTTCATGAACTTCTACTTCCTCACCAATCATGATGCTATGAATCATGATGGCCCGATCCACAGTAACTTCAGATCGGTTGCTAGTGGGGATGATGGAGCGTTGGATGAACTCCAACCATCCTCTAGCCACAGGCTTGAGGTCCAGTCTTCTAAGTTGAACCGGTTTGCCTTTTGAGTCAATCTTCCATTGAGCTCCTTCCACACATATGTCCATGAGGACTTGGTCCAACCTTTGATCAAAGTTGACCCTTCTAGTGTAGGGGCATGCATCTCCTTGCATCATAGGCAAGTTAAACGCCAACCTCACATTTTCCGGACTAAAATCTAAATATTTCCCCCGAACCATGGTGAGATAATTCTTTGGGTTTGGGTTCTTACTTTGATCATGGTTCCTAGTGATCCATGCATTAGCATAGAACTCTTGAACCATTAGAATTCCGACTTGTTGGATGGGTTTTGTTAGAACTTCCCAACCTCTTCTTTGGATTTCATGTCGGATTTCCGGATACTCATTTCTCTTGAGTTTGAAAGGGACCTCGAGGATCACCTTCTTCTTGGCCACAACATCATAGAAGTGGTCTTGATGAGCTTTGGAGATGAATCTTTCCATCTCCCATGACTCGGAGGTGGAAGCTTTTGTCTTCCCTTTCCCTTTTCTAGAGGATTCTCCGGTCTTGGGTGCCATCAATGGTAATAGAAAAACAAAAAGCTTTATGCTTTTACCACACCAAACTTAGAATATTGCTCGCCCTCGAGTAAGAGAAGAAAGAATAGATGAAGAAGAAGAAGAAAATATGGAGGAGAGGAGGGAGAGGTGTATTCGGCCAAGAAGGGGAAGAGAGGGTTGTGTTGTGTGAAAATGAGGAAGAATGGAGGGCTTTATATAGGGAGGGGAGGGGGTTTAGTTTCGGCCATATAGGGTGGGTTTGGGTGGGAAATTGATTTTGAATTTTGAAGGTAGGTGGAGTTTATGAGGTAGGTTTATGGGGAAGAGTGGATGGATGTGAATGGTGAAGTGGTGATAGGAAAGAGAGATTGAGGTGATTGGTGAAGAGTTTTGGGAAAGAATGTTTATTGGGAAGAGAAGATGCACATTGAGAAGAGGGAAGAGAGTGAGTGGTGGTAGGTGGGGATCCTGTGGGGTCCACAGATGCTGAGTTGATCCTGTGGGATCCACAGATCCTGAAGTGTCAAGGATTTGCATCCCTACACCAATTAGGCATGTAAAATGCCTTTGCATGCAATTCTGGCGTTTAAACGCCGAATTGATGCTTGTTCTGGGCATTCAGCGCCTAAATGCAGCATATTTCTAGCGTTAAACGCCAGCCAGATGCTTGTTTCTGGCGTTCAGCGCCAGCTCTTCCTCAGTGTGCATTTCTGGCGTCTAAACGCCAGAATGCTGCTTGTTTCTGGCGTTCAACGCCAGATCCATGCTCTGTTCTGGTGTTGAACGCCAGCCAGATGCTCCTTACTGGCGTTTAAACGCCAGTAAGCTCTTCCTCCAGGGTGTGCTGTTTTTTATGCTGTTTTTGATTTTTCTTCAATTTTTTCAGTTGTTTTTGTGACTCCACATGATCATGAACCTATGAAGACATATAACTAATAAAAAATATAATTAAATAAAAATTGGGTTGTCTCCCAACAAGCGCTTCTTTAATGTCAATAGCTTGACAGTGGGCTCTCATGGAGCCTCACAGATGTTCAAAGCATTGTTGAGACTTCCCAACACCAAACTTAGAGTTTGGATATGGGAGTTCAACACAAAACTTAGAGTTTGGTTGTGGCCTCCCAACACCAAACTTAGAGTTTGACTGTGGGGGCTCTGGTTGACTCTGTTTTGAGAGAAGCTTTTTATGATTCCTCTCCAAGGGTACAGAGAGAGATCCTTGAGTTTTAAACACAAGGTTGTCCTCATTTAATTGAAAGATCAATTATCCTCTGTCCACATCAATCACAGCTCTTGCTGTGGCTAGGAAGGGTCTTCCAAGAATGATGGATTCATCCTCATCCTTACCAGTATCCAGGATTATGAAATCAGTAGGGATGTAAAGGTCTTTAACCTTTACTAACATGTCCTCTACTTGTCCATAAGCTATTTTCATGGATTTGTCTGCCATTTCTAATGAGAAATTGGCTTTCTGTACCTCAAGGGTTCTTAGTTTCTCCATTACAGAGAGTGGCATGAGGTTTATTCCTGACCCAAGGTCACACAGAGACTTCTCAAAGATCATGGTGCCTATGGTACAAGGTATTAAGAACTTTCCAGGATCCTGTTTCTTCTGAGGCAGTCTCAGTTGATCCAATGCATTTAGTTCATTGGTGAACAGGGGAGGTTCATCTCCCCAAGTCTCATTACCAAATAAATTGGCATTCAGCTTCATGATTGCACCAAGGAACTTGGCAATTTTCTCTTTAGTAACATCCTCATTCTCTTCAGAAGAAGAATACTCATCAGAGCTCATGAATGGCATAAGGAGGTTCAATGGTATCTCTATGGTCTCTAGATGAGTCTCAGATTCCTTTGGTTCCTCAGAGGGAAACTCCTTATTGATCACTGGACGTCCCAGGAGGTCTTCCTCCTTGGGATTCACGTCCTTCCCTTCCTCCTTGGATTCGGCCATGATGGTTATATCAATGGCCTTGCATTCTCCTTTTGGATTTTCTTCTGTATTGCTTGGGAGAGCACTAGGAGGGGTTTCAGTGATCTTCTTACTCAGCTGGCCCACTTGTGCTTCCAAATTTCTAATGGATGACCTTGTTTCATTCATGAAACTCAGAGTGGCCTTAGATAGATCAGAGACTAAGTTTGCTAAATTAGAGGTATTTTGTTCAGAGTTCTCTGTCTGTTGCTGAGTGGATGATGGAAAAGGCTTGCTATTGCTAAACCTGTTTCTTCCACCATTATTAAAGCCTTGTTGAGGATTTTGTTGATCCTTCCATGAGAGATTTGGGTGATTTCTCCATGAGGGATTATAGGTGTTTCCATATGGTTCACCCATGTAATTCACCTCTGCTATTACAGGGTTCTCAGGATCATAAGCTTCTTCTTTAGAAGATGCCTCTTGAGTACTGTTGGATGCAGCTTGCATTCCATTCAGACTCTGAGAAATCATATTGACTTGCTGAGTCAATATTTTGTTCTGAGCCAATATGGCATTCAGAGTATCAATTTCAAGAACTCCTTTCTTCTGAGGCGTCCCATTACTCACAGGATTCCTCTCAGAAGTGTACATAAACTGGTTGTTAGCAACCATGTCAATGAGTTCTTGAGCTTCTGCAGGCGTTTTCTTTAGGTGAATGGATCCACCTGCAGAAGTATCCAATGACATCTTAGCTAATTCAGACAGACCATCATAGAATATATCCAGGATGGTCCATTCTGAAAGCATGTCAGAAGGACACTTTTTAGTCAGTTGCTTGTATCTCTCCCAAGCTTCATAGAGGGATTCACCTTCCTTCTGTCTGAAGGTTTGAACATCCACTCTAAGCTTACTCAGCTTTTGAGGAGAAAAGAACTTGGCTAAGAAAGCCGTGATCAGCTTATCCCAAGAGTTTAGGCTATCTTTGGGTTTAGAGTCCAACCACACTCTAGCTCTGTCTCTTACAGCAAACGGGAAAAGCATGAGCCTGTAGACTTCAGGATCAACTCCATTAGTCTTAATAGTATCACAAATCTGCAAGAATTCAGTTAAGAACTGAAAAGGATCTTTAGATGGAAGTCCATGAAACTTGCAGTTTTATTTTATTAGAGAAACTAATTGAGGTTTCAGCTCAAAATTGTTTGCTCCAATGGTAGGGATGGAGATGCTTCTTCCATGTAAATTGGAATTAGGTGCAATAAAGTCACCAAGCATCTTCCTTGCATTATTATTATTTTCAGCTGCCATCTCCTCTTCCTGTTCGAAAATTTCTGTAAGGTTATCTCTGGATTGTTGTATTTTAGCTTCTCTTAGTTTCTTCTTCAAAGTCCTTTCAGGTTCAGGGTCTGCTTCAACAAGAATGTTCTTGTCCTTGCTCCTGCTCATATGAAAAAGAAGGGAACAGAAAATAATAATAGGGATCCTCTTTGCCTCAGTAGAGAGAGGTTCCTTTGTGTGAGTAGAAGAAGAAGAGAATGTAATGTAAAGAAGAGAAGGGAGGAGAATCCAAACACAAGGGTAAGGATAAGAGCAGTGAATTGAGATGAAGAGAAGTGTTAGTAAATGAATAAATAAATAGAAGGAGATGAGAGGTGAGAGGGTTTTCGAAAATTAAAATTAAAATTTAAAGTTAAATTTTGAAAATAGTTTTTGAAAAAGGTTAGTAATTTTCGAAAATTAGGAATAAAATCAAATTAAAATTGAAAATTGAAATAACTATTTAATTAAAAAGAATTATTGAAAAAAAGGGAAGAGATTTTCGAAAATTACAGAGAGAGAGTTAGTTAGGTAGTTTTGAAAAAGATAAGAAACAAATAAAAAGTCAATTAGTTAGTTGAAAAAGATTTGAAAATCAATGTTGAAAAGATAAGAAGATAAGAAGTTAAAAAAGATATTTGAAAATCAAATTTTTGAAAAAGATAAGATTTAAAAAAAAAAGATATGATAGGAAGATATGATTAGAATTAGTTTTGAAAAAAGATTTGATTTTTAAAATCATAATTAATGACTTGACTCACAAGAAATCACAAGATATGATTCTAGAATTTAAAGTTTGAATCTTTCTTAACAAGTAAGTAGCAAACTCGAAATTTTTGAATCAAAACATTAATTGATGATGTTATTTTTGAAAATATGATATAAAATTAAGAAAAAGATTTTTGAAAGATATTTTGGAAAGGATAAGATTTTTTTAAATTGAAAATTTGATTTGACTCATAAGAAACAATTGAATTTTTTAAAATTTTTGAAAAAGTCAATCCAAATTTTTGAGATTTATGAGAGAAAAAGGGAAAGATATTTTTTTATTTTTGAATTTTTAATGATGAAAGAGAAAAACATGAAAATGATGCAATGCATGAAAATTTTGGATCAAAACAATGAATGCCTGCAAGAATGCTATGAATGTCAAGATGAACACCAAGAACACTTTGAAGATCATGATGAACATCAAGAACTTATTTTTTGAAAATTTTATATGCAAAGAAAACATGCAAAACACCAAACTTAGAAATCTTTCATGTTCAGACACTATGAATGCAAAAATGCACATGAAAAACAAGAAAAGACACAAAACAAGAAAACATCAAGATCAAACAAGAAGATTTTCCAAGAACAACTTGAAGATCATGAAGAACACTATGAATGCATGATTTTTTCGAAAGATGCAAAATGAATATGCAATTGACACCAAACTTACAATTGACTCAAGACTCAAACAAGAAACATGAAATATTTTTTATTTTTATGATTTTATGATTTTTTTGGATTTTTTTGAAAATTTATGTGAAAAAGAAAAATAAGGATTCCAAGATTTTTAATATGAATTCCAGGAATCTTGTGCTCTTTAGTCTAAAGCTCCAATATGAGGGTTAGACATGGCTTAATAGCCAGCCAAGCTTTAGAAGATACAAATCAGGCATACAACAGCTGAAACTTCATCCAACTTCATATACTTATAAGTGGAAGCCTCAGTCTAAAAGAATTAGACATGGCTTTACAGCCAGCCAGGCTTCTACATTTTTCATGAAACGCTAGAATTCATTCTTAAAAATTCTGAAGAAAAAATATTTTTTTTTGAAAATATTATTTTTTTTTTCAAAAATTAATTGGGAAAAACGAAAAAGAAGAAAATATTTTTGAAAAATTTTTGAAAACTTTTTGAAAACAAAATAAGAAGAAAATTACCTAATCTGAGCAACAAGATGAACCGTCAGTTGTCCAAACTCGAACAATCCCCGGCAACGGCGCCAAAAACTTGGTGTTGTTGCCGGATCAAACTTGGCACTAGTGTTACCGGAAATAAATGCGAAATCAATCCCCGGCAACGGCGCCAAAAACTTGGTATGCAAAATTGTTACTCTGCGGTTGTAAAATTTGTTGTTCATTCTCTCCCTGGCAATGGCGCCAATAACTGGTGCACCATACCATGGTCCAAACATAACTTCACAACTTCGCACAATTAACCAACAAGTGCACTGGGTCGTCCAAGTAATAAAACCTTATGTGAGTAAGGGTCGATCCCACAGAGATTGTTGGTATGAAGCAAGCTATGGTCATCTTGTTAATCTCAGTCAGGCGGATATCAAATGGTTATGGAGTTTTCGAATAATAATAATAAATAAACAGAAAATAAAGATAGAAATACTTATGTAATTCATTGGTGAGAATTTCAGATAAGCGTATAGAGATGCTTTCGTTCCTCTGAATCTCTGCTTTCCCGCTGTCTTCATCCAATCAGTCTTACTCCTTTCCATGGTAAGCTTTCTGTAAGGGCATCACCGTTGTCAATGGTTACATCTCATCCTCTCTGTGAAAATGGTCCGATACGCTGTCACTGCATGGCTAATCATCTGGAGGCATCACCGTTGTCAATGGCTACATCCCATCCTCTCTGTGAAAATGGTCCAATGCGCTGTCACTGCATGGCTAATCATCTGGAGATTCTCGATCATACTGGAATAGGATTTACTATCATTTTGCGTCTGTCACTACGCCCAGCACTCGTGAGTTTGAAGTTCGTCACAGTCATTCAATCCCTGAATCCTACTCGGAATACCACAAACAAGGTTTAGACTTTCCGGACTCTCATGAATGCCGCCATCAATCTAGCTTATACCACGAGGATTCTGATTAAGAGATCCAAGAGATATTCATTCAATCTAAGGTGGAATGGAAGTGGTTGTCAGGCACGCGTTCATGGGGGAATGATGATGATTGTCACGTTCATCACATTCATGTTAGAGTACGAATGAATATCTTAGAAGCGGAATAAGTTGAATTGAATAAAAAATAGTAGTACTTTGCATTAATTCATGAGGAACAGCAGAGCTCCACACCTTAATCTATGGAGTGTAGAAACTCTACTGTTGAAAATACATAAGTGATGAAGGTTCAGGCATGGCCGAGAGGCCAGCCCGCATGATCTAAGAACTAGACGTCCCAAGATGTCTAATACAATAGTAAAAAGTCCTATTTATACTAAACTAGCTACTCGGGTTTACAGAAGTAAGTAATTGATGCATAAATCGACTTCCGGGGCCCACTTGGTGTGTGCTTGGGCTGAGCTTTAAGTTTACACGTGCAGAGGCTCTTTCTGGAGTTGAACGCCAGTTTGTAATGTGTTTCTGGTGTTCAACTCTGGTTTGTGACGTGTTTCTGGCGTTTAACTCGAGACTGCAGCGTAGAACTGGCGTTCAATGCCCTTTTGCATCATCTAAACTCGGCCAAAGTATGGACTATTATATATTGATGGAAAGCTCTGGATGTCTACTTTCCAACTCAATTAGAAGCGCGACATTTTGAGTTCTGTAGCTCTAAAAAATCCACTTTGAGAGCAGGGAGGTCAGAATCCAACAGCATCAGCAGTCCTTCTTCAACATCTGAATATGATTTTTGCTCAAGTCCCTCAATTTCAGCCAGAAAATACCTGAAATCATAGAAAAACACACAAACTCATAGTAAAGTCCAGAAATATGAATTTAACATAAAAACTAATAAAAATATCCCCAAAAGTAACTAGATCCTACTAAAAACATACTAAAAATAATGCCAAAAAGCGTATAAATTATCCGCTCATCACAACCCTAATAAGTCCTCATGATAATTGTATTCATTCATCAATTACTTGTTGATTGTTAGATGAACAGCAAATCCTTGAAAGTATGATTAGAAGAGACTTGAGTGATTAAACCCTAGACACCGAGTGATTAGAGTGCATACACACCTAGTGAGGGTTCGATCACTCAATTCTATGTTTCCACTCTTCTTATCATGCATTCTTGCAAGTTGCTTCTTTTTGATGAGTTGAATCAATTCTTTAGATTTTGTTTGCATTGAATTAATTCATTGCTTAACCATATATGTCTATATTCTTGCTTGGGAATTTGATTGTTTATTTTCACCAAATCAATATGAACTATAGATAGATATAGATAGATAGATATATATAGCATATACATACTTGCATGCATATAGATAGTTGCATTCAATAAGTTGATTACCTCTCTTGATTGTTTTTCTTGTTGGTTTAGCATGAGGACATGCTATTGTTTAAGTGTGGGAGAATTGATGAGTCCATATTTTCCGATATATTTTAGCTTGAATTAAATGGATTCTAGCATATGAACTCACACTTAAGCACCAAAATAGCATACTTTTATGTTTGATCCCTAATTTGATTCTAAATGTGAAAACATGCATTTTAATGCTTAGATTAGTGATTTCAGGTCAATTAGGCAAGAATGGATAAGCTAAAGTGGAAGAAAGCATGTACAAGGAAGAACACATAAAGAAACAAGGAAAAGCACACACAGACAAGTGTGCGTGCGTACGCACAAGAGGAAATTTGCATGTGTGCATGCACACAGTACCTGTGCGTATGCACAGGAGGAAATTCAGCCAAGTGTGCGGACGCACACATCTGTGCGTCTGCACAAGTCCCTGCACGTGATTTCATTAATGAAACGTGTGCCTTACGATTTCTGAGGGCTTTTGGCCCAAATTTTGAAGGCTTGAGGCTGAATTTAGAATGCTATATGAAGGGGATATCAACATACATGAAAAAGAAGCTTTCATTAGGTTAGATTAGGTAGAAATTGCATTAGGAGTAGGAGTAGGAGTAGAGTAAAAAATGCTCTCTTAGGGTTTAATTTCCATCTCCATTGTAGCATTTTATAGAAGTTTTGATCTTTGATTTTGCTCATCTTTATTATAAGTACTCTCAATTTCTTCTTTAATTATAGCACATTTACTTTCATTTGTCTTGGTTCAAGTTACTTGTTCATAATTGCAATTTTGTGTTTCTTGGAATTTTGATCAATGAATTTTATGTTTCATGCTTCCCTTATGTTTGATTGCTTGTTTATTGTTGATATTGTTGATAACTTGGTTATAGTTTTCATTTTCCTTTACAATTTCCCATGTTTTACTTTTATGCACACAAGGTGTTTGTGAAAATGTCAACCTTAGATTTTAAGTAGATTTTTCCACCTTGGCTTGTGGTTTGAGTTTCTAGGATACTAGAGTCATAATGTCCGATATTTAGTGGTAATTCTTGGGTAGTTAGTTGACTCTTGTTTCCATTGACGCTAGCTTTTTATCAACCAGTTTGGTAAGTTAGCTAGGACTTATGGATTAAGGTCAATTATGCTTGCTTGACTTACTCGTCGATAGTTGGGGTTGACTAGGCGAGATTGACTCATGATAATTACCATAGTTGTGGTTATGGCAATGATAGGATGCCTTGGATCCTCATTCCCAAGTCAAGGCTCTTTTTATGCATTTTCACTAGTTTTTATCTTGCTTTCTCTTTACTTGCATTAATTCACAATTTTGCTCATTCCTTAGTTCTTTGATTTCTTAGTTTCTTTAATCTTTTGTTCTTTAATTCAAAACCCCTTTTGTCCTCTTAACAACCGAAAGAGAAACACTTCCAATTGCATCCTAGGGAGAACGACCCGAGGTTGAAGTACTCTTGATCTCGGTTATAATTTGATTTGAAAATTAAACTTTGATTGAGGATTGTTTGTTGGTCTAGGCTATACTTGCAACGAATATATTCTATTTTGAGAAATTCTAGATCGACAATAGTTCTCTCATCAGCTACCAAGATGTATCATGATTTGAAAGCGATGTTCTAGTGGCCAGGAATGAAGAATAACATGGCGGTGCATGTTTCTAAGTGTTTAATGTGTCAGAAAGTGAAGATTGAGCACCATAATTCATCCAAAACATTGCAACCTTTGGAGATTCCATAGTGGAAGTGGGAAGGTATCGTGTCAGGTTTGCCAAGGACTAGAGTAAAATTTGATGTGGTGTGGGTAATTGTTGATCGGTTGACTAAGTTTGCTCATTTCTTACCTATCCGTATGAATTATTCTTTGGAAGAATTGGCATGATTGTACATTAAGGAGATTGTATGACTGCATGGTATTCCTATGACCATTGTGTTGGATAGAGATCTCCAATTCACTTCAAGGTTTTGGAGAGGTTTTCAAAAGGCGTTTGGAACTCAATTATGCTTAATCACAGCATACCATCCTCAAACCGATGGTCGGTCAGAGAGGACAACACAAACTCTAAAAGAATAGTGAGAGCTTGTGTCTGGACCAACCGGCGAGTTGGGATCGCTATATGTCATTATTGGAGTTTGCATACAACAACATCTACCGAGCATCGGAATGGCTCCGTATGAGGCTTTGTATGGGAGAAAGTTCCAATCTCTATTATGTTGGTATGAGGCCGGAGAGTCGAGTTTGCTAGGTCCTGAATTGGTGGCAGAGATGACGGAACAGATTAAGAAGATCCGAGCTAAGATTCTTACCCCCTCAGAGTCATCAAAAAAGTTATGTTGATCGAAGGCGGAAGCCTTTAGAGTTTGAAGAGGGTGACCACGTGTTTTTGAAGGTTACTCCAACTATGGGAGTGGGTAAAGTGATAAAGACAAAGAAGTTGAACCCCATTACATTGTTTTGTTTCAAATCTTGAAGAGGATTGGGCCGATGGCGTATCAGATGAATTTACTACCACATCTTTCGAACCTACATAATGTATTTCATATTTTGCAGCTTTAAAAGTATACTCTTAATACAACTCACGTAATAGAGCCCGAATGAATTTAGTTGAAGGAGAATTTGACTTTTCAAGTGGCTTCGGTCAGAATTGATGATGTTAGCATCAAGAAACTACGCGAAAAGGAAGTTTTGTTAATAAAGGTTGTTTGGAGCCGTGACGGGGTAGAGGAGAATATGTGGGAGCTCGAATCAGATATGAGGAAGGACTACCCGCAATTATTCTCAGGTAATTAAATTTTGGGAACAACATTTTTAATTAGGTGGGCAGGATGTAAAATCCAATTAAATGTTAAATAATTAAATTAATAATAATGAATTAATTATAAGCAAAGAGGGTTGAGAAATTAATAATTTACAATTGGGAGAAGCAAAATAATTAAGATATGAATTAAAACACTTATCTTAATGGTTTTTGCCCAAAGTTGGGGCAAACGTGCCAAAAATGGAACTTGGGCCACACTTGGGCTCAATGCCCACTCACTAACACCCCCATCATGCCACACTTCAACTCATTCTCCCCTCTCATACACTCAAACACAATTCAGCCCTAAGAGAGAAGAGAAGTGAAACTTTGGTACTATTCATCTTCTTCTTTTGTTCATACTTGAAATCCGGAGCTCCGATCACCACATCCTTTATGGCCACGCATTCGTCTCGGAGTCCTCTTCAATTCTATCTAAGCTCATGGTAAGAAACTTCGAATTCTTGCCCAGTTTTCCATTTCTCTTCTATTTCAAGTTTTTGGTTAAATTGGTGTTGAGATATTGTGATTTTGATGCTTTTGGAAAAACTCAAGCATAACCTCAAGCGGGATTTTGACCCAAGATCGAGTGGTACAAGATAAGAAAGCTCAACCTCTTTGTTATCTATAAATTTGAATAGAACCCTAGGTTGAATTATGTAAAATTGTATGATTAGATGGAATAGAGCTTGCTTGGATTGATTTTGGTGTGAAGTGAAACTTGGTTGGCATGGTTTTGGTGCAGGAGTAATTGCAAGGGCAAGCAGTAAGGAGCTTGATTAGGGCTTGAGCTCTGGCGGAAAGTATTCAAAGGTTTGGAACTGCCGACATTAAGGTACAGCTTTTAGTTTCGAGTAGGCATTATGAAAAAAATTATGTGAATGCCTAGGTTAACTGCCCCTAGGATAGGATTGAATAGAATTAGTTGATGTTGTATCTAATTCGTTGTGATATTGTTAATTAAGTAGTGATTGAATAATATTAATGCTTATATGAATGAGTTGGACTTGAATTGTAGTATAATTGATTATGATAATGATTGATGTGGAAATTGGGCTGGAGGCCATGATAGGTGAAAAATTCTCTACTTGAAAAGTTGAGGTAAGTGATGGTCTGACTATGTTGTAATTGATGCAATAATGATGATAAGTTGGATGATTAATTGAATCGGTTGCGAAATATGGATGTATGAGTATATGTGTTAAAGGGTTAAAGGTTGGATTGGATTGATGAGGCTTACTTAATTGATAATTGATCTATTAGGTATTGAATAGTTGTGGATTGATGAATGAGGGTTAGAATATTTAGGAATGGCATTGGTGTGGTTTTGAACCAAATGGAATTGTGAAAATAGAGAATTGGGTAAAATTGGTAAAAATCAGTTTTTGATCAACTTTGGTGGGCCATAACTTAGCCCTCAGAGTTCAGAATTGAATGAAAGTTGTCTTAAATTAAAAGTTGTACAATGGTGCGCACGCACATACCCGAATGGACAAAATGACTCGTGCATATGCACGAGGGGTGTGCATACGCACACCCAAGAATTTTACAAGTTGTGTGTACACACAAAAGGTATGTGTACGCACAAGCTGGGAAGCACTTCTGATTTGTGCGTACGCACAAGGGTATGCATATGCACAAGTTCTGTTTTCTCAATTAAACTCTGTTTTTTGACTGTTTGACTTTTTTGGCAAGCTTGTAAACTTCTGTAACCTAATTAAAGTCCGATAACTAGTTTTTAGGCCCTGAATTTAGTGTGAGCATATGGAATGGTTTGAATTGATTTTGTTCCCAGTTAAATGCCTGGTTAAGCCGGATGATGTGGTTGCAGGTTTGGTGGTTTTGTCCCACCCGCGGTGAGGGCTGTGATGTTATCCCGCTCACGAGATAAAGGAGATGGTAAACGAAATGAAAATGTTGTTAATGAACCTAATGAATTTGGAAAATTGATCTAAAGACTTTGAGAATGCTGTTTGTGATTTTTATTCACTGCACTGGCAAGGGTTGTGATTATTCCCGCTTGGGTTCTGACTACTACTTACTCTTGGCAAGGATGTGGCAAGGACAGTGGTAATATCCCACTTGCGCTGAGCTGAGCTATGCTAAAACAAGGACGGTGATGATATCTCGGTTGTTTCGTGGCTCTCTCTGGTCGTAAGGGTGGTTGGGCACGTTTTCCCGGATTCGCCTTCTTGGAGAAGGTGCTAGGGCCCTTTTTCTTTTATGACCGGCATGTGATAAGTCTGGGTTTATGTCTCCTGGGGATGCACGACAGAGAGACAATATCCGGGTTAACACCGGATGTGTCGCGTTCTGGCAACGTAATCAATACGTGAGCTCATGACTAGTAGGATAGGCATACATCATGTACATTTATGTGAAATTGTTTGAGTATGCATCTTGTACTTGGAATGCCTATGTGTATAATTCTGCTTAACTGTTATTTGCTATATATGCTGTAATTGCATTTGATTGTGTTTGTACCCTATTACTTATGTTTGATTCTGCTTCATACTTGCTAAATTCAATACTGAAATTATGTGGTATTGAACTGAAAAGAGACAAGTTGAGAGAAAACTTGAGATTGTTGAAAAGAGAAAGGCTGAGAGAAAACCTGAGATCATTGAGTGTTGGTTAGTGAAGGGATTAGCTATGTTACCCTGTTTTGGATTAGCATAACTCTATGCTTGAATATGAATTTTCTGAAGTTTAGGATTGCCTAGTGGGTTTGTGTGATTTACATGTCTCTATTTGAAACTTTTACTCTGCTGGAAACTTTCTAGTTCTCATCCGTTTTGGGAATTCTCTGTTTTTTAGATACAGAATGTGACGCACCTCGTTGAGCATGCTGGGTCTCTCTTTGGGAAGCGAAGATTTCTTTTGCAAGTTGAATTTCGTACCTAGTTTGTACATGTTCTCCACTTTTGTATATTAACTTGTATATCCCTCTTAGAGGTTGATTTTGGAGAAATAGGATTTATGTTTATTTTGTATACTTTTGAACGGAATATATACTTTCTAGCTGGCCTTTGCTTCACAAGTCAAGACTAGTACTTCTTATGTATACCTTTTGGCATCTTATGTATATATCTCTATCTCTTTTGTTCTTGTAATCTACGCCATCTATCTTTATCATTTTCCAAATACGATGCAATCTTTTACTTATCCTTTTTTCACAGGCTTCTAGTTATACTATCTTTCTCATATATATGTGTGTGCATGCGTGCGTGCGCGTGCATGTGTGTGCGCGTGCGTG
This sequence comes from Arachis hypogaea, assembly GCF_003086295.3. Lineage (NCBI taxonomy): Eukaryota > Viridiplantae > Streptophyta > Magnoliopsida > Fabales > Fabaceae > Arachis > Arachis hypogaea. Next base: position 33,383,934 of record NC_092050.1, read on the forward strand.
CGCGTGCGTGTGTGTGTGTGCGCGCACATGTGTGTGTGCGTGCGCGTGTGTGCGTGCGCGTGTGTGCGTGCGTACTTTTCGTTCTTTAGAGGTCATAATGCCTCACCACCTTAGATTTAAGACTTAAGCGTAAAGCTCTGTGTGGTAGGGTGTTACTGACGATCGAAACTCTCGCGCGATCTAGAATTTTCACAAATAAATTCCCGTTGTAAGTATAGCTTCTAGACCAACAAAGAATCCTTTCGTACAAAAGTTTTGGTTGTCACTTAAGCAAACCCAATAAAAATAATAAACCGAAGTATTTAAACCTCAGGTCGTCTCTCAAGGAATTGTAGGGAAGTATGATTTATTATTGGTTATGGAAAAAGTATGTTTTGTTTTGGGTTTCTAAAATAAGGAACAAGTAATTTAAATGACAAGAAAAATAAATTAATAATTAGAAAATCTCTTGGCAAGGTATGAGAACTGGAAATCTTATCCTAGTTATCCTTATCAGGTGTGATGAAAATTGGATTTTGCTCCCACTTAGTTAACCCTTACTAAATAAAGGAAAGTCAAGTGGACCAATCATTTTGATCCTCAAGTCGTAGTCAACTCATGTGGAAAGACTAGCTTTAGAGCAATCCAAATCAATTAGCAATTCCCAATTTTCAATCAACTGCTGAGTCTGATAACTCAAGTGTTACCAATTACTTAACCAAAGCAAAAAGGGAATAAATCTTAAATTAAATTGAAAGCATTATAAATAGAGTAAAACAATCATAAATCTGAAATACCTAAAATTATATTAAATAGAAATTCAAATCTAACATGGAAAGATTTATAAGTCAATTTGGCAACATAAGTAATTAACAAATAAAAGCATTAGAGTATCTAAAAGTAGAAGAGAAACATAAATTAAAGTTGGGAACATTGAACCTAGAATGAAGAATTAACCATAAACTAAGAGAAATCCTAATTCTAAAACCTAAGAGAGAGGAGAAACCTCTCTCTCTCTAAAACTACATCTAAAACCTAAAAATTGTGAATATTGAATATTGTATGAATTGTTGTTGATTCCCCCATTCTCTGGCTTATATTCTGTGTTTCTGGGCTTGGATTTGGGCCAAAAAAGGGCCCAGAAATCGCTGAGGGTGTTTTCTGCAGATTCCTGCAAGTGGCGTCCGCCACGCGTGCGCGTGGGTCACGCGTGCGCGTGGGTCACGCGTTCGCGTGGTTTGGAGTTTTTCTTTGTCACACGTACGCATCAGTCACGCGTACGCGTCATTTGCGTTCTGCTCAAGGGACGCGTCCGCATCGTCCATGCGTACGCGTCGCTGCCGTCGCTGCCATTTCGCGCTAGACACGCGTCCGCGTCGTCCACGCATGCGCGTCGCTGCCTTTTCTTCAAAACTCCATTTTTGTGCTTTCCTTCTATTTTTGTATGTTTCCTTTCTGTCCTCTAAGCCATTCCTGCCCTATGAAGCCTAAAAATACTCAACACACAAATCACGGCATCGAATGGTAATAAAGGATAATTAAATTTAATATTTTTAAAGCATAGGAAACACGTTTTCACATATATCATAAAATAAGGAAGGAATTGTATAATCATACAATTCATATGAATAAATGGGTGAAGAATTGATAAAAACACTTAATTGAGCACAAGATGAATCATAAAATAGGGGTTTATCAATCTCCCCACACTTAAACATTAGCATGTCCTCATGCTAAGCTCAAGAGAAGCTATAAAGGAGTGAAGAGGAATGGTAGAAAGTATGTAATGCAACCTATCTATATGAATGCAACTACATGCAAAATATTTCTACCTACTTGGTTAAAAGTAAATAAACCTTTCAAGAACAAATATGAACTGGATTTCACTAATTCAAATCATAAAATAAAGTACAAGTGGACTTGAAGAAGAAAATAGCTCATGAAAGCCGGGAACAAAGAATCGAGCATCGAACCCTCACCGGAAGTGTATACACTCTAATCACTCAAGTGTTTAAGGTTTGGCTCTCTCAATTCTCTACTAACCTTGCTTTCTAAGGCTTGCTCTTCATCTAACAATCAACAAAAATTTAATACACAGATACACATATCACGAGGTCTTTTAAGGGTTGTAATGGGGTTAGGTCAAGGTAGGATTGTATTTGGTCAAGTGGACTAAAATCTGAATCCTTAATTAACTTAAACTTTCCACCTAACTTTAGACAATCCATGTAATCATAATACAACATCTAACTATCCATTAACCATGTTTTTCACATATTCATGCATCCTAATTTCGAGTACAGTACATATGCATTGCTTTCACCATTTACTTTGGGGCATTTTGTCCCCTTTTATTTATTTGCTCTTTTTATTTTCTTTTTTCTCCTTTATTTTTCTTTTCCTTTTTTTTATTTTTATATATATCTATATTTTTTCGCTTTTCTCAAGGCATATGATTAAGGTATTGAATGCATGAACATATTTTCAACATTCTTTCACATTTTCAGAAAATTCTAACATAATCATTTCTCAAACCAAATGTTTCCAAACCCAATTTTCCCACACTTAAATCATAAGCACTCTCACTAGTCTAAGCTAACCAAGGATTCAAATTAAGGACATTATTGTTTTCCTCTTAAAGTTAATGATGTGCTAAAGTAAAGAACAAAGGGGTAAAATAGGCTCAAAATTAGTTTGCAAAGGATAATGAAAGGTTAAGGCCATATGGGTATGTAAGCTCAGTGAAACAAAGGCCTCAATCATATAAGTGCATGCATACATCAAACCATGGAAATATAGAATCAAGCAAGACAAAGATAACAATTTTAGAGATAACAACACACACCAAAAAAAAATAAAATATTAGTTAATAAGATGCAACCAATCAAGTAGGCTCAAAATCTCACTGGTTTTGTGTGTTCAAGCTCTAAACCATGTTCCAGTATAATATTTCTTCAAACAAGTTCAATAAAAATTTTAATTTAAATTATTGAAATGCTATAAAAAGTTTCTTGAAAAAGAAAATATTACTTTAACCAAGTGGTGGTAAAATATGCACAAAATCAAACAAATATGCAATCAAAAACAAATATGCAAATGCAACACTGAACAAACAAGGAAAATAAAAATATTGGTGTTGAGAAGGTAACTAACCCACGAAAGTCGGTATCGACCTCCCCACACTTAAAGATTGCACCGTCCTCGGTGCATGCTGAGATGTGCGAGTGGACGGGTTGCTCAAACTGACGCATTTTTTCAAAGATTGTGTAGATGGACTTGTCTGTTGCCCCATATAGAAGTTTCTCTTTCCCTTTCTCGGTGGCCAGCCTGAAAGAAGAGGAAAAAGAAGAAAAAGTAACCCAGAAATAAAGATAAGAAAATAAATAAAGTCTGGGTGGGTTAATGCCAAATAATGAGGGTCTCAATTACATGGTAGCTACAACATGCAAGTGAGAAAATAATAGAAGCACATGGCATACCAGTGGTGCAAAATTTGCAACAAAGGGGAGAAGTGTGGGTAATAAAAGACAGTATAAGTTCATATCAATGCAAGAGGAGTACAAGTATCATAAATGATTAGCATTGATTAAAATAATACTGCCCAATCAGAATAAAACAAGTCATGAAGCACCAGGATAATTCAAGAGAAGATGCAGCAGTTAAATAAGAAAATTTAACACCAACGGAAAAATAATAAATTTAGAAAAGAAAATAAAAATATGCACAATGTAAGACCCAGTTAATTAACGGCTAATTAACCCATAAATGAGAATTTATTCTAGAAAGCCAAAAATGTTATTTTTATGGCTTAATATGATAGAGGAAATTGAGACGAGAATTTCGGTACCAATTTTATAGAAATCGGACCAAGATTGGACCGAACGGGCCAAACCGGGCCAACCGGACCCAAAGTGGGCCCTTGGCCCAACTAAACTAAACCAAAACCCTAGTTTTCAGCACTCTCTCTCCTCATTTGAGACACTAAACACGCTGAAATGGAGGCCATGGAGGGAAGAACACTCTCTCAACTTCCTTCTCTCACTTGATCTTCAAACCACCATAACTTTTGATCTAGAGCTCCGATTGCCGCTCCGTTTGCGGCCACGCGTTCACCGCGGAGAGCTCTACAAAACCCATACAATTAATCTTGAGGTAAGCCACGTTTTATTGTTCGAAATTCCAGCCCTTGATTTCGAGTTTCATGAGCAAAAATGTTGAGATTTTGGGTTTTTTGATGTTATAGGACCCAACTCTCTTGAAGGAGAAGGTTAATCTTGTCTCCTTGAACCTTGGGTATGGTAAGATTCTCAACCCTAGTGTAAATTGTTGTTCTATGATGTTTGGGTATTGAGATGTTGTGTATGGATATGATGATTGTGGCTTAGGTTGTGTATATGTGAATATTGGAGCTTGATTGGTGATTTTGGAAAGCTTGAAAGAGGGTTTTGTGTGATAAAAATCTGTTCTTGGAGGTGTTGATACCTTGAGAGCTTGTGGACAAGTGGTTTGGAAGTGCTCCGGTTGAGCTTGGGAAATCGGCTAAGGTATGGTTTCGGTTTCCCGTATCTAATATGTAATGTGGTAGGAAATACCTAGGCTAGAGGCCCTAAGATAGGCATTGAATTGATGATGTTGTTGAATGATTGAGATATATGATGTGATCATATATGTGATTATGAATATTGATGCCTTGATTGTGTGATATATGGGAAAATGCATGTTGTGATATATGCTTGATGAATGATTGAGGTTGAATTGATGGGTGGTACCATGTTAATGGTGAGTATGATGATGATTATGTATAATGATGGTTGATTGGAAATGGAATTATAGGAAATTGGGATGAGGAAGGATGTATGACATGATATTGTGTGTGTCCTTTAGCCATTTGATTGAGAAGTGTTAAAATGGTTGGATGTGGTTTTGGAAATTTTGGTAAAATGTCAATGTGTGAGTTGAGGATGGCTTGTTGTTGATTTTGGTACATTTTGAATGATTTCAAAGAAAAGGGTTGAAATTGGCATGTTTTGATTGATTTTGAAAAGAGTTGAAAGTGGCTTATTTTGAAAATGGCACTTTGTGGTTTTGAATGAAAATATGGTTTTTGGGCATACTTTGACGGGATATAACTTGGACTACGGATCTTTGATTTGCGCCAAATCTGTTTAGAAATAAAATTGGATCCGGGATGTCCATGCCGTTCGAAGAACGGGTGAAAAATGATTTAAAATGAGAGAGTTATGACCGTCGGAAGATTGGGGGTTGAATCTGTGAATTCTGCAGCTTTTAACTTAGAAAATTTTTAGCAGAATGACCCCTCGCGCGTAGGCGCACTTGGCGCGTATGCGCCGTTCTTCGAGAAAGCATCATCCACGCGTGCGCGTGGAGTGCGCGTACGCGTGGCCCTGTTTTCATCCCAAAGTTGATTTTTGAGTTTTAAAAGCCAAACTTCATACTTCTAAGCCTCCAATCTCACCACTTATGTCTTAAATCATTATGATATGCCTAGCATAAGGAAAAGGGCTAGTGAATGTGGTAACTTGCGAGTGAAGCAAGGGAAAAATGAATGATCCATGAGGATCAAAGATGATTATGTGAGATGTGGAGGATGGCGGTGGAAGTGCTTGTTATGCCATGGGCCGAATGGCCGTAATTGTTAATGAATTGGCCGGTTATGGATTTAACTGTGAGTCGGATGGCTAGATTATTGCCGTGTTACGGCGGAGCCATGATTATGGCTAAGTATAAATGCATATATGCTGTTGAATGAATTGTGAATGTTTGCACTTCCACCATTGGAGATGAGGGTTTCCCTGGGTAGTAGCAATGGCTAGCCACCATGTGCTCCAGGTTGAGACTCGAAGCTCTGTTAACCCAATGTCGTAAGTGTGGCCAGGCACTGTGAAAGGCCCGGATGAGCTCGCCCCCATAAATATTCACCAGTGATGGTGATGGATAAATATTCACCAGTGAGGGTGATGGATATGGATCATGATTATGATCAAGTTTATGATGAGTATAACTCGAGTTGGGGATGCACGACAGAGGGACAGTCCAATGGCTAGCTACCAGGACTTGTCGGGTTGGCTCTATAACCGACAGATGATATCATCAGCCACTAGGGACAGGCATGCATCATAAGCATACTACATGAATTGTTTGAGATTGCCTATTTGACTGCATATTACTTGCTAATTGCCTAAATGCCTTATCTGTTTCTATTTGTAAATCTCTTGTCTGATATAACTGTGTTTGCTATATTATACTCCTGCTGGTGGTTGGGAGGTCTGAAGGAATTGGAAAGGGAAGTATTAGTTAGACTGAAGAATCTTTAGTCAGTTGCCACTTACGGTTTAGCTTGTTTATAATCTTTGATATTATCTGGAGGAAGTTCTAGGATTTACCTTCGGCTTTCCTCTATTATTATGTATTATATATGTGGAAGCTGTTACCGTGCTGGGGACCTCTGGTTCTCACCCATGCGGATTTTGTGGTTTTCAGATGCAGGACGCGAGGCTTCTCGTTAAGGCATGCTGGAGACTTCTGGATTAGCGAAGATCCTTTGTTCTTGGGACTCTGTTTGGTTTATATATCTTGTTTAGATACTTTTATCTCCATTAAATAATACAAACTGTGATGACTCCTTCTAGAGGGGATTTTGGAGAATAGGTTGTATGTATTTGTGTCCCTTTGGGTTTCCTTTGGGGTTTCCTTATTTTATTATATGTATATATTATTATGCTCGGACCGGTTATCTTCGCAGCCGGATTTTGAGTCTTGATATTCCCGTTTTTGACACTCCTTATATATATGATCTTGCGTTAGCTTATCCTTTGCTCGTTACGTTATCGATCGGAGTGTTGCGCGTTCGAGTTACGGTTTTTGTTTACCCCTTTTTCTACAAAGGCTCCTAGCTATAATCAATTATTCATACTACTATACGTACTAAATTTTTGTTTTAGAGGTCGTAATACCTTGCCATCTCTGAATTATGACTTAAGCATAAGACTCTGTATGGTAGGGTGTTACATTATGGTATCAGAGCAGTTCGTTCCTGTAGAGCCTGAGGAATGGACTGACTATGCTTCTGTGCATTCTCTGTGTGTGTGTGTTATGTGCTACTAGTATATCTGCTTGATATAATTGGCATAAACGTTCATGAGCATGCATTTGGGACTTTGAAGCACTAGACTTTCGATATTGAGACTGATCAACTTAATATCGATTGTTTGGTGTGTATAGGGACCAGATGGCGCCTCGTGTACGCGGTAGAGGTCGTGGGAGAGGTCGTACTAATGCTCGTGCGCCAGAGACTAACCCGAATGACCCGGTGAACTTTATGACTGCGTTGGAGAATATGGCTGCTGCTATGCAAGCCACTGCTGAGGCTCTTGGTCAACAGATGAATAACCATGGTAATGACGGAGGTGGAGTTCAAGGCCCGATGACACTGGCGAACTTTTTGAAGGTTAACCCACCGAAGTTCAAGGGAACTACTAACCCGACTGAAGCCGATACGTGGTTTCAGGCTATGGAGCAAGCACTACAAGCGCAGGTGGTGCCTGAAGGACAGCGTGTTGAGTTCGCTACCTATTTGCTCACTGGTGAAGCGTCGCATTGGTGGCAGGGTATCCGACGCCTCCTGCAGCAGGGTGATGAATATATCACCTGGGATGTCTTCCAAGAGGAGTTCTATAAGAAGTACTTTCCGACTTATGCTAGGACGGCCAAGGAGCTTGAATTGTTGCAGCTGAAGCAGGGTGCTATGTCCGTATCCGAGTATACTGACAAGTTTGAGGAGCTGTTCAGATTCTCTCGTATGTGTCAAGGGACTCCGGTGGAATATGAGGAATGGAAGTGTGTTAAGTATGAAGGAGGACTCCGGAGCGATATTTTCAGTTCAGTGGGACCAATGGGGATTAGGACTTTCTCCGAGTTGGTGAACAAGTGTAGGGTTGCTGAAGAGTGTGTGAAGAGGGCAACCGCTGAGAAAGGAAGTCACAAAGGATCATTTTCACAGAACCGAGGGAAGAGCTTTGCACCTAGAGGTCCACCCTTCAAGAGGGGAGGTTCTTTTAGGAGGCCCAACAACAACTACTCCCAAGGGAAAAGGTTTGGGAAGCAGCCTCAGAATGATCAAGCTTGTACTAGGTGTGGGAGTCACCATCCGGGAGTACCATGCAAGGCCGGATGGGGTTTGTGCTACAATTTTGGAAAGGCGGGGCACAAAGCCACAAGTTGTCCAGAGAAGCAAAAATAAGGTGCTGGGAAAGCACAACAGACTGGTCGGGTGTTCACCACCTCAGCTGTGGGTGCAGAAGGATCCGAGACACTCATTCGAGATAACTGTGAAATGGCTGGTCAAACTTTAAATGCTTTATTTGATTCGGGAGCATCGCATTCATTCATTGCATTCGAGAAAGCCCATGAGTTAAGATTGAAGATCGTAACCTTAGGTTATGACCAAAATGTGTATAATGCTACCCATGAAGCCATGGTAACTAGGCTAGGATGCCCGAAAGTTTCGTTCAGGTTCAAGCAGCGTGATTTTGTCCATAATTTAATCTGCTTACCGATGATCGGTCTTGATCTTATCTTGGGATTGGACTGGTTATCTGAGAACCATGTCCTGCTTGATTGTTCTACAAAGTCGGTGTACTTTATGCCGGAGGATACAGAAGGGCCGGTTGTGGTGAATAATTATTACTTGAATTCGATGATGGTGAACTGTTCTGGAATCGAATGTCAGGGTATCCTGTTGTTAACCGCGGGTGTTTCGGGTGATGATCAAAGGTTGGATCAGATTCCGGTAGTGTGTGAGTTTCCAGAAGTGTTTCCCGATGATATTGAGGAATTTCCACCTAACCGAGAGGTCGAGTTTGCTATTGAGTTGGTGCCTGGGGCGGGACCAATCTCAAGTGCTCCTTATAGAATGTCACCATTAGAGATGGCCGAGCTAAAGTCTCAGTTAGAGGAATTGTTGGGTAAGAACTTTATTCGACCAAGTGTTTCCCCGTGGGGTGCTCCAGTGTTACTGGTAAAGAAGAAAGATGGAAGTATGCGACTCTGTGTGGATTACAGGCAGCTGAACAAGGTTACAATAAAGAATAAGTACCCATTGCCGAGGATTGATGATCTCATGGATCAGTTACAAGGAGCTAGGGTTTTCTCTAAGATCGATTTGCGATCCGGTTATCACCAGATAAAGGTGAGGGGTGAGGATATCCCTAAGACCGCTTTCAGGACTCGTTATGGTCATTACGAGTACACTGTAATGTCCTTTGGGTTGACGAACACTCCTGCAGTATTCATGGATTACATGAATAGAGTATTCCGTCCGTTTTTGGATAAATTCGTTGTTGTCTTCATTGACAACATACTGATTTACTCCAAGACTGAAGAAGAGCATGCGGAACACCTGAGGACCGTGTTGCAGATTCTAAAGGAGAAGAAACTCTATGCGAAACTGTCTAAGTGTGAGTTTTGGAAGGATGAGGTGAAGTTTTTGGGTCACGTGGTGAGTAAGAAGGGAATAGTCGTAGATCCAACTAAGGTAGAAGCTGTGATGGATTGGAAGCAACCAACCACAGTAACTGAGATAAGGAGTTTTCTGGGTTTAGCTGGCTACTATCGAAGGTTCATCAAAGGCTTTTCGCAATTAGCTTTGCCGTTGACAAAGTTAACTCGCAAAGACACTCCGTTTGTTTGGACTCCTGAGTGCGAGGAGAGCTTTCAGACATTGAAGAAAAAGTTGACCACTGCACCTGTGTTAGTGTTACCTGAGCCGAACGAACCTTTTGAGGTGTACTGTGATGCCTCACTAAAGGGTCTAGGATGCGTGCTGATGCAGCATCATAATGTGGTGGCGTATGCCTCACGACAGTTAAGACCTCATGAAGTTAGTTACCCTACGCACGATTTGGAACTCGCTGTGGTTGTGTTTGCCTTGGAGGTGTGGAGGCATTATCTCTATGGGGTTAAGTTCCAAGTCTTCTCTGATCACAAGAGCTTGAAATATCTCTTTGATCAGAAAGAGCTTAATATGAGGCAAAGGAGGTGGATGGAATTATTGAATGACTACGACTTTGAGTTGAATTACCATCCGGGAAAGGCAAATGTAGTGGCGGATGCGTTAAGTCGGAAGTCGTTATATGCATCGTGGATGATGCTTCAAGAGGAGAAGTTGCTCAAGGGATTCGAGAGTCTAAAAATTGGTGCTTGAGAAGTATCAGGAACCTTGTGTTTGAGCCGATTAGAAATCTCAAGTGACTTTAAGTCCGAACTCCTAAAGGCTCATGAAAATGATGAAGCGTTATGGAAGGTGTTACCGGCTATCGAGCAAGGAAAACAGTGGAGAGTGTCGGAAGAAAAAGATGGGTTATGGAGATTCAAGGGTAGGATCATTGTGCCGGATGTTGGTACTTTGAGGCAAGATATCTTAAAGGAGGCACACAAAAGCGGATTCTCCATTCACCTGGGGAGTACTAAGATGTACCATGATTTAAAGGCGATGTTTTGGTGGCCGGGTATGAAGAATGATGTGGCGGAATATGTTTCAAAGTGCTTAACTTGCCAAAAGGTAAAGATTGAACATCAAAGACCTTCTGGGATGTTGCAACCTTTAGAGATTCCGCAATGGAAGTGGGAAAGTATTGCAATGGACTTTGTGTCGGGATTGCCAAGGACTAGGACTGGTTTTGATGCTATCTGGGTGATTGTGGACCGACTGACAAAGTCAGCTCACTTTTTGCCCATTCGGATGACTTACACCCTTGAGGAGCTAGCTCGGTTATACATAAAGGAGATTGTGAGACTCCATGGTGTACCTGCTACTATAATCTCTGATAGAGATCCTCGTTTCACTTCGAGGTTCTGGGGTGCATTTCAGAAAGCTTTTGGAACCCGATTAAGCTTGAGTACAGCTTACCATCCTCAAACAGATGGTCAATCCGAGAGGACGATCCAAACACTAGAGGATATGTTGAGAGCTTGTGTTTTGGACCAACCGGCGAGTTGGGATCGGTATATGCCGTTAGTAGAGTTTGCATACAATAATAGTTACCATGCGAGCATCGGAATGGCTCCGTATGAGGCACTGTATGGGAGGAAATGTCAATCTCCGCTATGTTGGTATGAAACTGGAGAGAAAGGCTTGTTGGGGCCGGAAATGATAGCTGAGACTACTGAACAAGTTAAGAAAATCCGAGACAGGATGCTTACGGCGCAGAGTCGCCAAAAGAGTTACGCCGATCAGAGGTGGAAGCCCTTGGAATTTGAGGAAGGAGATCATGTTTTCCTGAAGGTTACTCCGACCACAGGAGTAGGTAGAGCGATTAAAGCAAAGAAGTTGAATCCTCGATACATTGGTCCATTTCAGATCCTGGAGAGGATTGGGCCGGTGGCGTATCGGGTGGCTCTACCACCTCATCTTTCGAACCTGCACGATGTGTTTCACGTGTCGCAGCTTTGGAAGTACACCCCTGATGCTAGCCATGTGTTAGAACCCGAATCGGTTCAGTTAAGGGAAGATTTGACGCTTCCAGTGGCTCCAGTCAGAATTGATGATACTAGTATTAAACGATTGCGTGGAAAAGAGGTTTCATTAGTCAAAGTGGCTTGGAGTCGAGGCGGTGTTGAGGAACACACTTGGGAACTTGAGTCGGAGATGCAAACGGATTATCCGCACTTATTCTCAGGTAATTGCATTTGAATTTTGTGGGCAAAATTCCCAATTAGGTGGGTAGAATGTAAGACCCAGTTAATTAACGGCTAATTAACCCATAAATGAGAATTTATTCTAGAAAGCCAAAAATGTTATTTTTATGGCTTAATATGATAGAGGAAATTGAGACGAGAATTTCGGTACCAATTTTATAGAAATCGGACCAAGATTGGACCGAACGGGCCAAACCGGGCCAACCGGATCCAAAGTGGGCCCTTGGCCCAACTAAACTAAACCAAAACCCTAGTTTTCAGCACTCTCTCTCCTCATTTGAGACACTAAACACGCTGAAATGGAGGCCATGGAGGGAAGAACACTCTCTCAACTTCCTTCTCTCACTTGATCTTCAAACCACCATAACTTTTGATCTAGAGCTCCGATTGCCGCTCCGTTTGCGGCCACGCGTTCACCGTGGAGAGCTCTACAAAACCCATACAATTAATCTTGAGGTAAGCCACGTTTTACTGTTCGAAATTCCAGCCCTTGATTTCGAGTTTCATGAGCAAAAATGTTGAGATTTTGGGTTCTTTGATGTTATAGGACCCAACTCTCTTGAAGGAGAAGGTTAATCTTGTCTCCTTGAACCTTGGGTATGGTAAGATTCTCAACCCTAGTGTAAATTGTTGTTCTATGATGTTTGGGTATTGAGATGTTGTGTATGGATATGATGATTGTGGCTTAGGTTGTGTATATGTGAATATTGGAGCTTGATTGGTGATTTTGGAAAGCTTGAAAGAGGGTTTTGTGTGATAAAAATCTGTTCTTGGAGGTGTTGATACCTTGAGAGCTTGTGGACAAGTGGTTTGGAAGTGCTCCGGTTGAGCTTGGGAAATCGGCTAAGGTATGGTTTCGGTTTCCCGTATCTAATATGTAATGTGGTAGGAAATACCTAGGCTAGAGGCCCTAAGATAGGCATTGAATTGATGATGTTGTTGAATGATTGAGATATATGATGTGATCATATATGTGATTATGAATATTGATGCCTTGATTGTGTGATATATGGGAAAATGCATGTTGTGATATATGCTTGATGAATGATTGAGGTTGAATTGATGGGTGGTACCATGTTAATGGTGAGTATGATGATGATTATGTATAATGATGGTTGATTGGAAATGGAATTATAGGAAATTGGGATGAGGAAGGATGTATGACATGATATTGTGTGTGTCCTTTAGCCATTTGATTGAGAAGTGTTAAAATGGTTGGATGTGGTTTTGGAAATTTTGGTAAAATGTCAATGTGTGAGTTGAGGATGGCTTGTTGTTGATTTTGGTACATTTTGAATGATTTCAAAGAAAAGGGTTGAAATTGGCATGTTTTGATTGATTTTGAAAAGAGTTGAAAGTGGCTTATTTTGAAAATGGCACTTTGTGGTTTTGAATGAAAATATGGTTTTTGGGCATACTTTGACGGGATATAACTTGGACTACGGATCTTTGATTTGCGCCAAATCTGTTTAGAAATAAAATTGGATCCGGGATGTCCATGCCGTTCGAAGAACGGGTGAAAAATGATTTAAAATGAGAGAGTTATGACCGTCGGAAGATTGGGGGTTGAATCTGTGAATTCTGCAGCTTTTAACTTAGAAAATTTTTAGCAGAATGACCCCTCGCGCGTAGGCGCACTTGGCGCGTATGCGCCGTTCTTCGAGAAAGCATCATCCACGCGTGCGCGTGGAGTGCGCGTACGCGTGGCCCTGTTTTCATCCCAAAGTTGATTTTTGAGTTTTAAAAGCCAAACTTCATACTTCTAAGCCTCCAATCTCACCACTTATGTCTTAAATCATTATGATATGCCTAGCATAAGGAAAAGGGCTAGTGAATGTGGTAACTTGCGAGTGAAGCAAGGGAAAAATGAATGATCCATGAGGATCAAAGATGATTATGTGAGATGTGGAGGATGGCGGTGGAAGTGCTTGTTATGCCATGGGCCGAATGGCCGTAATTGTTAATGAATTGGCCGGTTATGGATTTAACCGTGAGTCGGATGGCTAGATTATTGCCGTGTTACGGCGGAGCCATGATTATGGCTAAGTATAAATGCATATATGCTGTTGAATAAATTGTGAATGTTTGCACTTCCACCATTGGAGATGAGGGTTTCCCTGGGTAGTAGCAATGGCTAGCCACCATGTGCTCCAGGTTGAGACTCGAAGCTCTGTTAACCCAATGTCGTAAGTGTGGCCGGGCACTGTGAAAGGCCCGGATGAGCTCGCCCCCATAAATATTCACCAGTGATGGTGATGGATAAATATTCACCAGTGAGGGTGATGGATATGGATCATGATTATGATCAAGTTTATGATGAGTATAACTCGAGTTGGGGATGCACGACAGAGGGACAGTCCAATGGCTAGCTACCAGGACTTGTCGGGTTGGCTCTATAACCGACAGATGATATCATCAGCCACTAGGGACAGGCATGCATCATAAGCATACTACATGAATTGTTTGAGATTGCCTATTTGACTGCATATTACTTGCTAATTGCCTAAATGCCTTATCTGTTTCTATTTGTAAATCTCTTGTCTGATATAACTGTGTTTGCTATATTATACTCCTGCTGGTGGTTGGGAGGTCTGAAGGAATTGGAAAGGGAAGTATTAGTTAGACTGAAGAATCTTTAGTCAGTTGCCACTTACGGTTTAGCTTGTTTATAATCTTTGATATTATCTGGAGGAAGTTCTAGGATTTACCTTCGGCTTTCCTCTATTATTATGTATTATATATGTGGAAGCTGTTACCGTGCTGGGGACCTCTGGTTCTCACCCATGCGGATTTTGTGGTTTTCAGATGCAGGACGCGAGGCTTCTCGTTGAGGCATGCTGGAGACTTCTGGATTAGCGAAGATCCTTTGTTCTTGGGACTCTGTTTGGTTTATATATCTTGTTTAGATACTTTTATCTCCATTAAATAATACAAACTGTGATGACTCCTTCTAGAGGGGATTTTGGAGAATAGGTTGTATGTATTTGTGTCCCTTTGGGTTTCCTTTGGGGTTTCCTTATTTTATTATATGTATATATTATTATGCTCGGACCGGTTATCTTCGCAGCCGGATTTTGAGTCTTGATATTCCCGTTTTTGACACTCCTTATATATATGATCTTGCGTTAGCTTATCCTTTGCTCGTTACGTTATCGATCGGAGTGTTGCGCGTTCGAGTTACGGTTTTTGTTTACCCCTTTTTCTACAAAGGCTCCTAGCTATAATCAATTATTCATACTACTATACGTACTAAATTTTTGTTTTAGAGGTCGTAATACCTTGCCATCTCTGAATTATGACTTAAGCATAAAACTCTGTATGGTAGGGTGTTACACACAAAATTAAAATGCAATGAATAAAAGTATGCAGATAAATTAAGTAAAATAGAATGAAAGTGAAGAAGGATGAGAAGTTAAAGGGATGAAGAAGAAGAAAGAATAAAAAAAATGGAAGAAAGAAGAAAGAATGATAATAGAAAGATAAGTAGGATTGGAGAAGAAAAGATAGGAATTCTGGCGTTGATCTGGATAAACTGTGCGTCGCATGCGACGCGGACGCGTGGGGCACGCGTTCGCGTGATTGGCGATATTTGCAAGTGACGCGGACGCGTGGGCACACGTTCGCGTGACTTGATTTGTGCTAGTGGCGCGAGAGCAGCCTCGTGTTCGCACAACTTTCTGTTTTGTTTGTATTTTGCCAAAATTTTTGGGTGACGCGTGTGCGTGGGTGACGCGCACGCGTGAAAGGCATTTCTTTTAAAATTGACACGGACGTGTGGAGCACGCGTTCGCGTGATAGGGATTATGCTTCTAGCACCATTCCAACCCCACTCCATCATAACTTGCTGCCATACACCCATTTACGTCGATTTTGCAGGGTCACGTGTGCGCGTGGGTGACGCGCACGTGTGGAAGGCTGGTTTTGCAAACGACGCAGACGCGTCAGGGATGCGTTCGCGTGAACGCGTTGGTGCCTAAGGCACGCCTCCAGCCACGCTCCCGCGTGACTCTCCGCCACTTTTCTTCTTGGTTTGAAAGCACGTATGACGCCGACGCGTCAGCGACGCTCGCGCGTCGTGTGCTAATTTTTTTTTTATATATGCAGTATGCAGAATGCAAAATGCAGAATATATGCATGAACACTAAGAAAAATAAAATAAAATAAAACTAAGAATAAAACAAAATAAAATAAAACCAAGACTGAAAAAGAATGATCATACCATGGTGGGTTATCTCCCACCTAGCACTTTTAGTTAAAGTCCTTAAGTTGGACATTTGATGAGCTCCTTGTCTTGGTGGCTTGTGCTTGAGCTCGTCTTGAAACTTTCACCAATGCTTGGACTTCCAATAAGCTCTATCAATACCAAGTAAATTTCTCAAGCTTTGATGGAGTTCTTCACAAGCTTTGAGGTCCCAAATTTGATCTTCATATATTCTCGGATCCCAAATCTTGTTTTTACACCCATCTTGAAGTGGATCACCATTGTTCTAATCGGGTGATGAGCAATTGGAATTCTCACTGAGACATCCACATGTCCTCCTGGACCCATTCACTTTGGTTCTATACCAATCCTTGCACTTCAACTTGGAGCATACAACCATATTGAACCTTGCATGACAACTCCAACCACTAACCATCTTTCTCTTACTCTTAACGCCACAAAGAGCTCTAAGTTGACCATCTGTCTCAAGTAAACCATATTCAAGTGGAATGAGAAAGCTAAGGGATATGAATTTTACCCACTTAAATGTTGTGAAGGATGATGGTGACTTAGGCGGAGAGGTCTCCAACAACTTTGGCAAGGTGATTTCAAGCTCCACTCCCTTGTGCTCTTTGACAACCTCCACCTCTTTGCAAACTTCTTCAATTTCAACCTCTTCCTCTTGGTAGCTTTCTTCCAATTCAATCTCTTCTTCATTGCTTTCCAAGGGCATGAGAGGTTGCGCTTCTTCTTCTTTAATCTCCATGTCACGTCCAATGGGAGAGGATTCAATTGTAGATAAGGATTCATCAATGATTGAATCCATCTCTTGATCAACCTCTTCAAAGTCTTCAACCAGGCTATGCCTTGGAGGTTGTACACCCTCCTCAACATCAATTTCAAACGTCTTTGAAGGAGGCTCTATAACTTGACTTTCCCATGGAGGTTCAGCATCTCCTAAGTCTTCAACCACTTCCTCTTCTGTGATAATTTCGGCTTTCTCCACTTGTTCTAATACAAAATCAGACTCCTCCTTGATGTCTTTCACTTCATGACAACTCTTTTCAACTATTCTTTTATCTTCAAGGGTCTCTCCTATCGCTACCCTTAGGGTCTCCTCTTGCTTCTCTTGAAATATGGCTGCGTGAAGCCGATCCATTGCGTCCTTAAGACGATCCGTTCTCTCTTACTCCATGTCAATAGCATAGTTGGTATCATCTTGCTCTTGGATTGGTGGGCATGGATGTTCTTCCATAGAGGGTGGTGGTGCACCAGAGCTTGAGGGATGAGTATTCGAGGTAGAGGATTGGTCCATACGGGATATAAAAGCTTGAAGAGTAGAGGTGAGACTAGTGATAGAGGCAGGTGTGGTATGAAGCTCTGTTTGCCCTTGGTGAATAACACCAAGGGTGTTGTCATCCAGTGGAGGTTGGGGTGGATAAGAGTTAGGATCATATGGAGGTGAATGGTGTAAAGGGCTTGTGAGTTTGGTGGTTCAAAGGTATGTTGTGGAGGTGGTTCATAAGCATATGATGGGACTTGTTGGTAACTACAAGGGGTCCACCATATCTATCATCTTGGTATGCACCTCGGAATAGCTCTTGACCATAGCAATTTGGTGGAGGTTGGTTGTCACGAAAAGGTCCACCATAACTATTGTCTTAGCATGCATTGTAAGATGGTCGTTGTCCATGGTATCTTGAAATGTGTTGTTGCCGAAAGGGTTGATCAGATCCTCGTGGCTCCTTCCATCTTTGATTGTTTCGACCTTGACGCATGTTCCTGTTATAGCTTCCATTCCTTTCAACAACATTAGAACCAAACTCAAAGCGACGGGGGTGAGAACTCATAGTAGCTAATAAAAATTAAAACAAAAATAAAAACAAATAAACAAGCAAAATAAAATATTTACAATAACTAATAATAAGACACACGTTTGCAATTTCCCAGCAACGGCGCCATTTTTGACGATCGAAACTCTCGCGCGATCTAAAATTTTCACAAATAAATTCCCGTTGTAAGTATAGCTTCTAGACCAACAGAGAATCCTTTCGTACAAAAGTTTTGGTTGTTACTTAAGCAAACCCAATAAAAATAATAAACCGAAGTATTTAAACCTCGGGTCGTCTCTCAAGGAATTGCAGGGAAGTATGATTTATTATTGGTTATGGAAAAAGTATATTTTTTTTTTTGGGTTTTTAAAATAAGGAACAAGTAATTTAAATGACAAGAAAAATAAATTAATAATTAGAAAATCTCTTGGCAAGGTATGAGAACTGGAAATCCTATCCTAGTTATCCTTATCAGGTGTGATGAGAATTGGATTTTGCTCCCACTTAGTTAACCCTTACTAAATAAAGGAAAGTCAAGTGGACCAATCAATTTGATCCTCAAGTCCTAGTCAACTCCTATGGAAAGAC
Source organism: Arachis hypogaea (assembly GCF_003086295.3). Classification (NCBI taxonomy): domain Eukaryota; kingdom Viridiplantae; phylum Streptophyta; class Magnoliopsida; order Fabales; family Fabaceae; genus Arachis; species Arachis hypogaea. The sequence goes on from NC_092050.1 coordinate 33,402,249, forward strand.
TAGCTTTAGAGCGATCCAAATCAATCAGCAATTCCCAATTTTCAATCAACTGCTGAGTCTGATAACTCAAGTGTTACCAATTACTTAACCAAAGCAAAAAGGGAATAAATCTTAAATTAAATTGAAAGCATTATAAATAGAGTAAAACAATCATAAATCTGAAATACCTCAAATTATATTAAATAGAATATTCAAATCTAACATGGAAAGATTCATAAGCCAATTTGGCAACATAAGTAATTAACAAATAAAAGCATTAGAGTATCTAAAAGTAGAAGAGAAACATAAATTAAAGTTGGGAACATTGAACCTAGAATGAAGAATTAACAATAAACTAAGAGAAATCCTAATTCTAAAACCTAAGAGAGGGGAGAGAGCCTCTCTCTCTAAAACTACATCTAAAACCTAAAAATTGTGAATATTGAATGTTGTATGATATGTTGTTGATTTTCCCATTCTCTGGCTTATATTATGTGTTTCTGTGCTTGGATTTGGGCCGAAAAAGGGCCCAGAAATCGCTGAGGGTGTTTTCTGCATATTCCTGCACGTGGCGTCCGCCACTCGTGCGTGTGGGTCACGCGTTCGCGTTGTTTGGAGTTTTTCTTTGTCACGCGTACGCGTCAGTCACGTGTACGCGTCATTTGCGTTCTGCTCAAGGGTCCACGCGTACGCGTTGCTGCCATTTCGCGCTAGACACGCGTCCGCGTCGTCCACACGTGCGCGTCGCTGCCTTTTCTTCAAAACTCCATTTTTGTGCTTTCCTTCCATTTTTGTATGTTTCCTTTCTGTCCTCTAAGCCATTCCTGCCCTATGAAGCCTGAAAATACTCAACACACAAATCACGGCATCGAATGGTAATAAAGGATAATTAAATTTAATATTTTTAAAGCATAGGAAACACGTTTTCACATATATCATAAAATAAGGAAGGAATTGTAAAATTATGCAATTCATATGAATAAGTGGGTGAAGAATTGATAAAAACACTTTAATTGAGCACAAGATGAATCATAAAATAGGGGTTTATCAGTTACACCGCACGACACAAGGAGTAATGGCAGCGACAGCAATGGTGGGAGCGGCGATAACGGCGGCGATTGAGCGACCAACGCGACGCAAGTAGTTTACACAGTCTTTGAATGTTGTTGGTGGTGGTTGACACTAGTGGAGGTGCTACCAGATGTGGTTTGTTGGGGGGAGAGGAGGAGAGAGAGAGAGAGAGAAAGGAGAAGGTTAGAGAGAGAGTAGTTCAGAAATAAGGGGGGAGAGGGTTCGCTATTCACATTTAAAGCAAGATTAGCGTCAGATTTACTGGTGGATAAATCCGACAATAACGCTTTGCGAATGACCAAAACACAGCGTTTTGCTAATTCGGTGCCGGTAAATCCGATGGTAATGATCGTGCCAATTTTTTTTCTTTTTCCTCTAATAATTACCGGTGAATTTACTCTCAGAAAACCAAATCCGGCGATAATTTTTTTACCCGGCGAATTTATTGCCAAATTTGTCGATAAATCTGTCAGTAAATTCGCCTTTAAAATTCGACAATAAATTTAATGGTATTCAACGTTTTTTTTGTAGTATCACTTTAAGCCTCACCAAAACTCTGCAAAAAATTCCTAGTCATACTGACGTTTGAAAAAATGAAATGCTTGTGCATGTGAGTGTTGAATGTCATCACTTTTCTTTTATTTTCTTCATTTTCTTAATTTTCTTTTCCGTTATTTTATAATTTCTTTTATGCCAATTTCTTTTATCATTTCCGTTTCTTTATTTTCTTTATACTTTTCATTACTTTCAATTCCTTTTCGTTTATTTCATATTATTATCAAGTTTTTTTAATTTATTTTAAGAGCATTGATTGAAACTTTGTAATCGATTGATCTAACAAAGGCATTAATTAAATAAATCTTGGGTCGAGCTTACCTTTTCAAAAAAGGAGTCATATCTACTCTCAAACAAGATTTTAATACAAACTCATTTTAACTTTATCTGTCAAAATCCATGAAAAACAAGTGAAACAATTATATATTGAGTTAACTAATTCAATTATTAAATTTAAATTTAACTAGTTTTTTCATCATATATATTACATTCAAGGAAACAACGTTAATCTTAATATGGTTTGCTAAAGAACTAATTTGAATACACCTGTATTTTTCTAACCATCAACACATATTTTCTTTGAATACTCAGTCAATTAGTATAAAATTAAATTATTAAAATGGTACTAAAAAATTTATACCATTAAAAAAAATAATCCTTAAAGATGTATGTGAATGATAAATAAATTCTTAAATAATTTAAAATTATGACAAAAATAATTAATAAATATTATATTTTTTATAAATGACAAGATAATTTTATATTTAACAAACAAGTTATCTATTTAATCTAATTTTTTTGCAATAACATTTGAATAAATATTTAGAAGATATATAAAAAAATTCGGAGAAAAATTTGAACACTAAATTTTTCTTTCTATTTTTCAAAAAAATCTTGTTATTCAAAATAATTATTTTTAAACAGAATTCACTTGATATAAAATTGTCAAATTTTAAAGATAAAAGATTTTATTTTTTTAATAATGTTTGTAAAAAAATTATATCAAAATATGATTTTTAAAAGTTTTTTTTAAATATATATTTAATATCTAATTCTTTTTTTCATGTTTCTAAATTTTTCGAGAACTACTTATTTATTATTCGTATCTTTTGGAGTTATTTTTGTTAGCGATTTAAATTTTTAGATATTATTTTAATAATTTATGCTTAATAGAATCGTACTTTTATATAGATGTCAAAAAGTTCGATGTATAAAATAGTATTATTGTTAAATAATAATCAATCAACGAAATAAAAAATGAGCAAGAAGTAAGAATTTAAGCTGTTATTGTAAAGAGAAAATTAGAAATTCAAAAAAAAAAAGTAATTGCTGGTTAAAAAAACTAGGAACTAATTTTTTTCATTATCAAACTACACATTACCTTAAAATGTATGTGTCTAATCAAGCACAAAATAAAACGAACAATAATAATGTAAGAATATTGGTATTTACTCTAATTTGATGCATGTTACTATAATTGTAGCGCCATTAGCACAGCAGCTGCCTCTTTTTGTTATTCTATATTATTGCTATCTTAGCTTCTATTCTTTTCCTCCTCATTTCTTTATTTCATCCCATGATTTTCTTTCTTTTCTTTCTTTTTAAACTTAGACCATTGATACAAAGTAGATGTCCATTTGGCAATCGGCTAGCCGCAACTCAATTTGTGTAACAGCTCATGCGTGTTTGACTAACTGCCCAAAAGGGGAGGTTTTTCTTTCCCCCCTTTTCATAATTAAATAATGTCTCCAAATTTAATTAAAATAACGGTGATGTTATCCATACAAATATTTTTATAATAAAGTCTAATTAAATTAGTATAAATTTAACAAAAACTAAAATGCACGTATATTACAATTTTTTTTATTTTTTCAATATAAAAATTTATATTGAAAAAACAAAAATTTATTAATATAACATAGAAATTTTTGCATAAACATAAATTTATCGATATAACAAACAATTTTGTATATAACATATAAATTTCTGTTATGAAAGTAGTTTTATTGATTGAATAAGTTAAAATTTTAGGTATGTAAAGTTTTAAAAATTTTTGTACTGTACATCAAAATTTCTATGTTCAATAATTTTGTTGAATATATAAAAAAAAAAAATACAATAAACAAAATTTAGTTGGACTTGATTTAAAAATTATTTGGCCATCTAATTTTATTGTTAAAAAAAATGGCACTTACTAATGGCATTCTTTGAAAATAAAAAAAAATCCTAGACACAAATTAAAAGATTTAAAACAAAACACCAACCAGAACTTAATAATATTTGGGTCATTAATTATTTTGTAGTAGAAGAAATTAGTAAAATAATTATGTAATGAAACTATATTTTTTAAACGTTTAAGTTAATAGAAAAAAGTCATATAAGTGGTTATATTTTTAATATTTTTTTATTTAAGAATTTTTTGTTTTAGATTTGTATGAATTTTTGTATAGATTCTCTTTCTCTTTTTATGTGTAATATCATATCATAAAATTACTTCTCTAATAAATTTAATGTTAGAAATATAATTATATATTCACATGTCTATTTCTATCAATTTAAATTTTTGAAAAAAATATTATCATGAGATAATATCAAAAGTTCTATGATCGAAAAGTTTAGAGTTCAATCTTAGTTAGACCCTAAAAGAAAAAAATTTAGCTTAAGACAAAGTAAAAGGAAAAAAAAAAACTTATACAAAAATTCAAATAAATTTAAAAGAAGCTCTTAATTGAAGAGACGTTTAACGATATAAGTATAATCATTTATGTACCTCCTTTTATCAGCTTATTTTATGATGCGTGTTAGAAATATAATTATTCATATGTCTTTTCTTATTGTTATCAACTTAGATTTTTAAAAAAAGTTATATCATAATATACTTAAATTAATAAAAAATATAAATAATTATATATCTAATAAGTTGCAAAAGTTTTCAAATTTTTTATTTAAATAAAACCAAATTTGTTCATTTTCGCATAGAAAGTTTATGTCTCAAATTGATTTGACTCGATTTTCTATTTTACCTAATTGTTAAGGAGAATAAAGGTATTTATCTTACTGGGTACCTACCATTCTAATATATATAACTGAATAAAATAAAAACGTCTTTTCATTTAATTTCAACCTGCGATTGAGAACAAACATATGGTTCTTTTTGGTCATCTGGACTTTTACTTTCTATGCCTTTCTTTTTCTTTTATTTCTTTTGGATTTGTTTTTTCCTTTTGAGGTCCATATTCATTATTCAACAATAATCAACATTTACATTGTCTAGCTTTTCTTGTGGATATTAAATTAATTTGTCTTGAGTTACCAAAAAAAGAATTAATTTGTCTTGTCATTAATATGATTTATGATTATGCACAACCCTCACCATAATATATCTTCTCTCTATCATAACCTAAAATTGAAGTCTCAATAATCTTTGTAATTTTTGAACAACCCTCTCCATTAAACTGGCTTTTCAAGTTGAAGTAGAATGTCTAATAACCTTTGAATTGGATCCAAAAGGAGTATATCTGCTAGTGGCAGTATGTGTAATTTCGCTAGTCAAATATATTTGACGCAAATGTTAGAATTGCGGCGATTTTTCATTCAATAATTCTAGTGGCATTCTAGGGCTGTAAAAACATACATTTTGTTAGTGTTGCATCTTTATTTCGACTAATAAGCTGTCACTTTAGATTAAGATTATTATTATTATTTGTTACGGCCTGGCCCAGACTGCTAGCGGGCCGGCCCGACCTGAGTACCATCCAGGTTTCCCCTCACAGATCCTTCTCAACTGCTAGCGTTCTTTCCCTGCTCCTTGACCGCCCTATGTTTCCTTTTCAGCTCTTCGACCTCTGCTCGCGCAGCCTCAGCCGACGAGACGGCCGCGTCACGTTCCTTCTCCATAGCGACCACCCGACCTTGCGCGGCGTTAAGCTGGCTCTCTAGAGTCATCTCCCGCTCGGTTAAATGGGAGACAGTGGCATCGGAGACCTTCATTTTTTCCTCAAAGGACGCAGCCTTCTCCTCGGCATCCTTGCGCCCATTCTCTGCCGCGACCAGTTGTTCCTGAAGCTTTTCGACCTGGACCTTGAATTCGTTGTTGGCCTAGGCAGCAGTATCGAGCTTCCTCCGCAGAGCCTGCATGCCCGACAACTCGAACTTGGCCTTCCGAGCTATCACCGCTCCGCGGAGAAGGGTGCGGTACATCCACCTCGCCTGCCCCGCGAGTTCGGTACTAAGAAAGTGATCCTACGTACCGGGAATCAGCTGATTATCAATAAAGGTCCCAGCATCGAAGTTCCTCTCCATCACGGTGAGAGTTCCTTCCGAGCTGGAGGATGCCCTTTGCCTCTTAGGGGTAGGGACAAGCTTCAGATCATCATATTCCCGATGGGTAGAGGACGACTTCCCAATACCGGCCGTCTCCTCGTGAATAAGGGAAGACTGCATCCCAGCAGAATTCTTGTCAGACATCTCGGTGTCCCGAGGCAAAGGTACAGCTTGATCCTTCTTCCCCTCGGTAGGGTCTTCCGGCTTCCCGGCAACCTTCTCGTCAGCCTTCTCCTCGTCGCTATCCTCTAAGAAGGTCTTGACCAAACTTTCGAGCCCAGTTGGCGATAACAAATTAAAAGATAAACAACACAAAAGTAAGACAAAACAGCTCACGAATATAATTCCTGGTGACCTCCCGTTCACCCATAAGGAGGTGGGGGTTCACTGGGTTCTTTCCAAAGACCGCCCACAACACGTCGGCAATTCTCTTATTTACGGCGGACATCCTCTTATTGGTCACCTTAATGAAGGTGTTGGACCCCGCCCCAAAACTCCAATACGTCGGGATGAGGCGTTCCCCCTCCAATGACAACCAAAAGGGATGGCGACCTTTGACAGGACGAACCTTGAAATACTTGTCCTTGAACCCATGATAAGAGTCTTTGAACAAGCCAAATATCCTCCGACCCTGAGCAGATCGGAAAGATAAGAACCCTTTCCTCCCTTTCTCCTCCTTGGAAGGGTTGGTAAGGTTGAAGAAAAAGAGAAAGACGTCCACAGACACCGGCAGCTCGAGATATTCACACACCATCTCGAAACAGCAGATAGAAGCCCAACTGTTCAAGCTGCGATGGCGACACAGATATCTGATTAAGAAGCGCCATCTGGAAGTCAGAGAATGGTATGCGAACGCCCACTGGGTGAACATGGCTTTGTAAAACCAAATCCAGTCGGCAACCCGGGGGGAGTGGAAATTAATCTCATACAGCCGTTCGTTGGGGGCAGGAACGAAGATGTCATAATTGGCCTCCTCGTCTGTCCCCCCACATAGATACTCGGCTTGCCGGAACTCCGTCAACTCCTCCTCGTCCATCTGATTTGGCAAGTCCTTCACATCCTTAGTCACCCAAGCGTAGGGATCGTAATTCGCAGTAAAAGAAGAAGCCCGAGAAACGATGCGAGGCATACCTACAGTGGGGGTACCACTCCGTTAGTCTATGAGGTCGGGAGTCCAGAAAAAGCCCAGAAACTATGTTCATCCTATTCAGCAATTAAGATCAAGCATGGCTAAAAGTCATCCATCATGCAAGCTACCTAAAAACCTACCCTGGAATGGTACCCCTCCCCTAAAGCATCTACTTGACAATAATGAGCCATCTGCCAACAAGAATCAAGCAAAACAACAAGAATACGGAGCAAATGCAAGCAACAAACATAAAACAATGAAGCAGAAAAGAGAAAGGATCAAGGATTACCTGAATTGGTTGCGAAAACTGAGAAGGAAGAAGGAAAGATGCACGAGGATGCTAGAACGACGCTCTGAGATTTTTTGAGTAAAAAAGAGGGAGATAGCAGGGAGATAGTAGGAGCAAGAGTGAAAAGGGAAAAATCAAAGCAAAACTGTTTAAAACTGCCACCCAGGAAGCGCGAAAGACCTGGGGGCAAAATAGTCTTTGCACACAGGATTTTCCAGCCCATTATGAGCATTAAATACCCCGCGCGAAGAACGAGGCGACAAGCGGTTGTTCCAACAACGAACAGACACGCGCGCAAGAGGCACGTCTCCCCCCCCCCCCACGGACGGCCAACCTAGCAACAACGCACGAAAGGAGAGATGACACGCCATCAACGATCCTCACGGTCGTTATCGGCACGTCGGGGGCACTCTTACGGCCTGGCCCAAACTGCTAGCGGGCCGGCCCGACCCGAGTACCATCCGACCCAGACGGTCGGGTAGGAGACGCTCTGTCGCCGACCCGAACACGCGTCCCTGACAGCTACGCTACAGCTGTGAGGAGAGAGCATCAGGGAAGGTGGGCCTGTCCTTGATGGGCCCACCTCTGACATGGTATATATAGGGAAAGTCCTGCCCTTCCCCCAAGGTACGTCACATACCACTCAATTTCTACTCGCCTGCACACTTCACTGACTTGAGCGTCGGAGTGTCTTTGCAGGTGACACCCCCTACTACATTCGAAGAACTCGGGACCTCGCCTACCCTCAGCCCGAAGACGTGCGACCAGACGCCTTCTCCTTCCTCGATCAGGATATCAACCCAACCCGTCCGGTATCCGACCTACCGAACATTATTATTTAATTTTTAATATAGAATATCAAGTACTTAACAATGTTCTCTAAACTCTAAAGCGTGTGTGTGTGTGTGTCTATATCTATATTTTTTTTTCTTTTAATTTTAGGCAAGTTCACTGCATCTACGGCGAACTCCATAATATTAATAGAGTCCGCCTAACCTCGGTGAACTTCATATAAATTATGAACTTCGCCTAATCCGTGGCGAATTTCACTTTGAATTCTAACAAAAAAACAGGTTGACTCAAATTCTTAAACTTCACAACGGCCAATGGCAACAATTATCATCATCTCTAAAGTACATATGAATACACAAGAATAAGTCGTATTTTTTTGGGAAATAGTAATTTTTTTAATTTATAATAAAAATTCTGGGTAAATATGGCTTATTCCTGTGTATCTGTGTATTTTGGAGACCATAATAATGGTCATAATTGCTGCCGGTAATATTGAAGAAGCTATGCTTGTTGTCGATATACTTTTGTGTACGCCTATGTATTCTTGGAGACAATAATAATGGCTTAGGAATTTGAGTTTTGTTTTCAGTGAGGTTTTAGAGAGAATTTGAGTGATGTTCGCGGGATTAGCGTGAACTCTATAAAATTATAGAAGTTTACAGGGGTGTAGTAAACTCATCATGAGCAAAAAAAGACATTCCGAAAATTAAAGTTGAAATAACTTATTTTTTTTATTTATTTCAAAAAAAAACCTAGAGAGAGATAGAGAGAGGAGAGAGAGAGAGAGTATGTCTATGTTTATGCTGACTATATTTTTTTATATTTTGATAATAATTTTATTTAGCAACACTTTTTAAAAAGTATTGGTAAATAATAAAAAATATTATTTTAATTTAATACTATAATCACTATGGCATAACTATACTAGAATGATCCATAAATAATTTATATATTTGCTGTAGATAGAACAAAAATTTCAGATTTATCCTCCAAAATTTTGTCAAATGTATGAAAGTAAGTATTTTATTTTATAATCATGCTACTTGTACACATGGAAATCAAGTGAGTTATAAAATTATCGAAAAAAGATTATATTATTTGTACACAAAAAATTAGTCATTAAATCGGCCATTTGTATATAATATATGTTAAAATATAAAATATATATTAAAAATGAATTAAAAAAATATTTATACATAAATAAATAATAGCTTATTTAGTGACTAATTTTTAACATGAACATAGCATTTTTATTTATTTTATATATATAGTAACATTACCTGAATATCCAAATATAAGTATGAATGGGATATCAATAAAATCTCACGGCACTGGAAAATAAAAGTTCAAAGGCATTTAGTTTGAGTGAAAGCCATGCCATACCAAACTCTAAGAATAGTAGATTTGGAATTGACAGAGTATAATGATTTAGAAATTGAAAAAAAAAACATTTTCTTTATTATTATATGCCTCCTATTAATAGCAAGATGCTGAGCTTTGTATATATATTTTCATTTTAGTTGTGACTCTTGTAATATATGTAGATTAGTAAGTTAGGCTAACCCTGGCTAACTGCATCTTTTGTTTCAATGATAACACTAAAACTGTCAATCCTAAAGTGACAAACCAATACATAGTGATATAATAAGTAGATAATTGTATGTTGTATTTTAAACTCTGCCTAATTCACAAACAAGGGTCAATTTCAAGAACTTGGGTAACGTTAGTTAGAAAAGAATCTGATGCTAAATGATTTTCTTTTCTCTTCTCTCTACTTTATAAGTCCCTATTAAATGAAGCTTCCATGCACACAATGTTTAGCATCCAAACTTGCATAGATATCAAAGTTTTTATTTTAGTGCAAAAAAGAAAGAAAAGCAAAATGGGAGCTAATGCATCAAACATGGAGGGCTATGGCCATACATCATCAACACCACACCCATCCTCATCTCACATTATTACTTTCCATTCCACTGCCAAATGGAAGGCTCACTTTGATGCCTCTAAATTAACTAACAAGCTGGTATGCTTTTCTTATTTAATTTAGTTTAATTTGCAACTATATATAACCAACACTCTCTCAGTTCCTTAATTACTTTGTTGTGAGCATGCATTCACAATAATGTTGAAATTAAGAGAAATTGTTACATATATACCTCTAAAATATATTTTGATTTGTGTTTAATTTATAATAATTGCTATTCGTTTTTAAATTTTAATACAACTTCAAATTATTATAAATGAAATTAAATGGCTGTGATGGTATTTGTTTCTGAAATAAGTACAGAATCTTTATTTCTTCAACAAATACATTAGAATCTCTGTTCCTCTCTTCTTTTTTTTTTTTTTCTCTCCTTGTCTCTTCTTTTCCTTGTGCTTTCATAAACAATAATAACTTTTTGTTGATAATGAAAGATGGTGATCGATTTCACTGCTACCTGGTGTGCTCCTTGCAAATCCATGGATCCAATTATCCAAGAGTTTGCTTATAAATACACACAAGTTGAGTTCATCAAGATTGATGTGGATGAATTGATGGTTCGTACTACACTTGGCTTATTTAATTTATCACAATTAATTGCACTCTATATATGTATACATATATTTCAAAATCATCATTGAAAAATGAAAATAATGGATGCAATTGCAATGGCAGGGGGTTTCTCAAGAATTTCAGGTGCAAGCAATGCCAACATTCGTTCTGATTAAGAAAGGAAAAGTTGTTGATAAGGTTGTCGGTGCAAGAAAGGACCAACTCCAAAAGCTCATTGAGAAGCATACAAATTGAACCAACTCATGATGAGTATGTGTTTCTGTGTGATTTTGGATCTTCAATTCCCATTTGGTCGTCATCAAACGTGAGGGAACAAAATAAATGATGATGCATGGTGTTCTGCTTAATTAATTAGATCATCCTCTTAATTACTTAATTAATTAATGTACTCTGATTTAATTTGTTGGCTTTTAAGTTTTGTTTGAGAAATGTAAGGCTACCGTGCAAAAGCATTTGTCTACTCCAATGAAAAATATAACTACTAATGTTGAGATACTCGTTTGATTTCGAATTCATCTTTTATCAATTTTAAAAGCAAGAAAAATAGTGTAAATTGAAGGAAGGAATCAAACATGTTTCATCTGGAGAATCAGCGCCTGTAAATATTTGCAGAGGTCATGTTCGACATACTTCAGCTGGAGAATCAACGCCTGCAAGAAGTAGAAACTTGCAGAAGTTATGTCGCTAGAATGCCTTATCTGACTTGCGAGTCAGATTGCGTCGGGTGCGGGTCGAAGCCGACAAATGAGCTCATTACCTACGATATCCTTACTGCACATTTGCATTCTACTTGATAATGTGAAACTGTTTGCAATTGTCTTCTTGTCTTTGTGCATTCTTTAATGGTATTCTAAAATGTTGTGATTGGCTATTTCTCTGTGATTCTTGTAAATTTGGCTGGGAATTGATTGAATTGTGATAATCCTGACTTAACTGATTACCCCCGACCCTACTAAGAACCCCTCAGTTCTTACCCCTTCCTTCTTTTCCCATCAGACGTGATTGAGATTTTCTCTGATGACGACAGTTGATGCTTGGGAGCTGAGAATGTGGCTTTTGGGAGTTTTTTTTTTGTTAGCCTAACTTTTGTGTTTAGCCTCTGACTTTTGATTAGACTCACTGAGAGAGTAGAATGTATATAGTTGACTAGGCTAATTTTCGGACGCCAGCTTAGGGGCTTCCTATATGGACGAGGGCCTAGAGTGTTGATTATGTATATAGTAACAAGGTGTGAAGGGTGTACGCTAACTTATGACTTGTATGACAGTATATGTGTGTATGTGTGTGTGTTGATTATGTATATAGTAACAAGGTGTGAAGGGTATACACTAACTTATGACCTGTATGACTGTGTGTGTGTGTATGACTTGTATGTGTGTGTAAATAGTATGTATGATGTATATTATCGCTATCTCTGATGTTTGTGTTATTTTGTTTGTGTTATTTTATCGTACTTATTAAATTATTTCAGTTTTTCGAAAATTCGATCACGCGCTAATACGATTACAGGCTAAATAATAACTATTTAGTTAATTTTTAGGAAAGCAAATTAGTAACACTTGATTTTCAGTATGATCATGACGTGCTGAAAATTGGGTCGTTACATGGTACATAGATACATACAAAATATATGTATTTAGTGTTCCTCTTTAAAGCTAAGACATGGAGACATCAGACATGATGCATAGGACACAAAATTTGACCTTTTTATCCTTAATTATTTTTGAAATTACCAATGCATAAGACATAAAGGGTAAAATTGACATTTGATTTATACATGTGTATCTTGTATATTATTACCAAACATATTACAAAATTTGTGTATCTTTATGTCTATGTATCTTTTGTATTTGTGTATGTGTATATGTGTCTCAAAGACACTAACCAAACGCACTCTTAATTACTTACACCGAAGAACTAAGTGCAAAAGAAAAATGTACACCTCATGAACCTGACTTAGTCACACAATTGATGAACCTAGTTTGTGGCAAATTGCCAAATGTAGCATGGTTAAGGTTTCTTTTAAATCTTTTGTAGAATTTGAAATTGAGAACACTGTTCCACTTATGTGATTCCTAATTTGCTATGCTATTTGTATTGTGAGTACAACTGTGATGAGTTCCAAATCAAGTTTCTTTACCCTTTTATTCGTAGCTCTTTTCATGCAGGACTCGCTAACTATCGTCAGGATAGTTGCATGTTAATCAAGCATAGTTGGTGTTTATATTACAACAATTGAAAAAACTTGGGCAGCAGATGACTATATCATTAACAGCAGCATTTCCTTCATGGTGTTTCTATATCATTAATAATAGTTGAAAAGAGTAAAGTATCGTTTTTGTCCCCAAGTTTGAGGTAAATTTTATTTGTGTCCCTAACATTTAAATTGTCCTATTTGTATCCCTAACGTTTGTAAAAGTAATTCAATGTTATCTTGCCGTCAATTACACATCATGAGCACTTTAGTTTGAGTTTTAAAAATCTCTTCTTGAAGTTAGAATACAATTGTCTGAGATAGAATCGATGATCCACTCCGAAAAATAACTATAAAAAGTTGAAACTAATTCCTACAACATTTATATAATTCACTTTTCTAGGGACATAATTGAATCTAAACACAAATAGTGGGTGTAATATTAAATCGAACACATCCAAGTGAGAATAATTGAAAAATATAATCTGATTTGTTAGTATAATTGATAGTAGGATAACATTGAATCACTTTTATAAACGTTAAGGATACAAATAGGACGATTTAAATATTAGGGACACAAATAGGACTTACCCCAAACGTTAGGGACAAAAACGATACTTTACTCTAGTTGAAAACATTATATTTCGCTCTATATTTACATCATTGTTGCTTCGATTTCTGAAAATATATAGTCTTCGTAAGGACCGTAAAGCATTCTTTAAATGGTGATATTTTTTGTTTAGTTTCAACAATATTGCATTGATTGAACTACTGTAGCATTGTCTTAAATAAATAATATTTTGACTGTATTGGTGAACATCTATATTTTTTATTTATATATGTTGTTTACCCTCATTAGCTTGGTGATTGTAAACGATGAAGCAGTGTTGTCTTATTTTTATGCTTACATATATCTAATAGATACTATTTTTAATTAGGTGACTTTTCTGGTGGTTAAGTCTCTCATAACTAATGATAGCTAGGTGTTGACCATCCAACCCAAGCTTGACATTTGGCATGGGTGTTTGCAAGATAATCTTTTGACTAACTCTCTGATCAATAGTTAGGTCATGATAATGTGCAGTAAGTTTTAGTGAGTTACTAACTTACTATGATGATATCATGTGGGCTACAATTGGGACATTGGGTTCACCAAAAAGAAAAAAAAAACTGATCATTCAAAATTTTTGGAAAGAACAAATGGATTTAATTTGTAATCCAGTATTAAAACAGCATATTTTTCTTTTTTATGTTAATTAAGAATCAACATTTAGCAAGGCTTAATCAAATCCAAGCACATGCTCTTCACCTGGCTCTCATTTTCTCTGCAAAAATAAAAGCACCATCACGGCGTCGTTTTGCTTGCAAAGGCAGCACATGCTCCACAGCAGCGCCACCGCATCCTCCACCATCGCCTTTCTTGACTTCACCAGTCTCTCCACTAGTTTCGCAGTGTATGAAATATCTCCGCTCATCGCTGCCCTATACCATCAGCACATGTCGCCACCACCGCCTGAAATCTTAGGCACTTCTCTACCATGGATGTAACACCCTAACATACATATCCTTATGCTCGAGTCATAAGTCAATGATATTAAGGTGGTACGACTCTCAAGTTGGATTATAATACGTAATTATATATATGTTGAAAGGAGATATTAAATGAGAAGCCTGAAAAATAAGTGAAATAAAATCGCGAAGTCGTAATACTTATGTATCGAAGCATAAGAAAATTCAATGTGTTCGGCTAACAGATGAAATTGCTAGGGCATATAAGGAAGAAGTAGAATAGACATAGATATAAGTATACTAGCCACTAGTCGTAACCCGCAAAGTTTAGGTCGACTAGGATTACAGAGTTATAATAGTTGACAGCAGAAGATTCCTATCTCTCCAAAAATACATCAAAGCCTCTATAGGTAAGTTTTAAAAGAATACATACATACATCATAATTGGTTTTACAAAATAAAGGGAGGACCTAAAAGTACAAAACAGAATCAGATAAACTCCGCCGTCATTCAGACAAATCCAGTTCACTGCTGAGCGCCAGGACCTGCATCTGAAAAACAGAAGATATATACGGAATGAGAACCCCTGACCCATGGGTTTCCAGTACGGTAAAAGTGCCAAATAAATACAATACACTATAATATAAGTTCACTAATCATCTTAAACTT
This sequence comes from Arachis hypogaea, assembly GCF_003086295.3. Lineage (NCBI taxonomy): Eukaryota > Viridiplantae > Streptophyta > Magnoliopsida > Fabales > Fabaceae > Arachis > Arachis hypogaea. The sequence goes on from NC_092050.1 coordinate 33,417,313, forward strand.
CTTATCTCGTTATATCCAACCTAAGCTCCCACTAATCCGTAACTTGGCAACTATCATAGGGGATTTTAATTCTGACCCAATATCCTTCGTACCTTCACTACCTTCCAACCGAGTACTCCAAGGCCCGAACCATCCCTCAAGTAACTCAACTTTATACAAACACAAATAATACATACAAGTAATACACAAGTAAGACAATTAGCAAATAATCATGGAACATGTACAATTAGGTAAACCCAAACAAATCAAGCATATGCAAGATGATGTATGTCTATCCTATTAACCGTGAGCTCATGTGTCGGTTAACTGCCAGAACCTGACACACCCGGTAGCTAACTTGGATATCGTCTTTCTGTTACGCATTAATATCATTAGAGAGAAGACGTGCCCTGTCACCATTAGAGGGTATTTGTTGTCACAATTAGAGGGTATCTGTGCCTTGTCACCAATTTACCATTTTGACCAATCTCAATCAAATAACTCAATTTCACACAAAACATCATATCATATGTCTTTCCCCATCCCAAGTTCCAACAATACACAACTTAATCAACCATCATACATACAAATCAATATCACAAACCAACTACATACTCCATCAACAAGAACTTCATCCAAAATTTCCAATTTTTCACTTTCGTGAATCTCAACTCAACAATTCAATTCAAACAACATCCAATCTTTCAAGTTCAATAATCAACAAAACATCATGTTCAAACTCATATATTACTATCATTCATTCAATCACCAATCATCAACCATATACTTACCGTCCTTACCTCCTTCCGACCTCCGGCCCAAATTCACAGCCTCCAGCCCAAATCCACGGCCTCTGGCCCAATATTTCATTAAATTAATATACATAAACTCATCACCATATAATTCACGTTCCACTACCAATTTCAATCAACACAACAATAATGCACAATTTCCCAATCCTTATCCAATATCAATATCATCTACTACACATATAATACCAATCAATCATACCATTCAAGCTTAATCCTAGGGGCACCTAACATAGGAATTCACATCATATCACACGGTACTTAAATGAAACTTAAACCGTATCTTTAGTGACGGCGGTCCACACCCAAAATTGAATTCTCTTCACCAAGCCTCCCAAGCTTAAACCTTCGTACCAAAATTTCACAAGCAAATTGAATCTCTCCATTGTGCACCATAATCACCCAATACTCTAACATAACGAATTTTCATACTTATAATCAACCTAGGGTTTATGTAATCTAATAAATCACAAGGGTTAGTGATTCCTTACCTCAAACCACAGATCCTTGAGTAATACCCACAAGGAAATCAAGGTTAGTAAACCCCTAAACAACCAAAACTACAAAATTACTCAAAACCCACAACCAAACTCGAGTTCAAAGGGGAAAACGAAAACTGGGAAGAGGTCATGGAGAAACTCATCACAATACCTAAATAGAATCGAAGAGGGCGAGAAGAGCGATGCGTGGTCGCAAACGGCTCGTTGATTGGAGCTCTGTAGCTCAAGTTATGGTAGTTTGAAGTTGGATGTGAATAGTGAAACCCTCACTCCTCTCTTCTCTCTTCTCAATCCGAGCTCTCTCTCTTTCTTTGGAGGAAAAGTGAGCTGAAAGCTCATTAATGAGGGTTAAATATGTTGGGCCTTGGGCCCACTTGGGCCCGGTTCACTTAGTTTAGCCCGTTGGTCCAATTTTGGGCCAAAACCTTTAAGATTAGAGTTTTTAATCGTATTTTAAATATTTCTATCCCTAATTATAAATTCTGATTTCTTAACCTTATTCATTTATAATTAATTTCCTCAGCTGCAGTACTGGACAAATCTCAGCCGGTACTGCTGGTCAAATTTTTAGTGCGCATTTTTTACGCAGAAAACTATATTTTCCTACTCAGAAAAATCCACTGAGTCCAAATATTATATTTAAATTATCAAATTCTAATTGCTAAATTTTCTAACCATGTTCATTCATAATTAATTTATTATTTAATTAATTACAATTTGACCGGATTTTACAATGGAACTGCTAGAGGCGATGCTTTGCAGAATCTTCAAGAACTGTGACAATAAGCCTTGCGTTTTTGCGATCCACTGCTTGGATTGAAAATCGCTGACGAGAAACTCCAAAACTCTAACTGATGGACTCTTCAATCTTGTGATCATAGTAACTTTATAAAACTTACCTCACATTACTGTAATATAATCATTGATTACAGAGCTGGTTAAAAAATTTTCTTTCAAATACCTATGCCAAGTGTCAAATTCAGATTGGATGGTCAACACCTAGTCATCATTAGCCATGAGAGACTTAGCCACCAGAGAACTCACCTTTTAATTATGTGCAACATGACCATATAAGATTGTGTTAAATCACAAAAAACTTAATTCAGTCAAGAAGCTGAACTAGTTGTTTCCATAATATCGCATGAAATGATGACGAAAGAGCATAATGATGAATCAGAACTTGTGTCACACAATTCACACAGTTCATAGGATGTTGATCTATTAATGAATATAAACTATTTTGTGAACTGTAACCAAATAGTGTTGATACAAGAGTAATTATTGTAGAAAACCATACTAGTTTATAAAAGTGTTTTAAAGCAGTGATGAGAATTACGGAAATTAGATTATGGTTGAGAAAAAAAATGTGATTTTAAGTAATTACCTAATTTAACCGTTTACTTATCTTTCAGAAAATGAGTTTGGGTCTAAATGGTTGATGAGCTGGTTTTTTTTTTTTTAGGCCAAGCTCTGTGGGAGCTAGCAACTAACTTAAATAAACAACCAGAATATTAGAGGGTCTTAATAAATAAAAATATAAAAATTATTTGTAAAATATTCTTTTTTTATCCTTTTCTCTGTCATTTGTTTCACGATTTCATCCACCACTTACTACTTTAAAAGGATATTTAGGTAAAATTGTTAAAATGTGAAAACTAAAATTAGGATAAAATTAGTATTACAAGATGGTTTGTAAAATGACTAAATTTCTTCTTATTGACTAAATTTATTATTTCACGTTATTTAATATTTGCTCTACAAAATTTCTTAAGAGATCTCTAAAATATTTCTCCTTCTAATGATACATATAAGAGTAAGAAAAATAGATACTCTAACAAAAAAAATAGGCTCTCTTTATTTATTCATTTTTTCTAAGAAACATCAAAGCACACTTTTGTTATATAACAAACAAAAAATCAAAATCAAAACAGGAAATTAATTTGGTTCTTCTAGTGTAACAGCCTCAGAACCCTTCAATGTAGTAGCTTAAGAGAAAAACAATGAAAGCAATGGGTACAAGCATAATGATTTATACAACATATTGAATTAAACACAGTGAGCAATGAACATAATCAATAAAAATACAAACACTTACAGTCTTTTAAACAACTTCATTGGTCACTCTGGGGGATGAGTTTCTTAAAGGCTGAGCTTCAGTTTGAAAATAGACATATTAAATGGCTATATTAGAAATAAAAGCCTCCAAACATTTCATATAGAATGTGCATCAATGACTACCTTTGCCGACAATGCCTTCAAGAAAAATAAATTCCCTAATTTTACAAATACGATCAAATTAGAGATATCTCACATAAAAACAGTAATAATCACGATACAAAAGTTAAAGTTCTTACTTGCAGAAAGCGAGAACCTTGGGAGAAGTGAGAAGAGGTCTTCTCAACACCTTTTGCAGGTTTGGAGAGCAATTAGTATGAAATTGGGCCATTGAGGACAAGGACAATTTCAACTCCAAGCCAAACAAAAGAAACAAGATACTCAATCACAATGTTAATAATCTAATCTGCATAAACATGTGAAAAGGCTAAGAGTTGTGTTTTGAACATAAAGATACACCAACGTGGTAGGACAATGTGAACAGCACACTCCCAAGCCAAGTAATCGCTTGACACTGGCCAAGCCTAATAGAAAATAGGCCCAGGCTCAGGCTATTAAAAAAGCCTATATTCTTTAAAAGGCAGGATTTGAACTTGGGTCTTCTATCATATTATAATACCTTTATCCAATAAGCCATTTGTCTCTTTAATTATACATGTATATTTTTATTTTCTTAATATCTTTAATCTTTGATGTTGGAATATCAAAAGTCAATCAAATAAAATAATTCTAAAAACTTTCCATCCAGATTAATAAAAAAACAAACATACACACGGTCATTTTCTCTTCTCTTCTCCACTCTACATGCTCTTCTACCATCCTCTTCATCTTCTCTTCCTTTGACTGTACGTACTTCTTCTTCTTTCTCATGTCATTATTTTTTATATTTGTTGTTATAATGTTAATTATTTTTCATCAATTAGGGTTTTATTCTGTCAAAGATCTTTTTTTAAGTTCGATTATTTTGTTTGTGTTGTGATATTATTTCTACTTTTTCGACCATAAAATTTTATCAACTTTTTTCTTCATTAAAAGGTTCTTACTTTATGTCATTCATATAATGAAAGTAACAAAAATCATAAGATAATGTTGTCTGTTAATTTTTGTTTAGGCATTACAATAGGCTTTAGAAATGGCTGAATCTGTAACTCCAAGTGATCCATTGACCAATTCTATTTCTTTAAATGGAGAAGAAATTAATCAGCCAGTACCAACAATGCCAACGACAGATACTGTCATTGCACCATTACAAACACCAACAACTACATCAGCACCAACACAAACAACAACTATTACAAATCAACCAGTCACAGATGAAAATGCTAGTAATGAAACTGTTATTAAAAAAAAGGAAGAAGACTTCACCAATTTGGGACAATTTTGATCAAGTTGAAAGTTCTGAAGGTACAAAAGCTATTTGCAAGTATTGCAAAGAAAAGGAGCTTGTACTTCACATTTATGTAGGCATTCTAGTAGTTGCTTACAAAGGAGATTGCATGTTGCTGCACAAAAGAAGTAACCATTGATTCCATTTCAACCTTCCAATTCAAGTGTTAATCCTTTTGTAACACCAGGTGCAAGATATTCTCAAGAGAAGATGAGACAAATAATTGCTACAGAAATTATGGTTCATGAGCATCCTTTCAGCATTATTGAGGATGAAGTTTGGATGTAGGGCTTTCAATACACTAATTCTGAATTTCATAAAGTTTCCCGCAAAACTGCTCGAAGTGATTGCTTGGCAATATATGAGGCAGAAAAGAAACAATTGAAGGCTTTGTTACAAGTGTTAGGAAGATAAGTTTGACAATTGACATGTGGAGATCAAGCCATCAAATTATTGAATATATGGTTATCATAGGTCACTTTATTAATGCGGGGTGGAATCTTCAAAAAAGGATTTTGAGTTTTGTTCAGGTACCTGCTCCTAGACGTGCATCGATGTTGTGGATACTATTTTCAAGTGTTTGAAGATTTGGAGAATTGAAAACAAAGTCTTCTCAGTATCTATTGACAATGCTTCCTATAATGATTCATGTCTAAGGGCTCTTAAGGATATTATTTTAGATAACAACTCATTACATATTGGTGGTAGTTAACAGTATAAAATGATTCATTGATGGAATAAGGTTGAGGACTTTTATATGATGAATCTTTAACATGGACAGAGCTCAAAAGAGAAGAATCTTCAGATATATCAATGACACTATCAGACCCTACCGTGGGTTTAATATCAAGTGAAACTTTGAAAGGAGGAGATGAAAACTCCTTAACCTTCATGTTATGATCAATGACTTCATTGATTATGAAGCGGTTAGAATCTACATAAGAAACCTTAAGCCAACCACCAAGCTTAAGGCCATAGAAGGATGAAAAATTCCGAGAACCGTTAACAATAATGCCCGTCCGGGGGCCTTTCTCAATCAGAACTTCCAACTCATTGCGAGCATGATCAGCAAATATTAACAATGAAGCGAGCTCATCATGAAATCTCCTAGAAAAATTGCTTGGAAGCTCACCCATGTCCTGATAACAAACATTCGAAAATACAGTACAGGAAATAAGCATTTGATACAAAAAAATGACACTCATAATAAATCTTGTTTAATAGATTTAAATGTTTGAAATAATAAACTATAGCATCAACCAAAATTCAATCCATCTCAGAAGAAACCTCAAAAAAAAATGAACACCCTTGGGTTGTATCAGGAATGAAAGCCATTAGTTGATAGCAGCTAAAGGAAAGATATGTTAAAAGGAATGAAAGTACTAGAATGAGTTTGAAACTGGAGTATGTGATCAATGTACCATATGTTGTAATATATAGAACAGGGTTTAGGATAATTATGAAGGGTATAAACAAATAAAAAATAATTAAATTAAATTAGATGTATGGAAGAAGTAAAAATGACACTGAACAATTTAGTTAAACGAAGTGCATCGTTGAACATCTAAGAAAAATAGAGACAATGGTTGGTTAGAGGTGAATGAATCATTAGTATTCTAACTGGTGACAGAAAATGATGAGAGATGTGACAGATGAGTTTCGTGTATAACTAGAGATAATATTTTTCTAAAGAAGCAATGTATAAAGAAAAGTAACACATCATGCATGACCCTACCGATGAGATTTGAAAGTTCAAACTAAATGGAATGCATTAATGCATGCATGATTTCACATAACATAAGAATGTTGTATGGATTTGAATGTCACGAAGAATGGCATGAAGAATGGAACCCCATATGAAGGGCTTATGGATTTGCATGTCAACAGAATAGGTACCCCATCTAAGAGGCTTGACAGGCTGGAATTCCACTAACTTAAAAGCCTTTATTAGAAGAATAATATTTGTTGCATTTAAATTATTTAAAAATTTAATGATATGTGTATGTTTGCTTTTTTTTTTTCAAGGTGTTGGAACAGAAAAATTAAATCACTTTCAAATTTGGAGGGTTAATCGATTAATTGTCCAACATTTCCTTTACTTTGTTTTGATTTAAGTAGTTATTAACTTTTATTTGATGTTATGTTTAGTTGGTTTGTTACAACTCTTGATATTGATAAAGTCTTTTATTTTGATATATTACATATTTTGGAAGTAGCCAAGTGAGAATATATTCATATATATTATCTTTTTTTTTAATCAATGATAGTTATTTATCGATATTTTATCTTTATTTTGTATCAATATTGTCCATAAATTTATTATTTTATATTTTATAATTTTAAAATTAAAATATATTTTAAATTTAATTATTATTAAAAAAAACAAGCCTATTGACAGGCTTCAAGCCAGGCCAGATTTAACAACAGGCCAGGGTCAGGAATCATTAAAAAGCCTATACCAGACTACAAGCTAGGCTTAGGCCAATATATTCTATTACAGGCTTGGTCTGTTAAAAGTAAAGTCTGGTCTGGACTGGCCTGTTTCAACTCCTACTTGACAGTAATAAAATATAATACAAACATAATAGATCGAATTGACATGCAATAACTTCTAAGAATCTACTATAATGTCTTCTGAACTTGAACCCTAGTCCATGCATAATAATGACATAGCAATGCTTCTCAAAAATAAATGTAAACGGTTTTGCAAAATTTTTATCTTCCATTGACAAAAAACATAACTAGTTGTTAACTTTCTGAAGTGCTAAAATTGCTAAAACTAACCAATACTATAATTTCACACATGTTAAAAAAAATATCAACATATTTTCTCATATTATTTCCATTTCTAAATTGAAATCGAAACTTTGAAAAGAAAGAAACTAAATTGAGAGATATATTTAAACTGAGTTACCGATCTAAAGTAGAGAGTCGAAGATAGCGAGTCCAGAAAGGATAAAAAATGTTGCTTCAACTTTGAGCAGACACAGAAGAGAGGCATGGCGAGACCACCCATCAGCGTCGGCGAGATACAACGAGATACGGGGAGAAGCAGAATAGCAACGACGACGCACGGTGAGAAGTAGAGAACCAACAACGACTCACGGCGAAGATCAGCGAATGAGCGATCGTAGAGGGAGATAAACAGAGAGCAAGCGACGGTGGTAGAAAGAGGCAATAATCCTAGCAAAGACAAATGTCTCCTCTTTGAAACTGTGATTAAAAAAAATATAAACAGAGAGGTAAATGTCTTAATTATGAATTATTTTAAAAATAAAAAAGCAGGGTTTTTTTTTATAGATATTTGTAGGATGGTTAACGATACTCCCAACGAATCCATGGCCATGAAATAAAACCTACCTTTGTTTAAAATAAATAAATAAATAGAAAAGTTTCGGGGCCAGCAATTTTTTAAAAAATTGGGTACCATTTAACCATTAAAAGAAAATTGAATGATTCCACACCATTGAATTTAATCTCATACCATTAAAAACACTATTAATGACCAATTAATAGTTACAAAACACAAAATTACTAACCCCTAACACTCCTCTAACTAAATTAGCAACAGGCGTATCCAACCTCTATGCATCCTTTGTTATGAGTTTTTCTTTGCATGCTTTTCGGTCCTCGTCAGATTTTGTTCATCGACATGCAAATTTTGAATTGAAGTACAATATCGTTTTAAAAATTTAATAGTTGACAAAATCTTACACGAAAACTATATATATCTTTATTAAGAAATTATTATTGCTTAAATTAGCAAAGAAAATGAAAACAAATCGAGCCATTCATATCAATTCATATGTAGCTATCCTAATATTCTTTACCGTACAAATCTGATTTTTCTAAATAATCTCTTGGATATTTCAGCGCATAATAGCACAAACAAATTTGGTCTTCAGAAGAAATGCGTGTATGAATAATGAATTTTTTTTTTTTGTTAGGCAAAGCAGCGGAGTTAAAAAGATTCGGGACCATTGTCTCCAAAACTTTTATAAAGTACTAAAATAAGTAGTGTTCGAAGAATTTTTTGGATAAATTTATAAGGAAAAAAAAAAGTATTTGAGAAATTTTAATTTGTAATAAATATCTTTAGGAAAAAATATTAATAAATCTTTAAAGAATTACAATGCTAAATTAATAAGTCTCTAATAAAATTGGATAAAAGACTAATATATAAGATGAAATTTATCTAATATTTTAATTCTTCGTAAACTAAAAAAAACTGTACTTTCTTCACAAAATATTTCAAAATAAAGCTTATTTGGTATTTTTTTTTTCTCGTGGAACTTTTAGTCTATTCAAAAGTTCTTAATGAACCTACTTATCATAAAAAAAAAATTTTATATAATTTTCCCCAGTTCTTTAACTTGATTGAGTTTATTATGTGTTTCTTCATTCTATGTAATTTTTTTCTAGTCTTTTACTTTGTAAACAATACTTAAAATCAATTATTCATATAAAATTTATATTAAAATACAAAATACACATAAAAAAATAGTTAAAATAAAAAATATATTTATAATAAACAAGTATATGAAGAGACTTATTTGGTGACTTTTTTAATTTGTGTGGAATTTTTTTAATTTTTCATCGGTGCTTTTCAGGAAAAAAAAAATTATTCATCGTATCTAATGTAGGTTTAATTTAATAGAACTTAATTTTTACTATAGTTTGTCAAGATTCAAGAAAATAATCATGGATAAATTAAAAATGTAAAAATTACTTATAAATTCAATAGTTAAGAATAATATTTCATCATTCTGATAAAAGCACTAACAATAATATAAAAAAAATGCCCTCAAATAATTTCAAAAAATAAATAAAAATCATCTTTGCTGCGCATCTAAAAGTATTTGTGGTTACTTAATATTTTTCCTCTTTGTTTTCTTTTTTTTTTTTCACTTTTATAACAGTCCATATATATATATGCATAGTTTACAAAAAATAGATCTTCTTAATTTTTTTTAAAATTATTTTATAAAATATAGTTTTTTACCATACACTCTTTAAATAAGACAAAATATATATATATAAAAAAATATTAAATGGGAGAAATCATATTTTATAAAAAAAATAAAAAAAAAATGAGAGAGTCTATTTTTATGTTTCACATGCTTAATGAAGACAGCTTCAGAATCCTGAGATGCTGCAAGACTTCAATCCAAACATTCTATTTTGGCATTGGCAAGGAATATGAACACCGTTATTTATGATCATTTTGATTTTTCCTTCAAATTTTTCAGGTTATAATCTAGAAGCGCGTGCTTCTGGAATATCATCATGGTGCATGATGCATCTCATATACTTCAATTAAAAAAGTCATTTTAATTTTTTAATAATTGTATACTTGAAGCAAGTACTCCTTAACGAAATTCAAGACTCAAGATAATAATATTTACCAAAATTTCACTCTCTATTTTCATTTATTTTATTGATCGGTATCAATTTATTTTTGTTACTTAATTCTTTGATTAAATATATATATAAAATATAAAAGGGAGCTTAATGAAAACTACATGTTCTTTAACATTAGAATAATAATGATCATTTAGTTATATTCATGGGAATGTATGTGTTGGGACCAGCTAGTGATAGCAAGTGCTTAACTATATGCTCTTAAATGTATATTAGTTAATTAGCTACATTTTACAGCTTGCCACTTAGAAGAATCTAGCCCCATAGCTTTCAAGAGAATTCACACTACTTTGTTACGCCTATAAATATCTAAGTCTTCCCAGCCAATTTCCCGTCAGCCACAAATTAAACTACCTAAGAAAACTCAAATTCTCTCCCAACTTACCAATTTTTGGTTTATAAATTACCAGGCAGAAAATTAAAGAAAGAACCAATAACATGGAAGCAAACTTGTTCAATTTTTTTTTTGCTGAAAGATCATCACCATCAACTACTACTTCATCATCTCAAGTCCTTACCTTCCATTCCAATGCTAAATGGAATGCTCATTTTGGTGCCTTGAAAGAAACGGACAAATTGGTACGTTTAATATTTTTTGTTTCCTTCATTTTTAGCATCTTTCATTTATGATATAGTAATATGATAGTGAATGAGTAATATTATTGGTTTTGCTAATGTATGTAGTCTTTGTTTGCTATATAGATGGTGATTGATTTTACAGCTACATGGTGTGGACCTTGCAAATTCATGGATCCAGTTATTCAAGATTTTGCTGCAAATTACAAAGATGTTGAGTTCATCAAGATTGATGTGGATGAGCTAATGGTATTTCACTTATTCCCATCCACTTGACTTATCAAATATACCCCTTTTAATTGCAATAATTAACCGTATAAAAAAATAAAAAAAAATATAGGTAAACAATGAAAATACTAAACAATATGAATAATGGATATATCAAATGTTTAATTCATTAGATGTGTGGATGGTTATCCTAATATTAAAATTTAGGTAGATAATTTGAGAGTGTAGTGTGTTTTTACTTTATTGGACCAATTTTAGAGTCCATTGTTCACAAAAATCATTATCTACCTAACAAAGTCCAAAAAAATAAGTTTGCGTCTTTCAACTATTTATGTTTGCATGACTTTTAAAAATACTTACGGTTGGGTCATACAAGTCTACTAAAGTAAACAATATAATATTTGCGTAAAATTGTTTTATACTGCCGATACATAAAAATCGAATCATTTACTCGTAATATAGTTCAGAACTAATATATTTTCGTCGTTAACAGGAGGTGTCTCAAGCATTCCAAGTTCAAGCATTACCAACTTTTATACTCATTAAGAAAGGAAAAGTGGTTGATAGAGTGGTTGGAGTAAGAAAGGAGGAGCTGCAAAGGATGATTGTGAAACACACAAAATGAATGAATGTGTGTGTGTGTGTTTGTGATCATGCAAAGACCAACAACTTAGAATGCAATAAGTTGGTTTCGCAATTCTTCTCCCAAAGAAAATGAATAATTTGAGTCATTCTTTACCATTAATACTAGTTGGCCATGTAATATCTATCAATTAATAGTATTAGATTCTTTGCTGATAAAGACTCTGCTCACCAAAATCTCCATTCTCCAATGAATTGCAATCTCTTATGAAAATAAAATATATACATTAAAAAAAAGGTTTAATCTTATGGGACCAACTTGATAGTGAGCAAATTATATGAATAACCAAGACACCTCTACTTAACTGAAACCGATCAATAGTACCTTTTCCTTTTATTCAAGTAAGGCAGAGTAAAAAATACAAAAAGTATATGATATGAACTCTGCTACGTTACCAACACACATCTGCCAACTTTTGCCAATTTTATTGGGCTGGACCCATCAAACACAAAAAAAAAACTCAATCATCCCAGTTTACCCTAATTCAAAATTTCCTTCACCCTTTCCACTTGGTCATTCTTCACCACCGCTCTGTATGTTTCCATTCCCCCTCCCCCGTTGCTGAACCTCCCTGCCTCGGAGACGCGTTGTAACCTCTTTTCGACGCCGTTTCCGTCCGCTTGAGGAACGCTGCCCAGTGCCGCCTCTGCTCAAACCCGCGACGTCGCACCGCCACTACCATCATTCTGCCGGGACACGTGCAGTCCGCCACTGCCCTCACGACGCGCCAACGCTTTTCTCCATCTTTCGTCGCGGGCTACTACTGCTCCTTCACTCCATTGTTCTCCAACAGGTTAGTATATGCTTAGGGTTTTATCTAATAGATGATTCTCTGCATTGTCCTAGGATTCATAAACTAGGATTAGTGATTCAATTGAGGTGTTCTTTAATTTTTGCTGAATAACTGGATGTTCCTGTTTTTAATGAAGTTTACATGTTTGACTTGCTAATTTGAATTGATTTTTTCTTGGTATTGGTTCTACCTGTGATGCTGATTAATTTCTTAAAGGTTATTGAAAGGTGCTTCCTTCTTTACTGTTAGTGCATACTAAACCAAATTACTTTCATTTAGTAATTTACTGGCATCCTTTGATTAGGTTAGTTATGTTGAGTTCTTCTTATTCAGAAACCTCTATGTGTTACTGTCTTCATGCAATAGACATTGATTTGTCTTCTTTTGGACCTTTTCTTTAATGGATGTGTCCTCTTTTAAAACTTGCTTGAATGTGTCTTTAATTAATGTGTCTTTTGTTAGATGTGTTTTTAATAGAGGTGTCTTCTGTTTCAATTTCATTTTTATGTACTTTTTCATGGTTCAGATTATACGTAATATTGTGAGTAACTAAATTTAATTGGTTTATCTCAATATTTCAAGTTTTTTATTTGATTAATAGATGTTGCTATTGAATGGTTCTATGTCTTGTTGTTGTTGTACCTTGTACTTAGTTGATGCTTCCATGGTGGTTTGAGAGTTTCTGAAAAAGGAGAACTTGAGACTTAGATTATTTTTGTCAAATTAGTCTTGTTTTAAAATTGGAAAATTTATTGATTTATAGGTTTTGAATAGTCTGAATTATGTAAAAGTATTTGAAGTTGCTCTTGGTATTGAGATTATGTTCCTCTTGTTGAGTTTTTTTTTAACTGTGCGTCTAGTTGAAATGTGATTAATATAGATAAGCTAATTTTTCAGAACTACATGTGGGTGGTTATTTTTTGAGCTGTAATTCTGTTTTAATTTAGTATTAATCGGAGTCTTTTGTTGGATGTGTCTTTAATAGAGGCGTCTTTTGTTTCCATGATTTAGATTTTACGTGAAGTTGTCAATAACTGAATTTAATTAGTTTCGTTCAATGTTCCAAGTTTTTAGTTTGATTAATGGATGTTGCTATTGAATGATTTTATGTCTTATTGTTGTTGTATCTTGTACTTAGTTGATGCTTCCACGGTGGTTTTAGAGTTATTGAAAAAGGAGAACTTGAGACTTAGATTATTTATTTGCCTAATTAGTCTTTGTTTAAAATTTATTGATTTATATATGCTTTGAATGGTCTAAATTATGTAGAAATGTTTGAAGTTGCTCTTGGTACGGACATTATGTTCCTCTTGTTGAGTTTTTTTTTAACCGTGCGTGTAGTTGAAATGTGATTAATGGATTGACTAATTTTTCATAACTATATGTGGGTGGTTATTTTTGAGCTATGATTCTATTTTAATTTAGTATTAGTTGGATTTTTTGCCTTTGTTAAACACTTGTTTAAAACTTATATGGATGTGTCTTTAAAATATGTGTCTTTTATTTAAAACTTATATAGATGTGCCTTCTGTTTAGAACTTGTTCGAATGTGTCTTTAATGGATATGTCTTTTATTGGAAGTGTCTTTAATGGATGTGTCTTCTGTTTAAAACTGGCTTGAATATGTCTTTAATGGATGTGTCTTTTGATTAGAACTTTGATGTTGCTTTTTGAGACTTGTGGACTTTCTTTTGTTTCAGGCCTAGATTTTTCTTCTTTATTGGACTTATTAGTGGGTGTCTCTATTGCGATTCTTGTGGAATTTTTTCCTGGTGTGGATGTGTCTTCTCTGTTAGGACATTGGTGTGTCTATTTTGTATTTGTTAAACCCTCGCACTATTGCATTGCAACTTTGTCATCCTTTTCCTTTCTCTTGTGTGTTTATAGGGGAAGTATTCTCAAGATCAATGCTTTGTGCGGCCATCTGGCACGGAGGATGTTGTTCGTGTATATGCCGAGGTATCTTCACAAGAAGCAGCAGATAGCCTAGCTAGCTCCATGGCTAAACTTGTGGACCAATTCTTGGGTTGACATGCCTCTTCTCTGCGTCCATCATATATATATATAAGAGCTTGATTTTCAAAGTTTTGTAATCTTAAAGAGAAAAAAAAATTCTTAAGAACTTTATTTTATAGAGCATTTTACCAATTGCTGAGATGATTCTAAATCAAATGATTATCCATTATCTTACATGAACATGTTAGATATGATTTTTCAATCTTTTGGATTTGGGAAAAGAATTCTATTGCGATTTATTAGAACCGACTGAATTTATCACATAGATTAGCAACATTAAGCTTATTATACAGTTTTAGTAGAAAGATTATTGTTGAAGAGATTGTGAAAAACATAACTATAGCCTATCTAATTACTTCATAGAATTCTAAATTATTCATAAGATACTTTATGAATTTGTATTTGCAAATATGGGCTTCACTAGCATATTCATGGCCAAAGATAGTATATAATGCTACCAGAAATTAACCTCAAATTTTTGCTGTCTACTTAAAAGCAACATTGGTTATGGACTATGTATTATTACGAATCGTCCCCTAAATAGAATTCAAAATGTGCTACTTCCACAAGTAATTTATACTCAACAAGCACCAGCCTTGTCAAGTGCATCCAAAGCTACCATAATTTTGGATCATTATAATCCTTAATTAAAAAGGTAGGCTTTGCTTTCATCAATAATGCTCTGCATTTCGGTTGGTTATACCAATAACAAGTATCCCAGCAGCCACTCTAGCTTTGATCTGTGAGACAGAATCTTATGACAACAAAATAGAATGAAAGTCAAATGCAAAAGTTGAATTATTGATACTACAATCCAATAATATTTAGGTAAAGAACAAAAATCATTATGGCATAGAAGAATGCAGAACTCAAATATAAATGTGTGATCACTTGATAGTTTGAGTGCTTCAAGACCTTTAAGGTAGAAACTGAAGAGACTAACTACTCTTTTATGGAAGGCATAAGCTGAAGAGTACAACTCCAACCATATAACCAATCATATCTAATTGTTCATGGAAGATAAATTACAAAAAAAGGCTAGAATTCAATTTTCAACATAAAAAAATAACATCCACAAATCAGGGGATCATACATGCTTGAATTCAATTTTCAATCTAAAGAAAGCTACATTTCAACACAAACAATATATTACAGACTTGAAAATATTGCTTATTCCTTAAGATAATCACAATTTATGTCAATTAAAAAAAAGATCATAACAGATTGACAATTGAAGAGTTAAAAAACACATTCTGAAACCTAAAACTTTCAATCTAGTTTATAATATTCACATCTTTAATTCGGCCAAATTTTTATGATTTTTTACGGGGCAACAACTTCACAACAAAGATCGAATCATATTCCAAGAATAATCGCATACCTAAATTTTCATTAGCAACAATATAACACAAAATCAACAAACAATGCAAATTTCAAAATGAACCAACACCCAGAAAAAAAAATCCTAAATTTTGACACAGATCCACCATCAGCCACATTCATCATCATAGTATATAATAGAAACAACATGTATATTGAAACAACCAAAACAATTAAAAAAGATTGATTTTTAAATTAAATTAGAGGAAAAGAAGAAAATCGAAAAAGAAAAAAAAAACAAAAGATGAATTGGCTCACCGGAAGGAAGTAGAAAATGATTGAGAAGGTGGATACGAGAGAGAGGGAGTGCGATGCGGTGGTCGGCAGCGACGCTAATCACGAGGGAAAGGGTGCTACAGTGGTCCTGCAGAGGAGAAAACAGCGCACGCAGAGAGTGCGTTGCGGTGACGGGGTTCGTTCTGGAGGGCACGGGCGCTGCGTAAAGGATCGTCGAGGTGGAGGCCGCGATGGTGCAAATGCGGGCTTGGCCTTAGGTATGCGAGTCACGAGCGGAGAAGATACGACAGGCGAACGGTGTGGGTGCGAGTGAGACAGATCAGCCGGCGGTGCGACGGAGTAGTAGCAACGTCTGCGGCGCACTGTGGAGGCGGGGATACGGCGGTTTGCGTGATGGGAGCCATGACACTTCCGAAGCTGCGATGAGAGGAAGTGGAGACGTTTATGAAGAAGTTACTATTTTCCTAATCCTTATATTTCAAATTCTATTTAATGCTAATTATTTAAATATTGTTTTTTCAATTTAAATTAATAATGAATTATTGTTGGTAAATCTTGGCAGACTTCAACTTGGTTACGAATACTTTTCCATATGATATTGATAAGGTAGCAGCGTATCAAATAGTAAGTATGCTTAATTTATTTTTTTGTGTTACGCACAAATTTAGTTTAGTTAAAATATTAGTAACAGTGCTCTAATTTTTGTAAATATGTTTTGGGATAAGTGTTTGCAATTAGTTAAATGTTAGAATATATTGAAAAAATTCTTTTAATCTATTTAGAGTTAATATAAAACTGATGTGATTAATTAAAATTTTAGATTTTGTGCTATAATATTAAAAGTTATAAGCAATAGTTTTTTTTTTTAAAATTTACTAACGTTAATAATGTGTTTAGAATTATAATATTAAAATATTAAAAGTTATAATTAATATTTTTAAAAAAGATGTTTACTAAGACTTTTACTAATATATTTAGCTATAGATAATATTTTTTCATAAGATTTTTACTAACGACAATAATACTAAAAGATTTTTAGTATGATTTTTATGTATGTTGCCATGTTGAATTGTAATAATAAGTATGAATATTTTTTAATATATTTTATTATGTTAATAAAAATATTTGTGTAGGAAACACTACTTTACCGAAAAGTATAAAAATTGTTGTTTTAGAAAAATTAGTAACTAAAATAAAAATTTCTCTTTTTTTTAGCAAATTTTTTTTAATAAGTTTAATTATATGAATAATTAAATTTGTTTAGGAATTTAATTTTTACATATGTTACTACTGTATTCAAATATTAATAAAAAAAATTTATTCAAAGTATAAAGAAAAGATATATAATTCATTTGTTTTAAGTTAAATTTTTATTCAAAGTATGAAAATAAGATATATGCTTTAAATTTTTATTTTATCGTAATATTTTTCGCTATTTATTTATCAGGGCTCAAGATTATTGAAAGCTAGACATGTAAACGTATTGGAATCCTGTGATTCAATTGTTGTTAAACTTTTAAACGATACTAGGTTTGAACACACATCTCACATTGAAAGAGTACAAGAATATTGGTAATGTTGACGGCCTTAGTTAAAAGATGACATCTAGATACACATACCTTCCATCTTCTGACTTGTGAATACACCATAATTTTGGAGGATGTGGTGATGATTCTTGGCATAGTTTTGAAAACCGAACCGGATCAGTCGGTTCAACCAGATTAACCAAGAATCGGTCATCTAGTCGGTCCGGTTAAGCCTATAAACTGCCTAGCAAAAAATTGGTGAAAAAACCGATCAAACTGGTGATTAACCGGTGAACCGGCAGAACCGTCCGATTTTTTGGAGGGTTTCCAAAAAAAAAAAAAAAGAAGAAGAAAGGCTAAACGAACCCTGAATCCATTCCCGTTCAGTCCTCACTCTTCACAAACTCATCTCTCCTCTCTTATCTGAGAAGTGAGAACCATATAAGCCAGTCAAACCACCAATCGAGCAGCCACTGTAGCCCGCTGCCACCGCATCCCGTAGCCCCCACTGCATTAGCCCCCACCGCGTCAGCCCCCACGGCAGCTCCCACCATGTCCTTGTCATCACCGTGCTCGCCTTCTCTGTGTTCGCCGGTGTCGCCTCCTCTGTTGTCACCGTTGCTCGCCTTCCACCTTGCCGCCGGTAAGCCTCGCATCCTCTGTTGTCGCCGTTGCTCACCTCCTCCTTGAAAGTGATAACGTATGAACTTAAAATGTTGAAACCTGTAACTTTAACATGTTAATTAGTTTGTGCCGAGTTCAATTTTGTTTCTGGTATTATTGTAACACCCTAACTACCAAAGTTCACACTTCCGGCTGCGCGACTCTGATAGCTCGGACATTACGACGACACTTATACTACTTAATACTAAAATATGAGCCTGTTTAAAACTTTAAACCGCAACATCGCTCCCAAAAATACCTTCATCCGATAACATACATCCATAGATTCCATACAACTTACAAAACTCATAAGGAGTACATCCATATATACATACATATATATATATACAAATATATTTACAAGCATTAACCAATACAACCCCTATCCCTCTCACAGAATATATCAAGATAGAGGCGAGGGTACAATAAACCATAACTAAAACAATACGGAGCATCACAACAACAATTAAATAAGCTCTTCGTAACTTCTGCGCCCATATCCTGAAAGGGGAAAAATGTAGGGGGGTGAGAACATCATCCTCGAAAGGGTTCTCAGTAGAGGGTTTTTGGGAATTACTGTAATAGGATACTTGAAGATAAACCGTACCAGTGATTCATAACCATCTTATGCCTCTTTTCAAAAAAAACAACGGTTTACAATGAAAGTAAAGTCGGAAATCTTCTCAGAAAGAAGAACCGTTCAATTCTCAAAAACTCAAAAGCCTTTCAAAACGGTTTATCTATGCGGAACCAAAATAGCCTTTCATAATTTTATTCCAAACCAGAAACACAAAACCGAAATCAACCATCAGTTCATCTCTTTCCAACCACGGCCCTAGGCCCAAACAATCCAACCAACAACCAATCACCACAATCCAATAGAGTCCCAGATGCAAACACAGATAGGAAGTTCAAGTACAAACAAACAGTTATTACAAGTAGAACAGTTAGCAATTAATCACATAGCCAAACCAAGTATAATATGCACACCCAACCAATGTCACACAAATGCATATGATGCATGCCTGTCCCTAGTGGCTGATGATATCATCTGTCGGTTATAGAGCCAACCCGACAAGTCCTGGTAGCTAACCATTGGACTGTCCCTCTGTCGCGCATCCCCAACTCGAGTTATACTCATCATAAACTTGATCATAATCATGATCCATATCCATCACCCTCACTGGTGAATATTTACGGGGGCGAGCTCATCCGGGGCTTTCACAGTGCCCGGCCACACTTACGACATAGGGTCAACAGAGTATCAAGTCTCAACCTGGAGCACGTGGTGGCTAGCCACTGCTACTACCCAGGGAAACTCGTATCTCAGATAGTGGAAGTGCAACATTCACATTTATCAATGATTCAGCATAAACATGCAATCAATCTCATCCATGGATCAACATCCATCTCAGCCATCCGGCTCACGGTTCATTCTAGAACCAGCCAATATTCATATCATACACAGCCATTCCGGCTCACGGTTCAATTCAGAACCAATCAATATGTATAAACATACACAGCCATTCCGGCTCACAACAAAACAGCACTTCCACCATTCAACATCATTAAATTCATAAAGTCGGCATTTAAGCCATAAATCATTTCCTCAATTCATTTCACTTTGAAATCGAGTTTCAACTCTTTTCAGCCTTGGCTTTAAAGATCTCATTTCTCAAATCATTTTAGGCTCATAAGCCACTTTTACTCAAGGTAAATTCCCCTTTGAAAACAATGCCACTCTCGGCATCCTCTTTCCAAACTTCCATAACCATGGCAAGTTAAAGATTCTTTTTGGAAACACTCAAAATCATCCATTCAACAATGGGATTTTATAACAAAGTTTCTCGGCAGAGTCCCAAATCTTTAGGGGAGAATAACATATCTCATTTCGCCAAAATCATTTAAAATCATTAAAACATTGGCTTTCTGATTTGAGTAAGAAAATAGGATCTAAACCAAACCGAGTCACGTAACCTTTACTTCTTTCAAAACCATTTCCTTTACTTAAACAAAACCGGCTTCAATTCCATAATTAAATCTGAAGCGTTTCAAACTGATAAGAGAATCATTTTTGTTGTGTTAAACTAGAGTTCAAAAGATACTTTGAATCTTATTTAAAACGTCAAAATAATGAGGCTCATCAATCGAAATCCAATTCCTTTTAAAATCACGAAAACTCTCCCAAGGGACAATCTTTGTGTTTAATAGAGAAAAACATAAACCCGTTTTACCTTTTAAAACAGCCTCAAAGCAAAATTCTCTTTCAAATGACTTGTACCCAAAGACATACTGTTCTTCTTGGAAAATAAGGATAAATCATGATTCTCTTTTCAATAATTCTTTCAAAGCATAACTTCATTGCTTTCTTAATTGTTCTAAGTAAAGGTAATAAAGAAGCCATAATTTCACAATCCTCAAAATAGATAGGAAAGGCATTAAACTCAAAATTCCCCAATTAACATTTCAAATAAGGACTCGGATTCTATAGAAATTTCGGCAGCACCTCCCCTAAAACTTGGACTTTTGCCACCCGGTTCGGGTCCCAACTAAACCGTTTCTCATTCCTTTTCAACAGCTCAAAACCAGAAATCAATTCAAAAGCAAGCTAAATCCAACAGTCGCCTCAGTGGCATATCTCAAGGAAGTCATTTCAAAAATCAACTCAATATCAACCGATTTAACTCATTTCTAAAGCTTTAAAGAATCAACTTCAAACATTACATTTCACAAGCCACACAACAATTCGGCCAAACCAACATCCATAGTCATTCGAGTCAATCAAATAATACATAAGGCAGATACAATCACCAAATACACAATATCTCACATCAGTACCCATATGTAATAATTCCAATAATAAACTATAGTTTTTGGAAAGCGCCCCTACCTCAAAACGCAATTCCATAACTCAAACGCGTCACAGAATCCTTTTAGCCTCAACTCGAAATCAACCGCAGGCAACAACTCAGCTCCACTTGCTTTCTCAACAATCTCAACAACTCTAATCGCAACACATAACAGTCAGGACTCGACCCCACGTTACCAAAACTCATAATCATTAACCAAACACAACATGGTACCAACGCGAGGCTTTCGGAATAGAAATACTCACTGAATTAACAAAACGAAGCAGCTGCGATTTCGAACCGGCCCCGGCAACAACTCCGGCGGTGGCCAAAAGCTCCGGTGGATCAACTATAAAAACCATGCAGCATCAAAACCTCCTCAATATCCAAAATGACCAAAACCACAAATTAAACGCTTACCGGCAGAGTTCTCCGGCGACGGCAGAGGCAGTTTCCTCCACTCTCCTCCATGATCAACCACGATGGAGGTGGAAGCTGGCAGAGGCGGCGGTGGTTCCGACGGCGGCACGGCTCCACCACCAGTGACCGAGGAGAGTGACAGAAGCGTTTCCCCACTCAATGGCGCTCTCTCCTTCGAACCGGATCGGAGCAGACAGCAGTGGCGAGTTGGCAGCTTCGAACAGCAAGCCATGGCGATGAGGGACTTCAGTGCTGGTGGAAGGACAACGGAGGGCCCGCGACGGCGGAGGCACAGCCGCAGAACAAGGACCCCCTTTTCTGCCGATCTCTCTCTCCCTCCTGCTCGAGCTTCTCTCTTCGACCCTCCGTGGATGGCGAGAACTCAGACTCCACGGTGAGGAGGACGACGACGCGAGCATCACGGTGGCGGTCGAAGTCCAGCCGCAACGGGAACCAAGCACCGCGGCGATCCCACCCGCGACGGTGACAGCGACAGCCTCACCTCCTCCGCGCGCACCCCTTTCTTCTTCGTCTGTGGTGGTGGCTCGCACTCCCTTCCGTTCGCAGTTCTGTTCTGACGCGGTGCAAGAACAGTCGTCGATGACGGCGGGATCTCGTGGCTCCATGGGTGCCGGCGGTGAGGCACGAGCTATCTCTCTCTTCCCTTTTCCACGGTCCCTTCCCTTGTTTCCCCCTTTCTGCCCGATCTCTTCCGCTGGTGGCACGGCTGGCAACGACGCCAGTGATGGTATCGACGGCGACCAGCTGGTGGCGACAGCAACTCTCCTGGCCGGCGCGCTCTCATCTGTGGGTGTGTGTTTGATTTTGTGCCGCTGAGAGTGAGGAAGAGGGTGGCTAGGGGGGTAACGGCAGCTGCTGTGTGTCTCAAGCTTGGTGAGTCCGATGGGGTGTTTGGGTTTAGGGAAGGCTGCAGCTGATAGGTTTGGGAAATTAGGGTTTCATTTTCAAAAATTAGGGTTAGGGACATTTTTGTAATTTTACTCAAAAATAGGTATAATGTAGTAATTAGAAATAAATTCTAATCTAATAATAATAGTACATAAAAATACTATTTGCTCATCAATTTCACAATTTATTTTCAATAAAATGTCCAAATCCAAAATTTAGAAATAATATAATTAATTTCTCTATTTTCCAAAAGAGCAATATCAATATATTAAAATATTGATTATTTAGTCCATATCATATAAAATCCTTATTATTTCATAACTATCAACCTTATACTTTAAATATAGAAAATAATCCAATAATTATAAAATTGGATAATAATCATAACTCGTCTCAAATTCAATAAATCAAAACTTGCCTTAATTACCTTTAATAAAATAACCTCTGAGATTAAGGCTATAAGTAACTACATGATTTGAGACTTGATCATAATAAGACTTTTCAAAAGTTCTGGGTCTTACATCCTACCCACCTTATAAAAATTTTTGCCCTCGAAAATTGATACAAAATGAAAGAAATTCCATAATAGTTCACCTTTGAACACATTTAAGGAAGAAGCAAAAATATCTCAACATATAATCATATATACGATTTTCAAATACTTTGATTATCATAAGCATAAGGATGCAAAGGTAGGAGTGTAACTGCCAGGCAAACGTTACAAGATAGACTCAATGCAAAAGCTGACATGGGTCAATCATGTGATAGTAGGGCAAGGCATCAAAGGCTATCAAACAGGATGGAGTTAAAATGACGTGCTTAACATCCGTACACTAATCTCATATCAGCCTCAAAGTTTCAACTTTCCAATTCCATCAAGCACCTTACAAACCCCAAATTCGATCACAAGCCTGACAATCACAAACCCATTCGCAAGGAACAAAACGCCCACAACTCATACGTTGCACACCTACCGCTTCAACTTTCGTATACACATCACGTCTTAAAGAACTAACGTATCGTGTTACTACGTCTACAAGTCGCACGTGATATCAAAATAATTCTCGAGTCTACTCAGAAGGATACAAAACTTTAGAAAGGAGAGGCAAATGTCAAGGACAATACTCATAGATTCGAGACAGAGTATCCAATTCCAGATAAACAAGGATGCTCAAGCAATGAAGTCTGCTAGACACAATTCAATTGACAACTTCAAAGATAACCCTTGGATCAAGGAAATTCAATAGGATCAATAAGAAGAGAACCAGCGCCTTAGTTCGAAACAAATTCAAGTTGAGTCGAAGAAGTAGGAGATTTACAAAAAGGAATATCAAACCCAAGACAAAGCTAACAAAACTCAAGAGCAAGATTAAAAGTACTTCCAAATACATTGTTCATAAAGGAACAGAAACTTGCAGAAAAACCACTTCGCAATCTAAAAGAAAGGTTAATTAACAACATCCTTCAAGAGAGTAACAAAAGTATAATCGTGGCTTTGCTTTAATGCAAGTTCATATTGAAATAGATTTTGTCGAGTTCTAAAAACAAGGTGCACACGTGTTTGGCTAAAGGCTAAAATATTTCTTCAAATATTTTAGAAAGGTAATTAGATGCACAACTTAACCAAAAGCAGTTCATAAAACTCGGGAGAGAAATCAAAGGCTTGTTCAAAAATTCTCAAAGTTCATATTCAAACAAGCGTGTATAACATTCGTAGCAAGGATGAAAGAGAAAATTAAACTCCTTTTAGAAAAGAAACTCCAAGGTAAAAATTTGCACACAATCTGGTAAGGAAATAAGTGGTGTGTTACAAACAAACCGGTTTCCACTAAACAAGGAAGCTTTCCAAAACTTCATTTAAAGGGCGCATGCCAACTTTAAATTAATTTCGTCAAAATTGGACAATGGTTTTAATCTCAATCAAACAACAGAAAATAAAATTCCGTTTAATATCTCGTCAAAGAGAATTCGAAACTTCTTTAAAAGGTTCAAAACAAGACTCCAAAAGCGTTCTTGAAATCACCATCTTGGAAGAACATTCAAGAAGTTTAAGATGTACTAAAAAGGAGTCAAGCCTTGCAAGAAAGGATCTTAATTTAAAGTAGTTCAAACAAGATCCACTAGACATGAGTCATCAAACAAGCTTTAAATTGATCCAAAAGAATACAAAAGTCATAGAAAAAGACAACTCAACCATTAGTAATCTCTCAAGGATAAATCTTTGACTAAAAACTCTTGTAAAGACAATGAGAGGATAAACGGTGCATAAAATTGAAACAAATCAGGCTGACTCACATAAGAGTGAGATTCACACAAGAGGAAAAACCAAGATCAATGGCAATATCCACTAGATGTAAAAGATCAGTTAAAAACAAGGTCAAACATGACATTCATGGAGATGGAAGATTTAATAGAGAATTTAGTTCGTTCATAGGAAGAAAGCTATGAGTCCAACACTTTCAAAAGAACAACAATGGCATAAACCATGTAGTATGCTAAATCAAACTCCAATCAAAATGAATTAAGTGAAGTTTACCAAACGAAACTCAACCGGAATAAAAGCGAGAGATCCCCTTTCTTTCCAGAATTTTGAAAAACACCCCAAATACATAATCAAACGAAGATGTACATTGGAACTATAGTAAAATTACCAGAAAGTCAATTTACTTTTAAAGTAAGTGCAGTTCCGTAAACCAGTAAAAGTACGGGCGAGGTATTAGAGATAAATAGTTGTTAAACTGTATAAGAAATCTTCAAAGTTCTGCATATAGATAAGTGTATATCTAATCAACAGCAATTTTTATAAAAATCCCAAAATTAGCTGTAATCACTGTCAAATAAGAGGAAAACTGAATCAACAAGTTCTCTAAGAATGAACTCGGAACCCAGAGTTAAAAGTCACAGCACATTAAGACAAGTTCAAGACTATATCAAAGAATACTTGAATCAAGAAGAACTCAAACAGAGGAAGACAGATGCATCAAGGATTCTAAACAAGCATATGCACTTAAAATCATTCAAGAATGCATATGAATAGAGGAATAGAGTGGAAACATCAAATTACTTTTCAAGAGGAGTACCAAACAAGAACTTCAAGTTAGGATATAAAAGAACAGGTCGACTCGAACAGAATTCAAGACACACAACTGAATAGCCTCGAGAAAAAGTTTCTAACGTTCCCCCAAAGCCCGCGATTCGCTTTACTCGAAACTTGTATATCATCTATGATAACCCATCAGTGCTTTTATATACATAATTCACTAGTATTAAGCCGGCCGAACTTAATATCAGGAATTATGCAATGCAAGACTAACAGCGTTAATCAATAGACCGTCATGTGCATAAAGCTCTAATTCTCGTCATTCGACAAGACCTAAAACATGACAAACGCTCAGAGTATGCAACTGAAGCATAGTCAGTCCATTCCTCAGGCTCTACAGGAAGAACTGCTCTGATACCATAATGTAACACCCTAACTACCAAAGTTCACACTTCCGGCTGCGCGACTCTGATAGCTCGGACATTACGACGACACTTATACTACTTAATACTAAAATATGAGCCTGTTTAAAACTTTAAACCGCAACATCGCTCCCAAAAATACCTTCATCCGATAACATACATCCATAGATTCCATACAACTTACAAAACTCATAAGGAGTACATCCATATATACATACATATATATATATACAAATATATTTACAAGCATTAACCAATACAACCCCTATCCCTCTCATAGAATATATCAAGATAGAGGCGAGGGTACAATAAACCATAACTAAAACAATACGGAGCATCACAACAACAATTAAATAAGCTCTTCGTAACTTCTGCGCCCATATCCTGAAAGGGGAAAAATGTAGGGGGGTGAGAACATCATCCTCGAAAGGGTTCTCAGTAGAGGGTTTTTGGGAATTACTGTAATAGGATACTTGAAGATAAACCGTACCAGTGATTCATAACCGTCTTATGCCTCTTTTCAAAAAAAACAACGGTTTACAATGAAAGTAAAGTCGGAAATCTTCTCAGAAAGAAGAACCGTTCAATTCTCAAAAACTCAAAAGCCTTTCAAAACGGTTTATCTATGCGGAACCAAAATAGCCTTTCATAATTTTATTCCAAACCAGAAACACAAAACCGAAATCAACCATCAGTTCATCTCTTTCCAACCACGGCCCTAGGCCCAAACAATCCAACCAACAACCAATCACCACAATCCAACAGAGTCCCAGATGCAAACACAGATAGGAAGTTCAAGTACAAACAAACAGTTATTACAAGTAGAACAGTTAGCAATTAATCACATAGCCAAACCAAGTATAATATGCACACCCAACCAATGTCACACAAATGCATATGATGCATGCCTGTCCCTAGTGGCTGATGATATCATCTGTCGGTTATAGAGCCAACCCGACAAGTCCTGGTAGCTAACCATTGGACTGTCCCTCTGTCGCGCATCCCCAACTCGAGTTATACTCATCATAAACTTGATCATAATCATGATCCATATCCATCACCCTCACTGGTGAATATTTACGGGGGCGAGCTCATCCGGGGCTTTCACAGTGCCCGGCCACACTTACGACATAGGGTCAACAGAGTATCAAGTCTCAACCTGGAGCACGTGGTGGCTAGCCACTGCTACTACCCAGGGAAACTCGTATCTCAGATAGTGGAAGTGCAACATTCACATTTATCAATGATTCAACATAAACATGCAATCAATCTCATCCATGGATCAACATCTATCTCAGCCATCCGGCTCACGGTTCATTCTAGAACCAGCCAATATTCATATCATACACAGCCATTCCGGCTCACGGTTCAATTCAGAACCAATCAATATGTATAAACATACACAGCCATTCCGGCTCACAACAAAACAGCACTTCCACCATTCAACATCATTAAATTCATAAAGTCGGCATTTAAGCCATAAATCATTTCCTCAATTCATTTCACTTTGAAATCGAGTTTCAACTCTTTTCAGCCTTGGCTTTAAAGATCTCATTTCTCAAATCATTTTAGGCTCATAAGCCACTTTTACTCAAGGTAAATTCCCCTTTGAAAACAATGCCACTCTCGGCATCCTCTTTCCAAACTTCCATAACCATGGCAAGTTAAAGATTCTTTTAGAAACACTCAAAATCATCCATTCAACAATGGGATTTTATAACAAAGTTTCTCGGCAGAGTCCCAAATCTTTAGGGGAGAATAACATATCTCATTTCGCCAAAATCATTTAAAATCATTAAAACATTGGCTTTCTGATTTGAGTAAGAAAATAGGATCTAAACCAAACCGAGTCACGTAACCTTTACTTCTTTCAAAACCATTTCCTTTACTTAAACAAAACCGGCTTCAATTCCATAATTAAATCTGAAGCGTTTCAAACTGATAAGAGAATCATTTTTGTTGTGTTAAACTAGAGTTCAAAAGATACTTTGAATCTTATTTAAAACGTCAAAATAATGAGGCTCATCAATCGAAATCCAATTCCTTTTAAAATCACGAAAACTCTCCCAAGGGACAATCTTTGTGTTTAATAGAGAAAAACATAAACCCGTTTTACCTTTTAAAACAGCCTCAAAGCAAAATTCTCTTTCAAATGACTTGTACCCAAAGACATACTGTTCTTCTTGGAAAATAAGGATAAATCATGATTCTCTTTTCAATAATTCTTTCAAAGCATAACTTCATTGCTTTCTTAATTGTTCTAAGTAAAGGTAATAAAGAAGCCATAATTTCACAATCCTCAAAATAGATAGGAAAGGCATTAAACTCAAAATTCCCCAATTAACATTTCAAATAAGGACTCGGATTCTATAGAAATTTCGGCAGCACCTCCCCTAAAACTTGGACTTTTGCCACCCGGTTCGGGTCCCAACTAAACCGTTTCTCATTCCTTTTCAACAGCTCAAAACCAGAAATCAATTCAAAAGCAAGCTAAATCCAACAGTCGCCTCAGTGGCATATCTCAAGGAAGTCATTTCAAAAATCAACTCAATATCAACCGATTTAACTCATTTCTAAAGCTTTAAAGAATCAACTTCAAACATTACATTTCACAAGCCACACAACAATTCGGCCAAACCAACATCCATAGTCATTCGAGTCAATCAAATAATACATAAGGCAGATACAATCACCAAATACACAATATCTCACATCAGTACCCATATGTAATAATTCCAATAATAAACTATAGTTTTTGGAAAGCGCCCCTACCTCAAAACGCAATTCCATAACTCAAACGCGTCACAGAATCCTTTTAGCCTCAACTCGAAATCAACTGCAGGCAACAACTCAGCTCCACTTGCTTTCTCAACAATCTCAACAACTCTAATCGCAACACATAACAGTCAGGACTCGACCCCACGTTACCAAAACTCATAATCATTAACCAAACACAACATGGTACCAACGCGAGGCTTTCGGAATAGAAATACTCACTGAATTAACAAAACGAAGCAGCTGCGATTTCGAACCGGCCCCGGCAACAACTCCGGCGGTGGCCAAAAGCTCCGGTGGATCAACTATAAAAACCATGCAGCATCAAAACCTCCTCAATATCCAAAATGACCAAAACCACAAATTAAACGCTTACCGGCAGAGTTCTCCGGCGACGGCAGAGGCAGTTTCCTCCACTCTCCTCCATGATCAACCACAATGGAGGTGGAAGCTGGCAGAGGCGGCGGTGGTTCCGACGGCGGCGCGGCTCCACCACCAGTGACCGAGGAGAGTGACAGAAGCGTTTCCCCACTCAATGGCGCTCTCTCCTTCGAACCGGATCGGAGCAGACAGCAGTGGCGAGTTGGCAGCTTCGAACAGCAAGCCATGGCGATGAGGGACTTCAGTGCTGGTGGAAGGACAACGGAGGGCCCGCGACGGCGGAGGCACAGCCGCAGAACAAGGACCCCCTTTTCTGCCGATCTCTCTCTCCCTCCTGCTCGAGCTTCTCTCTTCGACCCTCCGTGGATGGTGAGAACTCAGACTCCACGGTGAGGAGGACGACGACGCGAGCATCACGGTGGCGGTCGAAGTCCAGCCGCAACGGGAACCAAGCACCGCGGCGATCCCACCCGCGACGGTGACAGCGACAGCCTCACCTCCTCCGCGCGCACCCCTTTCTTCTTCGTCTGTGGTGGTGGCTCGCACTCCCTTCCGTTCGCAGTTCTGTTCTGACGCGGTGCAAGAACGGTCGTCGACGACGGCGGGATCTCGTGGCTCCATGGGTGCCGGCGGTGAGGCACGAGCTATCTCTCTCTTCCCTTTTCCACGGTCCCTTCCCTTGTTTCCCCCTTTCTGCCCGATCTCTTCCGCTGGTGGCACGGCTGGCAACGACGCCAGTGATGGTATCGACGGCGACCAGCTGGTGGCGACAGCAACTCTCCTGGCCGGCGCGCTCTCATCTGTGGGTGTGTGTTTGATTTTGTGCCGCTGAGAGTGAGGAAGAGGGTGGCTAGGGGGGTAACGGCAGCTGCTGTGTGTCTCAAGCTTGGTGAGTCCGATGGGGTGTTTGGGTTTAGGGAAGGCTGCAGCTGATAGGTTTGGGAAATTAGGGTTTCATTTTCAAAATTAGGGTTAGGGACATTTTTGTAATTTTACTCAAAAATAGGTATAATGTAGTAATTAGAAATAAATTCTAATCTAATAATAATAGTACATAAAAATACTATTTGCTCATCAATTTCACAATTTATTTTCAATAAAATGTCCAAATCCAAAATTTAGAAATAATATAATTAATTTCTCTATTTTCCAAAATAGCAATATCAATATATTAAAATATTGATTATTTAGTCCATATCATATAAAATCCTTATTATTTCATAACTATCAACCTTATACTTTAAATATAGAAAATAATCCAATAATTATAAAATTGGATAATAATCATAACTCGTCTCAAATTCAATAAATCAAAACTTGCCTTAATTACCTTTAATAAAATAACCTCTGAGATTAAGGCTATAAGTAACTACATGATTTGAGACTTGATCATAATAAGACTTTTCAAAAGTTCTGGGTCTTACGATTATGGCTAGTGCTTTAATTTTTTTTGTTAATACAAGAAAACTGTGCAGCCTTTGATTTAATTGAGAATCCTCTAATTATTGGCAGAATGTTTTAACTTAAAAAAGAATACTCTAATGTTAACTGATTATAGTGGCTACTGTATTATTCTAAGTGAAGAAAGGTGAATAAAGATTATGGAGTTCTTAGATTTAAGGTAAGGCTCCATTTTGTATTGATCGTCACCAAAATCTACTAACAGGACAGAAGCTTGTATGCAATTAACATTGACAAGTCCTCTTGTTTTCTTTTTGTAGTTGCACTTTTTTATCCCAACATAACCAATTAAATAATGCAATAGGCTAGTGATTGTTTGCTGGTTTAGTAATTGTTTGCTGAGGTTATTGATTTTTGCTGGTTTAGTAATTGTGTTTGTTATTATGTGCATTTTGGTTGTTTTTCGTCATGAACTTTGATGTTTGAAGTTGTTTGTGAACTTCTAATATTAAATTATAAATAATTTACGATGTAAAATTGTGAAATTTTAAATTTTATTAAGTTAGAAATTATTGAATTTATATATTCAAAATTAAATATAGATTTTTTAATAATTTTATTTAATATTTAATTAAACTGGTTGAACCCTGGTTTAACCCCGATTGAACCAGTAAATCATTGAACCAGTGACCTCACCGGTTTATTAACCGGTCCGGTTCTCGCAACCTTGATTCTTGGTCTTCCAAGTATTGGTATGCTAGTCTCAGGGTTAACTAGAAGCAGTTACAACCTCCTAGCAGATGAGTGCACGGATCAAGCTATGTTGGCAGAGCCTCATATGAGGCATCCCAACGACCAAAAGTCTTTTCCACTGCTTTTTACTTTGCCAACTATGCTTTGGGGTAGCTCATCGTGTAGAACTTTGCTTGATCATCTGCAGTCACATATTGCACCTTCAAAGATGGGTCAGCTTCCACTAATGACTTTATCGCTTCTACGATTGTGTTTGAATCTAACTTGCAGTGATCCTGAGAAATAGTAGATCTAATGCAGGTGTGGCTACCGTTATAACGTCTTATTTTTCAATAATATTTCTTTTGGATCAAACTAGTCCTGATATTCCAATCAAAATTATTTTTATATTATACACATTTGGCATAAAATGTCGTTGGTTCAGACTCGTATACTCGATAGTTAACTCCTCTACAAATCGTATAGTTTTTTATGGCCGCGATCACAATCTCTTTATAACTGAATTCCATCCCAATAACAAATCGCCATCTGCAACAGTAGGTGGGTCTGCAACAATACCACAAAAAACAATTATACATTACAATTAGTAACCACAGTATAATCATCATCTTATAGTACAGAAAATATAGGTATATTCTATTAATATCATATTCACATACCAGCATTCGCATACTCAGAAAATTTTCCTTCGATGCATTCAAAGCCCCAAGGTCCAAAGCGCACATAAAAGACGGCTCTTCGAGCGGATGTTGGCTTGTTAGTACATTTGTCACTTCTTTTACATCTGCCTCATTAGTGTAATCATCATCATCGCCATCTACATTTGGATAATCTATTTCATAGTTGCCTTCAAATTTATTTTCGCTTTCACTATTGTAGTCTTCTCATTCCATGTTTCCATTGGCTTCTTCAACCCTATAAGACAAGTGTTCGAACTTAACATATAGCTCGATGACGGACTCTTGTGCTCGAATTTCACGATATATTAAAAATATTTCTTGCATCGTTGCTTTATCAGTGACATACTTCATCTTGAATTGTATGGATCCTCCAAATACTATTACAGGATACCTGTACACAATACTAGTCACTATTTTTAAAATTTGAAGATCTATCTTTTCACAAATGATACCTTTTAGTTTTTCAAATAATATTATGAAGGGAACAATTTATCACATCAAGTTATCACATATAAATCTTACACTTTTGGATGTCTGAAATAAAATTTGATAATTATAATATACTCTCAAACTAACTCCATTACCTATTTTTTATTAATTTTTTAAATTAAATACAAGAATAACAAATATACCAGAAAAACAAAACCAGAGAAAAAGAGTAAGAGGAGGAACAACAAAATGAACGCGATGTTTCCATCATTGAGTCCTTATTTGTTGTCATTGAGATTAAAATTTTTTTACTTTTTCCTGACAAATCTCCCTTACCATTCGTCAAGTCGTCACCACCATCTGTCAAATCGTCCCCACCATTTTTTTCTTTTTAAAAATATGTTTTTTTTTTGCATCACTGCAATAATTGTCCCCTCAATTTTTTACTTTTTTTTCCGTCTTCTTCTTACTTCTTACAAATTGCCGCCATCAATTTTTTACTTGTTTCTAATCCTATAACATACCTTAAAAAGAAGGTTATTCCTGTAGTGGAATTCTAATGTGTCATCTCTTATGTTCATTTTGAGTTTCTATCAAGATATCAATATTTTCACTCTTCACTCATCATGTCCCTTATTACCACATACCACTCCTACATGAAACCATTCTCATTACACTTCACATCTCATGACCGTGTCTTCTTTTTATATCCTATATTTAAACTTGCTTTACATGTACACACTTTTCTGAAATTTCAATTTTTGTAATTTTGAATTCAAATTTAAAATTAAAAAGGGGATCTCTCCATTCTCTATTTTCAGTTTTTTCTCTTCCTCCTCAGAATTAAAAAAGGGATTATCTCCATTATTTTTTCTCCTCCGTTCACTTATTCTCTTCTTCTTTAGTTCTTATTGGTCTCCTCCGTGCACTTTTTTGAGATACACCCCTACTATCAAGCGGAGGCACGAAGCTTTGTAGGGAATCTGCTTCAATCACGGATTCGTAATGCTTTGCGATGATTAGTTATGTATGTTCCTTATTATTTGATCTAATGTATATCTTCTAATTTTGGTAATATTTGAAATGTTATTGTCGTTGTTATGCATATGCGTCTTTGTTTGGTATCTAGCTGTTCATGCAGAAAAGCCAGAACCTTATTATTTTTGCTAAGAATCTATTTTCAATTTGCCAAAAGGTCTTAACCTCTTTCCCTTTTATATTCAATTTGTTTACAATACACAAAACTAAATGAGATTTCTAAGTAATACAGCATGAATTGCCTATAAATTTGACTTTTAGGATTTAGGGCTTTTTCCTGGAGTAATTGATGAGATCATCCGTATATTTGCTATTCAAATGTCTTTAATTAATTGCTCTATTTAGAGCTTTTGTTTTCTGCCTTTGAATTGGATTCTACATTGATTTTTTGCCTTTCTCATTTATTGATGTCATTGTGAAAGACAGAAAATAGGAGAGGATAACAACGATCATGCTTAGTAAAATATATAATATTGATTATAATTATAATTACTAGAGTTCTAATACAAAATTAGTACATGGCTCTATTAGCCTCTATATTTTTCTGCCATTAATTTCATGTTCAAGATAACTATTAGAGGGTGCCAGGTTTTTCTTCCTCTTAAGTAAAGTAACTAATTAGCTTTAGGGTAATTGGTACCATAGGAAACATTGTAAATTTCGTATTTATGTTAAGTTCACTACATAATTATGTTCTTCTTTCTGCGCTTAATATTGCGTGCATCTTATTTTGAAATAATATTATTACAATAGAATATAAAATAGGGAGAAAACTATTATATAAAATATAACTTGAGTAGTTAATGTAACACCCTACCACACAAAACTTTACACCTAGGATGTAAAACAGAGGTGGCGAGGTGCTACGACCTCTTAAATAAAATACGTACGTATAATAGCAGAAAGAATATAATAAACTAGGAGCCTTGAAAAATGGGTAAAACAAAATCACGAAATAAAAAGCGCAACGCTCCGGAGATGGAATAACTTGTGTGTGAAGAAACCTCAAGATCATAGATACGAGTAAGCTAAAGAGTGAATAGAGAGCCAAGAAATACAGTATAACTCAAGGTTGCGAGAACCGGACCGGTCAATAAACCGATGAGATGACTGGTTTACTGGTTCAATGGTTCGACCGGGGTTCAACTGGGGTTCGACCGGTTTAATTAAATATTAAATAAAATTATCAAAAATTTAATATATAATTTTAAATATTTAAATTTCAATAAAATTTAAAATTTAAAATTTCAATTTATAACCTAATAATCAAAACTAACAAACAAATCAGTAATAAGTTTGTTACAGCTTCCATATGCAGCAATCATAAGGAGGGGGAACCATTAAACAGAGAATGTCCCCGTCTCCAGTAGAACCGTGTCAAATATTATCACAATTGTCGTTTCTTTTAATCAAGAGAGGCAGTAAGAATTAAAAAAAATAAATACAGTATCAGAAACTCGAATTCAGTACTTCCACATATCAATAAAACCTCAGCAACAAGAAGAAATAAGAGATCAGAGCTCAATTTTGTTAGATGATGAAGAAACAGAAGAAGAAGAATTTAATCTAATTGCAGATCCAATTGCAATACCAACTCACAAAGTTAACACAACAACATACAAGCAAAAGGATATGGCGATTGCGGTGAGGAACACACAGCTGCGATGGCGCCTGGCGAAAAGAGGCAGAGGAAGGAGGAGATTGAGGGTGCTCCACCACCATCTCTAATCTTCAGTGGTGATGTCGCTAACAATGCTAGTAGTAGCGTCACGGTCGACGCCTCTGCAGAAGGGAAAGGGAAGGCAGTTGCAGTGATGGAGATGATGAACGCGACTCCACTAGATCTGATCTGCGACACCAGTAGTGCAGTGCTTCGAAAACCGAGATGAGCAAACGGCAGCTACATCATTGCAGAGAGGAAGCAAGCGGACTTCTCTGGCGCGTGGGATTATGGAACCTATCTGGGAGGAGATCGCAGAAGAAGATGAGGCTGGTGTGGTGGAACTTGGAAGAGAAATTAGGGTTGAGGTGTGGTGGCTGGTGAATGAGGGAACTGGGTCTTTGTTTGCATAAGGGGTTGGGTAATTGGGTTACCGGGTCAGCTAGTAAGTGGGTTGGGCTTGTTTAGTTTTTTTTTTTTTTTTTTTTTTGCAGCATTGTAAAAAACCGTTAAAAACCCGTCCGATTTGACCGGTTCACCGGTTAACCATCGGTTTGACTGGTTTTTTCACCGGTTTTTTGCAGACTGGTTTTTGGGATCAACTGGACCGGCCTAGTAACCGGTTCCTGGTTAATCTGGTTGAACCGGCCAGTCCGGTCCGGTTTTTAGAACCATGGTATAACTAGCTCCTGACTCAGCCTGTGAAGCCAAGGCTGGCCAGAGATTATTTACATATATATATGGTGCACGAATTGTGACTCACACTTTTCACAACGCGTACCACTAACCAGCAAGTGCACTGGGTCGTCCAAGTAATACCTTACGTGAGTAAGGGTCGAATCCCACGGAGATTGTTGGTTTGAAGCAATCTATGGTTATCTTGTGAATCTTAGTCAGGAAGTCAATTATGTTTATCAGTTGAATTGCGAATAAACAAGAGAACATGAATTAAAGGTTACTTGTTATGCAGTAATGGAGAATATGTTGGAGTTTTGGAGATGCTTTATCTTCTGAATCTCTGCTTTCCTCTGCTCTCTGATTCACACACGCACGTCCTCCTATGACAAGCTGTATGTAGGGGTTCACCATCGTCAATGGCTACATCCCATCCTCTCAGTGAAGAATATGCTCACATGCTCTGTCACAGCACGGCTAATCATCTGTCGGTTCTCGATCATACTGGAATAGGATTCTTCGTCCTTTTGCGTCTGTCACTAACGCCCAGCACTCGCGAGTTTGAAGCTCGTCACGGTCATTCGATCATTGAATCCTACTCGGAATACCACAGACAAGGTTTAGACTTTCCAGATTCTCATGAATGCCGCCATCAGTTCTAGCTTATGCCACGAAGATTCTGATTAGGAGATCTAAGAGATACTCATTCAATCGGAGATAGAACGGAGGTGGTTGTCAAGCACACGTTCATGGTTTGAGGGAGGTGATGAATGTCACGGATCATCACCTCCATCACAGTTAAGCGTGAATGAACATCTTAGATAGGAACAAGCATGTTTGAATGGAAAACAGAAATACTTGCATTAATTCATCGAGACACAGCAGAGCTCCTCACCCCCAACAATGGAGTTTAGAGACTCATGCCATCAAAGAGTACAAAGTTTTGATCTAGAATTTCATGAGATACAAAATAAGTCTCTAAAAGTTGTTTTTATACTAAACTAGTAGCCTAGGTTTACAAAAAGTGAGTAGACTATGACAGATGGTGCAGAGATCCACTTCTGGGGCCCACTTGGTGTGTGCTGGGGCTGAGACTTAAGCAATTCACGTGCATAAGGCCATTTTGGGCATTCAACGCCAGGTTTGGATCCATTTCTGGCGTTGAACTCCAACTTTTAATCCTTTTCTGGCGCTGGACGCCAGAATTGGGCAGAGAACTGGCGTTGAACGCCAGTTTACGTCGTCTATCCTTGAGCAAAGTATGGACTATTATATATTTCTGGAAAGCCCTGGATGTCTACTTTCCAACGCAATTGGAAGAACGCCATTTCGAGTTCTGTAGCTCCAGAAAATTCACTTTGAGGGCAGGGAGGTCAGAATCCAACAGCATCAGCAGTCCTTTTTTAGCCTGAATCAGATTTTTGCTCAGCTCCCTCAATTTCAGCCAGAAAAATACCTGAAATTACAGAAAAACACACAACTCATAGTAAAGTCCAGAAATATGAATTTTTCCTAAAAACTAATGAAAATAAACTAAAAACTAACTAAAACATACTAAAAACTATATGAAATTAACCCCAAAAAGCGTATAAAATATCCGCTCATCACAACACCAAACTTAAACTGTTACTTGTCCTCAAGCAACTAGACAAATAAAATAGGAGACTAATGGGTTGAGAAGCAATAATATCTCAGAGTTTTTGAATGAAGCTCAGATTCCAATTAGATGAGCGGGACTAGTAGCTTTTTGCTTCCGAACAGTTTTGGCATCTCACTTTATCCATTGAAGCTCAGAGTGATTGACATCTATAAGAACTTAGAATTCAGATAGTGTTATTGATTCTCCTATTTTAGTATGATGATTCTTGAACACAGCTATTTCATGAGTCTTGGCCGTGGCCCTAAGCACTTTGTTTTCCAGTATTATCACCGGATACATAAATGCCACAGACACATAATTGGGTGAACCTTTTCAGATTGTGGCTCAGCTTTGCTAAAGCCCCCAATTAGAGGTGTCTAGGGTTCTTAAGCACACTCTTCTTTTTGCTTTGGACCTTGACTTTAACCGCTCAGTCTCAAGTTCTCACTTGACACCTACACGCCACAAGCACATGGTTAGGGACAGCTTGGTTTAGCCGCTTAGACCAGGATTTTATTCCTTTAGGCCCTCCTATCCACTGATCCTCAAAGCCTTGGGATCCTTTTTATTTGCCCTTGCCTTTTGGTTTTAAGGGTTATTGGCTTTTTGCTCTTGCCTCTTGGTTTTAAGAGCTTTGGCTTTTTCTGCTTGCTTTCTGGTGCACGAAATTGTGATGTCCAGGCTCAAACTATTCCTGGCACGTGAGCAACTTGGTACGCGTAATCGTGATTACACATTCATAATTTGTCACAACTTCGATACAACTAACCAGCAAGTGCACTGGGTCGTCCAAGTAATACCTTACGTGAGTAAGGGTCGAATCCCACGGAGATTGTTGGTATGAAGCAAGCTATGGTCACCTTGTAAATCTCAGTCAGGCAGATATAAATTGATAATGATGTTTTTGAATATTAATTAATAAAATAGGGATAGAGATACTTATGTAATTCATTGGTAGGAATTTCAGATAAGCGAATGGAGATGCTTTTCGTTCCTCTGAACCTCTGCTTTCCTGCTATCTTCATCCAACCAGTCTTACTCCTTTCCATGGCTGGCTTTATGTGATACATCACCACTGTCAATGGCTACTTTCGGTCATCTCTCGGGAAAAGGATCCAATGCCCTGTCACGGCACGGCTAATCGTCTGGAGGCATCACCCTTGTCAATGGCTTCATCTTATCCTCTCAGTGAATAATATGCTCACGCACCCTGTCACGGCACGGCTATTCATCTGTTGGTTCTCGATCATGCTGGAATAGGATTTACTATCCTTTTGCGTCTGTCACTAACGCCCTGCAATCGCGAGTTAGGAGCTCGTCACAGTCATTCAATCATTGAATCCTACTCGGAATACCACAGACAAGGTTTAGACTTTCCGGATTCTCTTGAATGCCGCCATCATTCTAGCTTACGCCACGAAGATTCTGGTTAGGAGATCTAAGAGATATTCATTCTAGCTTATTTCATGTAGAACGGAAGTGTTTGTCAGGCACGTGTTCATAGGGGAGATGGTGATGAGCGTCACACATAATCATCACCTTCATCACGTTCTTGGGTGCGAATGGATATCTTAGAAGCGAAATAAGATGAATTGAATAGAAAACAGTAGTGCTTGCATTAATCTTTGAGGAACAGCAGAGCTCCACACCTTAATCTATGGAGTGTAGAAACTCTACCGTTAAAAATACATAAGTGAAAGGTCCAGGCATGGCCGAGAGGCCAGCCCCTCTGATCTAAGAACCAGGCGTCCAAAGATGATCCTAAGATCCTAAGATGATCAAAAGATGCCTAATACAATAGTAAAAGGTCCTATTTATAATAAACTAGCTACTAGGGTTTACATGAGTAAGTAATTGATGTATAAATCCACTTCCTGGGCCCACTTGGTGTGTGTTTGGGCTGAGCCTGAGTGTTGCACGTGTAGAGGTTCTTCTTGGAGTTGAACGCCGGTTTTTGTGCCAGTTTGGGCGTTCAACTCTGGTTTTGGCTCCTTTTCTGGCGCTGGACGCCAGATTTGGGTAGAAAGCTGGCGTTGAACGCCAGTTTACGTCATCTATTTTTGGCCAAAGTATGGACTATTATATATTTATGGAAAGCCCTGAATGTCTACTTTCCAACGCAATTAGAAGCGCGCCATTTCGAGTTTTGTAGCTCCAGAAAATCCACTTTGAGTGCAGGGAGGTCAGAATCCAACAGCATCAGCAGTCCTTTTTCAACCTCTGAATCTGATTTCTGCTCAAGTCCCTAAATTTCAGCCAGAAAATACCTGAAATCACAGAAAAACACACAAAATCATAGTAAAGTCCAAAAATGTGAATTTAACATAAAAACTAATGAAAACATCCCTAAAAGTAACTAGATCCTACTAAAAACATACTAAAAACAATGTCAAAAAGCGTATAAATTATCCGCTCATCACAACACCAAACTTAAATTGTTGCTTGTCCCCAAGCAACTGAAAATCAAATAGGATAAAAAGAAGAGAATATACTATAAATTCCAAACTATCAATGAAACATAGCTGCAATCATATGAGCGGGACTTATAGCTTTTTGCCTCTTGAATAGTTTTGGCATCTCACTTTATCCATTGAGGTTCAGAATGATTGGCATCTATAGGAACTTCAGATTTTGAATAGTGTTATTGACTCTCCTAGTTCAGTATGATGATTCTTGAACACAACTTCTTTATGAGTCTTGGCCGTGGCCCTAAGCACTTTGTTTTCCAGTATTACCACCGGATACATAAATGCCACAGACACATAATTGGGTGAACCTTTTCAGATTGTGACTCAGCTTTGCTAAAGTCCCCAATTAGAGGTGTCCAGGATTCTTAAGCACACTCTTCTTTTGCTTTGGACCTTGACTTTAACCGCTCAGTCTCAAGTTTTCACTTGACACCTACACGCCACAAGCACATGGTTAGGGACAGCTTGGTTTAGCCGCTTAGACCAGGATTTTATTCCTTTAGGCCCTCCTATCCACTGATGCTCAAAGCTTTGGGGTCCTTTTTATTGCCCTTGCTTTTTGGTTTTAAGGGTTATTGGCTTTTTGCTCTTGCCTCTTGGTTTTAAGAGCTTTTGGCTTTTTCTGCTTGCTTTTCTTTCTATTATTTTTTTTTTGCCTATATTTTTTTTTTCTGCAAGCTTTGTTCTTTGCTGCTTTTTCTTGCTTCAAGAATCATTTTTATGATTTTTCAGATTATCAAATAACATGTCTCCTAGTCATCATTCTTTCAAGAGCCAACATATTTAACATTCTTAAACAACAACTTCAAAAGACATATGCACTGTTCAAGCATACATTCAGAAAACAAGAAGCATTGTCACCACATCAATATAATTAAGCTAAGTTCAAGGATAAATTCGAAACTCATGTACTTCTTGTTCTTTTAAATTAAAACATTTTTCATTTAAGAGAGGTGATGGATTCATAGGATATTCATAACTTTAAGACAAAGTTACTAACTACTAATGATCATGTAATGAAGGCACAAAAATAGATAAGCACATAACATAGAAAACGAAAAACAGAAGAGATAAGAACAAGGAATGAATCCACCTTAGTGATGGTGGCGTTTCCTTCTTGAGGAACCAATGATGTCCTTGAGTTCTTCTATGTCTCTTCCTTGTCTTTGTTGCTCCTCCTTCATTGCTTTTAGATCTTTTCTGATTTCATGAAGGATGATGGAGTGCTCTTGATGTTCCACCCTTAGTTGCTTCCAATAATTGTGTGGAAGAAAATGTATCCCCTGAGGTATCTCAGGGATCTCTTGATTTGCAGTCAAATGTTCTACCACTGAGCTATAGACCCTTGATGGAAGCTTTTGTCTTCCCTTTCCTTTTTTCTAGAGGTTTCTCTGGCCTTAGGTGCCATCAATGGTTATGGAAAAAACAAAAAAGCTATGCTTTTACCACACCAAACTTAGAATGTTGCTCGCCCTCGAGCAAAAGAAGAAAGAATAGAAGAATAAGAAGAAGACATGGAGGAGATGGATGGGAGTGTGTATTCGGCCATATGGGTGGGATTGGGTGGGAGAGAGATGTTGAATTTTGAAGGTAGTGGGTGTATGGATGTGAGTGGTAAATGGAAAACAGAAGGGATGATCATGAATAGAAAGAGAGATGATGAGGTAGGTGGGGATCCTGTGGGGTCCACAGATCCTGAGATGATCCTGTGGGGTCCATAGATCCTGAGGTGTCAAGGCATTTACATTCCTGCACCAATTTAGGCATGTAAAATGCCCTTGCACACAACTCTGGGCGTTCAGCGCCAGGTTGGTGCCCATTTTGGGCGTTCAACGCCCATTTGTTGCCATTTCTGGCGTTGAACGCCAGAACCATGCTTGTTCTGGGCGTTCAGCGCCAGGATGCTGCCCATTCTGGGCGTTCAGCGCCAGAACCATGCTCTGTTCTGGCGTTTGAACGCCAGACAGATGCTCCTCCAGGGTGTGATTTTTCTTCTGCTGTTTTTGATTCTGTTTTCAATTTTTATATTTATTTTGTGACTCCACATGATCATGAACCTAAGAAAACATGAAAAACAATAATAATAGAGTTAGATAAACATTGGGTTGCCTCCCAACAAGCGCTTCTTTAATGTCAATAGCTTGACAGTGGGCTCTCATGGAGCCTCACAGATGTTCAGAGCATTGTTGAAACTCTCCAACACCAAACTTAGAGTTTGGATATGGGAGTTCAACACCAAACTTAGAGTTTGGTTGTGGCCTCCCAACACCAAACTTAGAGTTTGACTGTGGGGGCTCTGGTTGACTCTGCTTTGAGAGAAGCTTTTTCTGCTTCCTCTCCATGGTTGCAGGGGGAGATCCTTGAGTTTTAAACACAAGGGAGTCCTCATTCCATTGAAGGACTATTTCACCTCTGTCAACATCAATCACAGCTCTTGCTGTGGCCAGGAAAGGTCTTCCTAGGATGATGGATTCATCCTCTTCCTTTCCAGTATCCAGGACTATGAAATCAGCAGGGATGTAAAGGCCTTCAACCTTTACTAACATGTCCTCTACTTGTCCATGAGCCTGTTTTCTTGAACTGTCTGCCATCTCTAATGAGATTTTAGCAGTTTGCACCCCATAGATTCCCAGTTTCTCTATTACAGAGAGGGGCATGAGGTTTATTCCTGAACCAAGGTCACATAGAGCCTTAAAGATCATGGTGCCTATGGTACAGGGTATTATGAACTTTCCAGGATCCTGTCTCTTCTGAGGCAATGTCAGTTGATCCAGATCACTTAGTTCATTGATGAACAAGGGAGGTTCAACTTCCCAAGTATCAATGCCAAATAGTTTGGCATTCAGCTTCATGATTGCACCAAGAAACTTGGCAGTTTGCTCTTTAGTAACATCCTCATTTTCTTCAGAAGAGGAATACTCATCAGAGCTCATGAAGGGCATAAGGAGGTTCAATGGAATCTCTATGGTCTCTAGATGAGCCTCAGAGTCCTTTGGTTCCTCAGAGGGAAGCTCCTTATTGATCACTGGACGTCCCAGGAGGTCTTCCTCCTTGGGATTCACGTCCTCTCCTCTCCTCACAGGTTCGGCCGTGGTGCTTATGTCAATGGCCTTGCACTCTCCTTTTGGGTTCTCTTCTGTATTGCTTGGGAGAGTACTAGGAGGGATTTCAGTGATCCTTTTACTCAGCTGGCCCACTTGTGCTTCCAGATTTCTAATGGAAGATCTTGTTTCATTCATGAAACTTACAGTGGCCTTAGATAGATCAGAGACTAAATTTGCTAAATTAGAAGTATTTTGTTCAGAGTTCTCTGTCTGTTGCTGAGTGGATGATGGAAAAGGCTTGCTATTGCTAAACCTGTTTCTTCCACCATTATTAAAGCCTTGTTGAGGCTTTTGATCCTTCCATGAGAAATTTGGATGATTTCTCCATGATGAGTTATAGGTGTTTCCATAAGGTTCACCTAAGTA
This sequence comes from Arachis hypogaea, assembly GCF_003086295.3. Classification (NCBI taxonomy): domain Eukaryota; kingdom Viridiplantae; phylum Streptophyta; class Magnoliopsida; order Fabales; family Fabaceae; genus Arachis; species Arachis hypogaea. The sequence goes on from NC_092050.1 coordinate 33,460,595, forward strand.
ATTTACCTCTGCTATTGCAGGGTTCTCAGGATCATAAGCTTCTTCTTCATGAGAAGCCTCTTGAGTACTGTTGGATGCAGCTTGCATTCCATGCAGACTCTGAGAGATCATATTGACTTGCTGAGTCAATATTTTATTCTGAGCCAATATGGCATTCAGAGTATCAACTTCAAGAACTCCCTTCTTCATAGGCGTCCCATTATTCACAGGATTCCTTTCAGAAGTGTACATGAACTGGTTATTAGCAACCATGTCAATGAGTTCTTGAGCTTCTGCAGGCGTTTTCTTTAGGTGAATGGATCCACCTGCAGAAGTGTCCAGTGACATCTTTGATAGCTCAGATAAACCATCATAGAATATATCCAGGATGGTCCATTCTGAAAGCATGTCAGAAGGACACTTTTTGGTCAACTGTTTGTATCTTTTCCAAGCTTCATAGAGGGATTCACCTTCTTTCTGTCTGAAGGTTTGAACATCAGCTCTAAGCTTGCTCAGCTTTTGAGGAGGAAAGTACTTGGCTAAGAAAGCCGTGACCAGCTTATCCCAAGAGTTCAGGCTGTCTTTGGGTTGAGAATCCAACCATAATCTAGCTCTGTCTCTTACAGCAAAAGGGAAAAGCATGAGCCTGTAGACTTCAGGATCTACTCCATTAGTTTTAACAGTATCACATATCTGCAAGAATTCAGTTAAAAACTGAAAAGGATCTTCAGATGGAAGTCCATGAAACTTGCAGTTCTGCTGCATCAGAGAAACTAATTGAGGTTTCAGCTCAAAGTTGTTTGCTTCAATGGCAGGAATGGAGATGCTTCTTCCATGTAAATTGGAATTTGGTGTAGTAAAGTCACCAAGCATCTTCCTTGCATTATTATTATTTTCGGCTGCCATATCCTTTTCCTGTTCGAAAATTTCTGAAAGGTTTTCTCTAGAGTGTTGTAATTTAGCTTCTCTTAATTTTCTCTTCAGAGTCCTTTCAGGTTCTGGATCTGCTTCCACAAGAATGTTCTTATCCTTGCTCCTGCTCATATGACAAAGAAGAAGGCACAGAATAATAATAATAATAATAATAATAATAATAATAATAATAATAATAATAATAATAATAATAATAATAATAATAATAATAATAATAATAATAATAATAATAATAATAATAATAATAGAGATCCTTTATACCACAGTATAGGGATCCCTGTGTGAGTAGAAGAAGAGGGGGAGACAAAGAATGTAATATAATGGAAGAAACACAACTGTGAGGATGGAAGAGATGTGAGATGAGATGTTAGGATATGAATGAATAAATAGAATAAGATGGGAGAGAGAGAATTTTCGAAAAATATTTTTGAAAAAGAGTTAGTGATTTTCGAAAATGATTTTTGAAAAATGTTAGTATTTTCAAAAATTTTTTAAAATCAAAAATAAAAATAAGAATAATTAGTTAATTAAAAAGAAATTTTTGAAAAAGAGGGAAGATATTTTCGAAAATTAGAGAGAGAGAGTTAGTTAGGTAGTTTTGAAAAAGTTAAGAAACAAACAAAAAGTTAGTTAGTTAGTTGAAACAAATTTTGAAAACCAATTTTGAAAAGATAGGAAGTTAGGAAGTTAGAAAAGATATTTTGAAAAGATATTTTTGAAAAAGATAAGATAAGAAGATATTTTTGAAAAGATATGATAGGACTTAGTTTTTGAAAAAGATTTGATTTTTAAAATCTCAATTAATGACTTGATTTACAAGAAATCACAAGATATGATTCTAGAACTTAAAGTTTGAATCTTTCTTAACAAGTAAGTAACAAACTTGAAATTTTTGAATCAAAACATTAATTGTTTATGTTATTTTCGAAAATTTAATATAAAAATAAGAAAAAGATTTTTGAAAAATATTTTTGGAATTTTCGAAAATAACTAAGAATTTTGAAAAAGATTTGATTTTTGAAAAAGATTTTGAAAAAGATAAGATTTTCAAATTGAAAATTTGATTTGACTCATAAGAAACAACTTGATTTTAAAAATTTTTGAAAAAGTCAACTCAAATTTTCGAATTTGATGAGAGAAAAAGGGAAAGATAATTTTTTTGATTTTTTTTTTATTTTTGAAATTTTTATGAAAAACATGAAAATTATGCAATGCATGAAATTTTAAGATCAAAACATGTGATGCATGCAAGAATGCTATGAATGTCAAGATGAACACCAAGAACACTTTGAATGCCAAGATGAACATCATAGACACAATTTTGAAAAACTTTTAATGCAAAGAAAACATGCAAGACACCAAACTTAGAATTCTTTAATGCTTACGCACTAAGAATTCAAGAATGCATATGATAAACATGAAAAGACACAAAACAAAAAATCATCAAGATCAAACAAGAAGACTTACCAAGAACAACTTGAAGATCATGAAGAACACTATGAATGCATGATATTTTCGAAAAAAATGCAAGATGCTTATGCAAGTGACACCAAACTTATGATATGACTCAAGACTCAAACAAGAAACAGAAAATATTTTTGATTTTTATGATTTTCTAATTTTTTTGGATTTTTTTTCAAAAATTTATTGAAAAGGGAAAATAAGGATTCCAAAATTTTTAATATGAATTCCAGGAATCTTGCATTCTTAGTCTAAAGCTTCAGTCCAGGAATTAGACATGGCTCACTAGCCAGCCAAGCTTTCAAAGAAAGCTCCAGTCCAAAACACTAGACATGGCCAATGGCCAGCCAAGCTTCAGCATTTAACACCAGAGTATATTGCTCTTGATAACAAATTGCTGCTCATCATTTATCAAGTATGTAACTTACCTCTGATGGTTTGGAAGCCTCAGTCCAAAAGAATTTAGACATGGCTTTACAGCCAGCCAGGCTTCACATGCTTCATGAAACACTAGAATTCATTCTTAAAAATCTTGAATAAAATTTTTGAAAAACATTTTTATTTTTTCGAAAACAGATGAGAGATTTTTGAAAATATTTTTGAAAGATTTTTTTTTTTGAAAACAAAACGAAAAGAAAATTACCTAATCTGAGCAACAAGATGAGCCGTCAGTTGTCCAAACTCAAACAATCCCCGGCAACGGCGCCAAAAACTTGGTGCACAAAATTATGATGTCCAGGCTCAAACTATTCCTGGCACGTGAGCAACTTGGTACGCGTAATCGTGATTACACATTCATAATTTGTCACAACTTCGATACAACTAACCAGCAAGTGCACTGGGTCGTCCAAGTAATACCTTACGTGAGTAAGGGTCGAATCCCACGGAGATTGTTGGTATGAAGCAAGCTATGGTCACCTTGTAAATCTCAGTCAGGCAGATATAAATTGATAATGATGTTTTCGAATATTAATTAATAAAATAGGGATAGAGATACTTATGTAATTCATTGGTAGGAATTTCAGATAAGCGAATGGAGATGCTTTTCGTTCCTCTGAACCTCTGCTTTCCTGCTATCTTTATCCAATCAGTCTTACTCCTTTCCATGGCTGGCTTTATGTGATACATCACCACTGTCAATGGCTACTTTCGGTCATCTATCGGGAAAATGATCCAATGCCCTGTCACGGCACGGCTAATCGTCTGGAGGCATCACCCTTGTCAATGGCTTCATCTTATCCTCTCAGTGAATAATATGCTCACGCACCCTGTCACGGCATGGCTATTCATCTGTCGGTTCTCGATCATGCTGGAATAGGATTTACTATCCTTTTGCGTCTGTCACTAACGCCCTGCAATCGCGAGTTAGGAGCTCGTCACAGTCATTCAATCATTGAATCCTACTCGGAATACCACAGACAAGGTTTAGACTTTCCGGATTCTCTTGAATGCCGCCATCATTCTAGCTTACGCCACGAAGATTCTGGTTAGGAGATCTAAGAGATATTCATTCTAGCTTATTTCATGTAGAACGGAAGTGTTTGTCAGGCACGTGTTCATAGGGGAGATGGTGATGAGCGTCATACATAATCATCACCTTCATCACGTTCTTGGGTGCGAATGGATATCTTAGAAGCGAAATAAGATGAATTGAATAGAAAACAGTAGTACTTGCATTAATCTTTGAGGAACAGCAGAGCTCCACACCTTAATCTATGGAGTGTAGAAACTCTACCGTTAAAAATACATAAGTGAAAGGTCCAGGCATGGCCGAGAGGCCAGCCCCTCTGATCTAAGAACCAGGCATCCAAAGATGATCCTAAGATCCTAAGATGATCAAAAGATGCCTAATACAATAGTAAAATGTCCTATTTATAATAAACTAGCTACTAGGGTTTACATGAGTAAGTAATTGATGTATAAATCCACTTCCTGGGCCCACTTGGTGTGTGTTTGGGCTGAGCCTGAGTGTTGCACGTGTAGAGGTTCTTCTTGGAGTTGAACGCCAGTTTTTGTGCCAGTTTGGGCGTTCAACTCTGGTTTTGGCTCCTTTTCTGGCGCTGGACGCCAGATTTGGGTAGAAAGCTGGCGTTGAACGCCAGTTGACATCGTCTATTCTTGGCCAAAGTATGGACTATTATATATTTCTGGAAAGCCCTGGATGTCTACTTTCCAACTCAATTGGAAGCGCGCCATTTCGAGTTCTGTAGCTCTAGAAAATCCACTTTGAGTGCAGGGAGGTCAGAATCCAACAGCATCAGCAGTCCTTTTTCAACCTCTGAATCTGATTTCTGCTCAAGTCCCTAAATTTCAGCCAGAAAATACCTGAAATCACAGAAAAACACACAAACTCATAGTAAAGTCCAGAAATGTGAATTTAACATAAAAACTAATGAAAACATCCCTAAAAGTAACTAGATCCTACTAAAAACATACTAAAAACAATGTCAAAAAGCGTATAAATTATCCGCTCATCACTTTCTCTCTCTTTTTTTTTTCTGCAAGCTTTGTTCTTTGCTGCTTTTTCTTGTTTCAAGAATCATTTTTATGATTTTTCAGATTATCAATAACATGTCTCATGTTCATCATTCTTTCAAGAGCCAACATATTTAACAGTCTTAAACAACAAATTCAAAAGACATATGCACTGTTCAAGCATTCATTCAGAAGACAGAAAGCATTGCCACCACATGTTACTAATTAGAATTTTTCTTAAAAACTCGAAATTTTATTGCCTCTTATTCAAAAGATCTACTACTTTATTCATGTTTGCTGATGATGAGAAAAATAGACTATAACTTAATTGGGGATAAAATCAAAATAGACACTAATTACTACTAATGATCATGTAATGAAGACACAAACATAGATAAGCACTTAACATAGAGAAAACGAAAAACAGAGAAAGTAAGAACAAGGAACGAGTCCACCTTAGTGATGATGGCATTTCCTTCTTGAGGAACCAATGATGTTCTTGAGCTCTTTTATGTCTCTTCCTTGCCTTTGTGGCTTGATTCCTAGTGATTTTTGGTATTTCTATCCTCAGTTGCTTCCAATAATTATGTGGAGGGAAGTGCATCCCCTGAGGTAATCTCTTGATTTGTAGCCACATGTTCTACCACTGAGCTATAGATCCTTCACATAATTGTTTTACCACACCAAACTTAGAATGCTGCTCGCCCTCGAGTAAAAGAAGAAGGAATAGATGAAGATGTGGAAAAAAAACTAGGATTATGAGGAGGGATGGTGGGGATCCTGTGGGGTCCACAGATCTTGAAATGATCCTGTGAGGTCCACAGATCTTGAGGTGTCAAGGCATTTACATCCCTGCACCAATTTAGGCATGCAAAATGCCCTTGCACACAACTCTGGGCGTTCAGCGCCAGGTTGGTGCCCATTTTGGGCGTTCAACGCCCATTTACTAGCCATTTCTGGCGTTGAACGCCAGAACCATGCTTGTTCTGGGCGTTCAGCGCCAGGATGTTGCCCATTTTGGGCGTTCAGCACCAGAACCATGCTCTGTTCTGGCGTTGAACGCCAGACAGGTGCTTCCTCTAGGGTGTGATTTTTCTTCTGCTGTTTTTGATTCCGTTTTCAATTTTTAATATTTATTTTGTGACTCCACATGATCATGAACCTAATAAAACATGAAAAACCATGAAAATAAATAAAAATTGGGTTGCCTCCCAACAAGCGCTTCTTTAATGTCCTTAGCTGGACCTTGCTGAGCTTTTAATCTAGCTTCAACCTTGAGCACTCTTGCTCAACATTGCCTTCAAGATAGTGCTTGATTCTCTGTCCATTAACAATGAACTTCTTGTCAGAGTCAATATCTTGAAGCTCTACATAACCATATGGTGATACGCTTGTAATCACGTATGGTCCCCTCCACCGGGATTTCAATTTCTCAGGGAATAGCCTGAGTCTAGAGTTGAACAGCAGAACCTTCTGTCCTGGTTCAAAGATTCTAGATGACAGCTTTCTGTCATGCCACTTTTTTTATTTCTCTTTATAAAGCTTGGCATTTTCGAAAGCTGTGAATCTGAACTCCTCTAGCTCATTTAGTTGGAGCAATCTTTTTTCTCCTGCTAATTTGGCATCAAAGTTTAGGAATCTGGTTGCCCAGTAGGCCTTATGTTCCAGTTCCACGGGCAAGTGACATGCCTTACCATACACCAGTTGGTATGGAGAGGTCCCTATAGGGGTCTTGAATACTGTTCTGTAAGCCCACAGAGCATCATCCAAGCTCCGTGCCCAATCCTTTCTACGGGTATTTACTGTCCGTTCTAGGATTCTCTTTAATTCTCTGTTAGAGACTTCAGCTTGCCCATTAGTTTGTGGATGATATGGAGTAGCCACCTTGTGGCGAATTCCATACTGAACCATGGCAGAGTAAAGCTGTTTATTGCAGAAGTGAGTGCCCCCATCACTGATTAGTACTCTAGGGACACCAAATCTGCTAAAGATATGTTTCTGGAGGAACTTCAGCACTGTCTTAGTATCATTGGTGGGTGTGGCAATGGCCTCAACCCATTTTGATACATAATCAACTGCCACCAGAATATAAGTGTTTGAGTATGATGGTGGGAAAGGTCCCATGAAGTCAAGTCCCCATACGTCAAACAACTCAATCTCCAAGATTCCTTGTTGAGGCATGGCGTAACCATGAGGCAGATTGCCAGCTCTTTGGCAACTGTCACAGTTGCGTACAAACTCTCGGGAATCTTTATAGAGTGTGGGCCAATAGAAGCCACATTGGAGGACCTTGGTGGCTGTTCGCTCACCTCCGAAATGGCCTCCATATTGTGATCCATGGCAATGCCATAGGATCCTCTGTGCTTCTTCTCTAGGCATACACCTACGGATTATTCCGTCTGCACATCTCTTAAAGAGATAGGGTTCATCCCACAAGTAGTACTTTGCATCAGTAATTAATTTCTTCTTTTGTATCCTGTTGTACTCCTTGGGTATGAACCTTGCAACTTTATAGTTTGCAATATCGGCAAACCATGGTGTTTCCTGAATGGCAAATAAATGCTCATCCGGAAAAGTCTCAGAGATCTCAAGAGAGGGGAGGGGCGTCCCTTCTACTGGCTCTATCCGGGACAGATGATCAGCCACTTGGTTCTCTGTCCCTTTTCTGTCTCTTATTTCTATATCAAACTCTTGCAGAAGCAACACCCATCTGATGAGCCTGGGTTTTGAATCCTGCTTTGTGAGTAGATATTTAAGAGCAGCATGATCAGTATACACAATCACTTTTGATCCTACTAAGTATGATCTGAACTTGTCAATGGCGTAAACCACTGCAAGTAATTCTTTTTCTGTGGTTGTGTAATTTTTCTGAGCATCATTTAAAACACGACTAGCATAATAAATGACATGCAGAAGCTTGTCATGCCTCTGTCCCAATACTGCACCAATGGCGTGATCACTGGCATCACACATTAGCTCAAATGGTAACGTCCAGTCTGGTGCAGAAATGACTGGTGCTGTGACCAGCTTAGCTTTCAGCGTTTTAAACGCCTGCAGGCACTCTGTGTCAAACACAAATGGCGTGTCAGCAGCTAGCAGATTGCTTAGAGGTTTTGCGATTTTTGAAAAATCCTTTATAAACCTCCTATAGAATCCTGCGTGCCCCAGAAAGCTTCTGATTGCCTTAACATTGGCAGGTGATGGTAATTTTTCAATTACCTCTATTTTTGCTTGATCCACTTCTATTCCCTTGTTTGAAATTTTATGCCCAAGAACAATCCCTTCAGTCACCATGAAGTGACATTTTTCCCAATTTAAAACTAGGTTGGTTTCTTGGCATCTTTTCAGAACAAGTTTCAGGTGATCAAGACAGGAGCTGAATGAGTCTCCATATACTGAGAAGTCATCCATGAAGACTTCCAGAAATTTTTCCACCATATCAGAGAAAATAGAGAGCATGCATCTCTGGAAGGTTGCAGGCGCATTACATAGCCCAAATGGCATCCTTCTATAAGCAAACACTCCAAATGGACATGTGAATGCTGTTTTCTCTTGATCTTGGGGATCTACTGCAATCTGGTTATAGCCTGAGTAGCCATCCAAAAAGCAGTAATAATCATGACCTGCTAGTCTTTCTAGCATCTGGTCTATGAATGGTAAAGGAAAATGATCCTTTCTGGTGGCTGTATTGAGCCTTCTGTAGTCAATACACATGCGCCACCCTGTAACTGTTCTTGTAGGAACCAGTTCATTTTTTTCATTATGAATCACTGTCATGCCTCCCTTTTTTGGGACGACTTGGACAGGGCTCACCCAGGGGCTATCAAAAATAGGATAAATAATCCCAGCCTCTAGTAGTTTGGTGACCTCTTTCTGCACCACTTCTTTCATGGCTGGATTTAGCCGCCTCTGTGGTTGAACCACTGGTTTGGCATTATCCTCCAATAAGATTTTGTGCATGCATCTAGCTGGGCTTATGCCCTTAAGGTCACCTATGGACTACCCAAGAGCTGTCTTGTGTGTCCTTAGCACTTGAATAAGTGCCTCCTCTTCCTGTGAATTTAAAGCAGAGCTTATGATCACTGGAAAAGTGTCACCTTCTCCCAGAAACGTATATTTCAAGGATGGTGGTAATGGCTTGAGCTCGGGTTTAGGAGGTTTTTTCTCTTCCAGAAGAAATTTCAGAGGCTCTTTCATGTCCTCTGAATCCTCTAAATCAGGCTGAACATCCTTAAAGATGTTTTCCAACTCTGATTCAAGACTCTCAGCCATGTTGATCTCTTCTACCAAAGAGTCAATAAGATCAACTTTCATGCAGTCTTTTGATGTGTCTGAATGCTGCATGGCTTTGACAGCGTTCAACTTAAACTCATCATCATTGACTCTCAGGGTTATTTCCCCCTGTTGGACGTCAATGAGGGATCGTCCAGTTGCTAGGAAGGGTCTTCCTAGAATGAGAGTAGCACTCTTGTGCTCCTCCATTTCCAGCACAACAAAGTCAGTGGGAAAGGCAAATGGCCCAACTCTGACAATCATGTCTTCAATCACGCCTAATGGGTATTTAGTGGAGCCATCAGCAAGTTGGAGACATATCCTGGTTGGTTTAACTTCTTCAGTTAAGCCAAGCTTTCTGATAGTGGATGTAGGTATTAGGTTGATGCTTGCCCCAAGATCGCATAAGGCTGTCTTGGTGCATTGACCTTCTAATATGCATGGTATCAGAAAACTCCCAGGTTCTTTGAGCTTCTCAGGAAAGCTTTTCAGAATGACTGCACTGCATTCTTCAGTGAGGAGAACTCTTTCTGTTTCTCTCTAATCCTTTTTATGACTCAAGATCCCTTTCATGAACTTGGCATAAGAAGGTATTTTCTCAAGTGCTTCTGCAAATAGAATCTTTATTTCAAGAGTCCTGAGGTAATTTGCGAAGCGAGCAAATTGCTTATCCTGCTCCTCTTTCCGGAGTTTTTGAGGATAAGGTATCTTGGCTTTATATTCTTCAACCTTAGTTGCTGTAGGTTTATTGCCTACAGAAGTGGTTGAAGAAGCCTTTTTAGAAGGGTTGTTATTAGCATTTGTGTGTGTCTGATCCCTCACTGGCAATTGAGTACCAGAGTTAGAAGCTGGAGTGAAACTGGACGCCAGCTCCTTGTCTGCTCCTGGCGTTTGAACGCCAGAATTGTGCCCATTTTGGGTGTTCAACGCCAGATCCTTGCCCATTTCTGGCGTTGAACGCCAGTCCTGCCTTGTTTCTGGCGTTGAACGCCAGTCCTGAGCATGGTCTGGGCGTTCAGCGCCAGCCTTCCACCAATTTTCTGGCGTTTTAGTTCCAGAATTACTTTTCCCTGGGCTCTTACTGTCCTCAGGTGAATTTTGGGTGGTTTGCTCATTTCTTAGCTTTTTGCTGCCTTGAGGTGGGGTATTTAATGTTTTCCCACTTCTTAGTTGAACTGCTTGGCATTCTTCTGCTATTTGCCTTGACAGCTGCTGCTTTGTTTGCTTAAACTGTTCGTCCATATATATATTAGCCATCCTTGTCTCTTGTAGTCTATCTTTGAATTCGGCTAACTGCTTTGTTAGAAAGTCCAATTGCTGATTGAATTCAGCAGCTTGTTTTACAGGACTGAGTTCAGCAGTTGCTTTTTTGACTTCTTCTTTCATGGAAGGGTCACTGCTTAGGTACAGACGCTGATTCTTGGCAACTGTATCAATGAGCTCTTGAGCTTCTTCAATTGTCTTTCTCATGTGGATAGATCCACCAGCTGAGTAGTCCAAAGACATCTGAGCTCCTTCTGCAAGCCCATAATAGAAGATGTCTAACTGAACCCACTATGAAAACATTTCAGAGGGGCATTTTCTTAGCATCTCTCTGTATCTCTCCCAGGCATCATAAAGAGATTCATTATCTCCTTGTTTAAAGCCTTGGATGTCCAGCCTTAGCTGTGTCATTTGTTTTGGGGGGAAAGTATTGATTCAGGAATTTTTTCTGTCAGCTGTTTCCATGTCCTTATGCTGGCCTTAGGTTGATTATTCAACCACCTCTTAGCTTGATCTTTTACAGCAAATGGAAACAGTAATAGTCTGTAGACATCCTGATCTATTTCTTTATCATGTACTGTGTCAGCAATTTGTAGAAACTGTGTCAGAAACTCTGTAGGTTCTTCCTGTGGAAGACCGGAATACTGGCAATTTTGCTGCACCATGATAATGAGCTGAGGATTCAACTCAAAGCTACTGACTCCAATGGAGGGTATGCAGATGCTACTCCCATATGAAGCAGTAGAGGGGTTAGAATATGACCCCAGAGTCCTCCTGGACTGTTCATTTCCACTTAGGTCCATGATGGAGAAAGGGAGATGATGTAAGATAGAAAAAATTATTTTTATTTATTTATTTATTTATTTCGAAAACAAAATAAATCAAAATAGAATAAATAAAAAATGAGTGAAGATTTTCGAAAAACTGAGGAGAGAGAAAGTGGTTAGGAAGTTTTGAAAAGGATATGATGATTTTTGAAAAAGGTTTTAAATTTTGAAATAAAAATCTGAATTTTAGAAATAGATTTCGAAAATTTTTGCTTTTAAAACAGAGAGAAAATATATTTTTGAATTTAAAGAGGAGAGAGAAAAATAATAAGATAGCACAAGATTTAAAATTTTTAGATCTGATACTCCTTATTTTCGAAAATTTTTAAGGGAAAAACACTAAGGAACACCAAACTTAAAAATTTTAAGATCAAGACACAAGGAAAACTCAAGAACACTTTGAAGATTCACAAGAACACAAGAACACGAAGGAAGAACACCAAACTTAAAATTTTTAGAAAAACACAGAGAAATCAACAAGAAAACACCAAACTTAAAGGTTGGCACAGGATTTAATAGAAAAACTATTTTTGAAAAAGGTTTTAATAAGAAAATAAGGATTCTAAAATTTTAACACGACAATAATACGAGACTCTAAACAAAAAGAGAAATTTTTCCTAATCTAAGCAACAAAATAAACCGTTAGTTGTCCAAACAAGAACAATCCCCGGCAACGGCGCCAAAAACTTAGTGCACGAATTGTGACTCACACTTTTCACAACGCGTACCACTAACCAGCAAGTGCACTGGGTCGTCCAAGTAATACCTTACGTGAGTAAGGGTTGAATCCCACGGAGATTGTTGGTTTGAAGCAATCTATGGTTATCTTGTAAATCTTAGTCAGGAAGTCAATTATGTTTATCAGTTGAATTGTGAATAAACAAGAGAACATGAATTAAAGGTTACTTGTTATGCAGTAATGGAGAATATGTTGGAGTTTTGGAGATGCTTTGTCTTCTGAATCTCTGCTTTCCTCTGTTCTCTGATTCACGCACGCACGTCCTCCTATGGCAAGTTGTATGTAGGGGTTCACCGTCGTCAATGGCTACATCCCATCCTCTCAGTGAAGAATATGCTTACATGCTCTGTCACAGCACGGCTAATCATCTGTCGGTTCTCGATCATACTGGAATAGGATTCTTCGTCCTTTTGCGTCTGTCACTAACGCCCAGCACTCGCGAGTTTGAAGCTCGTCACGATCATTCAATCATTGAATCCTACTCGAAATACCACAGACAAGGTTTAGACTTTCTGGATTCTCATGAATGCCGCCATCAGTTCTAGCTTATGCCACGAAGATTCTGATTAGGAGATCTAAGAGATACTCATTCAATCGGAGATAGAACGGAGGTGGTTGTCAAGCACACGTTCATGGTTTGAGGGAGGTGATGAATGTCACGGATCATCACCTCCATCACAGTTAAGCGCGAATGAACATCTTAGATAGGAACAAGCATGTTTGAATGGAAAACAGAAATACTTGCATTAATTCATCGAGACACAGCAGAGCTCCTCACCCCCAACAATGGAGTTTAGAGACTCATGCCGTCAAAGAGTACAAAGTTTTGATCTAGAATGTCATGAGATACAAAATAAGTCTCTAAAAGTTGTTTTTATACTAAGCTAGTAGCCTAGGTTTACAAAAAGTGAGTAGACTATGATAGATGGTGCAGAGATCCACTTCTGGGGCCCACTTGGTGTGTGCTAGGGCTGAGACTTAAGCAATTCATGTGCATAAGGCCATTTTGGGCGTTCAACGCCAGGTTTGGATCCATTTCTGGCGTTGAACTCCAACTTTTAATCCTTTTCTGGCGCTGGACGCCAGAATTGGGCAGAGAACTGGAGTTGAACGCCAGTTTACATCGTCTATCCTTGAGCAAAGTATGGACTATTATATATTGCTGGAAAGCCCTGGATGTCTACTTTCCAACGCAATTGGAAGCACACCATTTCGAGTTCTGTAGCTCCAGAAAATCCACTTTGAGTGCAGGGAGGTCAGAATCCAACAACATCAGCAGTCCTTTTTTAGCCTGAATCAGATTTTTGCTCAGCTCCCTCAATTTCAGCCAGAAAAATATCTGAAATTACAGAAAAATACACAACTCATAGTAAAGTCCAGAAATATGAAATTTTCCTAAAAACTAATGAAAATAAACTAAAAACTAACTAAAACATACTAAAAACTATATGAAATTAACCCCAAAAGCGTATAAAATATCCGCTCATCAATATACAAGTAACCCAAAATACTCAAAATACAGAAATAAGGCCCTAACTCTCCTTCAACCTTTATGAGGAACAAAATAATCAAGTTTCTTGGAGAGAAAGCTAAATATATATATACATATATATACAAACTGAAAACCCAAAATAACCCAAGGACTACTCCGCTTCAGGGATCCAGACGCCTAGCGAGGAGCCTTTCGACCTGCATCTGAAAACAACAACACCGTATGGGGGTGAGAACCGGAGGTTCTCAGCATGGTAAAGGTGCCACACATATAATACATAAGGTCCTGGGAATGCCAGAGGCAATCCTAGAACTCCATCATACAATTATAAAACTTAATTTCTAAGCAGGAGCCATAAAGAGGGATAGGTAATCTAAGCATTCCTAAACTTACTTATTTTAGAAACTTACTTACTTTAGTCCTAACATTAACATCTAACCAAATCAACCCTTCCTCCGCTCCTCCATCATCCAAGATTCAGCAGAGACAGACAAACAAGTAATTTCACGCACAAGTAGAAAACAGATAGTGCAAATAGCAAATATAACAGTTAGCAGGGTATGTAAGAACCGTAACTAATCAACCAGTTAATTAAGCAATTATATTGCTCACGTTACATTATGAAAAGTTAGAGTGAGAATTTAAGGATTTAAATGCGATTTTTGGACTCAGTGGGTCTTTCTGAGTCAGAAAATGTGTTTTCTCCGAAAAACCGTAAAAACTGCGAACCGGCAGTTGAACCGGTTGAACTGGTTCAAGTCTGCCCAGTACCGCACGAGAAAGAGTGGAAACAGCCAAAAACCTTAGAAAAACATTAGAAATAAAAAAACCGGCGTTAATTTTAAGGGTTTAGCCCAAAGTTGGGCCGAACGGGCTAAAAACGCTAACGGGTTGATCCGGGCCCAAGTAGGGCCTAAGTCCAATATATATAAGGGCTCATTAATAAACCCATTCATTATTAAACACACACACACAACAGAATTGAGAAGAGAGGGGGAAAGAAGAAGAAAACCCCATTGACACTATTCACTCCTCACTTCAACTTGCGATATCTCGAGCTATGATGCTCCGATTTACGTGCCGTCAGCGGCTACGTGTTTCTTGTGAAGATCTCTACAAAAATCATATAAGAAACTGGTATGGCAAGCTCGAAATTCTCTAAATTCTTCTCTCTAAAATTTCGGGTAGTTTTTGTGATTTTAGATGTTTAGGTTTGCTCTAGTCCTTGCTTAGCATTGGATTTTGGCTATTAAATCTGTTGGAAAAGGTAAGAGACATTAAACCCTTGTGATATTATGTTTAAATATAACCCTAGGTTGATTTGTGATGGTTTATTCATATATAGTTTGATTATTGTGAGTTTGGAGCTTGTTGGTGCTTGTTGGAGTTACATTGGTGGCTTGCTTGTGGTTGGAAGCTCATTTGGTGCTCAATTTTGAGTTTTAGTTCATATAGGGAATCAGCCAAGGTATGGTTTGGGTTTCCAATATGTAATATATAATATTTTAGGACACTTAGGCTAGTGACCCATAGGATAGGATTGAATTAAATTGGTTGTTGGAATTGTTGTATGACGATGTATGATGATTTGATGATTTGGGTTGTTGATAAATTGAAATGCTGATGTTGATAGTATGGTATTAAGGATTGAGATTGAAATTGATTATGATGATTGTTGGAAATGGTGGAATGGAATTTGATTAATGTGTTGATTTAAAAAATGAGATGTATTGTTATGTATTTGATAATAGAAATTGATGAATGTGGTTGGTGGAGGAATGATTATAGTGTTATATATTTGATATTTGAGGTTGAGGATATTGAAGGGTGAATGAAAAATTTGG
The DNA here is from genome assembly GCF_003086295.3 of Arachis hypogaea. Lineage (NCBI taxonomy): Eukaryota > Viridiplantae > Streptophyta > Magnoliopsida > Fabales > Fabaceae > Arachis > Arachis hypogaea. Next base: position 33,475,880 of record NC_092050.1, read on the forward strand.
TATGAATGGTAGGTTGTGACACAAAGGGTGAGTTATGAGGTAAATTGGAGTTGGTATGGTTTTGATCTGATTTTGGTTGAAATATTTTGAAAGTTGAGGTTTGGCAAAATTCTGCATAATCTGTTTTCTGGCAGTAGATTCGAACGCTTTTTGGGAACGATCTAACCATCACAATTGAATGGGATTAATTTTTCTCGAATCTTTGTGATGTGTAGAAAAATCCTGGAAACTGTGGTTAAAGTTTAACGGTTGGATTAGGAGATATAAATTTTTGAAGCTTGTTACTTTAAAACTGATTTTTTGCTGCTACATAATCAAACTAGCAACTTTCCAAGCCTGTATCTCCCAATCCTGACCATAATTTTAAGTGGGACCAAAAGAACATTGAGACTTGGATATTTTCTTGTTTGAGTCAAAATTTTAGACTATTATAAATTTTGTAGAATGAGTTGTGCTCGTTTTAAAAATAGAGCTCTTAGCTATTTTGACAGCAAAACTAGTTTTTGAAAGTAAATTTGTAATCAATATAACTCTCTCCAGAAAAATAATTTTTCTATGATACTTTGACTGATTTAAAACTCTGAGTCTATTTTATTTCTGGAAAATTTCAGATACATCAAATGAAAATATGAGTTTTGGTGGATTTTCTAAGAACATGGTAGCTTGCTGTCTTGGTGCAGAGATTTCAAACTTAAAATCAGTTTTTGCAAGAGAAATGGTTTTCTTTTTTTATTTTATTCAACTAAACTATTTCAATTGGGTTCGGATCTATAGGATACTTCCGTTTTGAGTCTAGAGACGGAGAATTAGGCTTGTAAACTTCTGTAAAATCTATTTAAGACTTTTGGCTCGTTTTTGGATATCAAAACGTAGAGAAGGTCCTAGGTGATTTTAACTTGGTAATTTGATAAAAAGTTAGAAAATCGAGGCTTAGGTTTTGGGTGTACTGAGGATGGGCTTGGTGGAATGAGAAGGAGGAATGGAGATGTGATGGATTGAAAGTGGTTGAGATGAGTCGAGGACTCGGAATGAGATGATGGATCCATGGCATACTGAAAAATATTTTCTGAAAACCACTGATGTATCATTTGTATATTGAGATTATGAAACGCTATGCGCCCGGCAGGGATGGCGGTTGGATCCCGCCTGTCGAGGTAGCGGCGGAAGCGTAAGGGCGGTGATTTGTCCCACTTGTGTTGAAATGCGAGGTCGGTGGCAAGAGTATCCTGCTCGCATCCCTTCGGATCAATAGAGCGTACAGGCGCAAAATCTTGGACAGTGATCTGAGGACTATATCTCAGGGGTTCCCATATGATGATTCCGAAGGGCGACGTCTCCATGGAGATGTGTCGGGTTGGCTGTTGAACCGACAATGTGATATCACAGCCAATAGGACATGCATTCATCATGTGCATTTTCTATCTGTTTGCATGCTTCGCCGACTTGAAATTACTTGCCTATTTGTATAAAATGTCTAACTGCTATTTGAATTAATTGCCTATTATGCTTCTACTTGTGTTTTACTTGCATTGTATAAAATTGTGTTTTCTACTGGGATTGAGGAGGTTCGGAAGGCGGTGGCGATGGGATCACATGGAAGATAGGTTGGTGAAGGCTGTGAGACAGCGGTGTTTAGTTAGAATAGAAATCCCCTAAGATAGAATGTCCTATTTATTTATGTGAAAGTTTATATATGATACTTATTTGTTTTAGTATGCCTTAAGATTGAATCTTGTAATGGATATGAAGTCTAGGATTGCCTTTGGTGTCCCGGGGTCTTATATCTTACATCACTTGGCACTGTTACCATAATGAGAACCTCCGGTTCTCATACCATATTTCTGTTGTATTTTCAGATGCAGGTCGTAACCCACCTCGGTGAGTTGCTTTGATGGTGATAGGAGTGGAGGATATCTATTTGTTTTGAAGTCTTTTGATCTCTTTTGTATATGTCTCTCATCTTTTGTATTTTGCTTTGCCTAGAGGCTTGAATTTGAGAGAACAAAACTTGTATAAGTTGTTTTTACTGCCTAGTTTCATGTATGGTTTTGTATATGGCTAGCAGGATTAAACTCCACGAGCCGTGGCTAGAGTCTTATGATATTATACTATTATACTATGATATTTTGTTATTTTATACCTATTTCTTGTGCCTTAAGTCAGTAGTTTCATTAGCACGTTTTGTGTAATACCCGGTCTAACGGAAATTAATTAAATAGTAAATTAAATAGGAGCGAATATGGTTGGAAGATTTGGCAATTGGAATTTGATCATTTAAATATGATATTTGGATTCAGTGAATTTTTCCGAGTCGGAAAACATAGTTTTCTGCGTAAAAACGCGCAGTGAAATTTTGACTGGCAGTACCGACTGAGATCTGTCTGGTACTGCAGTTGAGAAAATTGATTATAAGTAAATAAGGTTAAGAAAGGAGGAATTTTAATTAGGGAAGGTAGAAATATTTAAAATGCGATTTGGAGCGCTAATCTTAAAGGTTTTGGCCCAAAATTGGGCTAACGGACAAAAATAAGTAAACCGGGCCTAAGTGGGCCCAAGATCCAATATATATAAACATTAGTTATGAGCATTTCAGCTCATTCTACTCTAAAAGGAAGGGTTGGGGCGCTGAATTGAGAAGAGAGGAGGGAAGAGAGAAAACCTAACTCTCTTTGATCTTCAAACCACCATAACTTGAGCTACGGAGCTCCGATTGACGAGCCGTTTACGGCCACGCGTCGCTCTTTTTATCCTCTACAATTTTATTTAAGTTTTGTGGTGAGTAATCCATTGTCCTCTGCCCAGTTTTCATTTTCCTCTTCAAATTCGAATTTGGTTTGGGTTTTGAGGAAACCTTATGATTTTGGTTGTTTAGGAGTGCTCTAGTATGAGCCATGGGTGATATTCATCACAAACTTCAGTGGGTTAAGGTAAGAAACCCTCTAACCCTTGTGATTTGTCATTTTTATGAGCCCTAAGTTGATGTATGTATGTGATATTGGTTATGTTAGTGTATTTGGTGATGTTGGTGTACAATTGAGAGATTGGTATTGCTTGAGGAGCTTTGGTGAGGCTTGGAGCTAAGGTTGGTGAAGACTTCCAAAGAAGAGGCTCAATTGGTTTGGCTACAAGAGGTACGGTTTAAGTTTCATTTAAGTACCGTGTGTTGTGATGAGAATTCCTAGGCTAGATGCCCCTAGGATTAAGTTTGGATTGTGTAAATGGTTGGTGCTAATATGCATAGTTGATATGTAATGTGAATTAATGATTGGGTTGAGAATTGTGTGACCTTGTATGCTTGGTGTATTGAGAATTTGATGTACTGGGTAATGAGTATTGATTTGTGGTTTATGCATTTAAAATTTGATGTGACGTATATATCTCTTGTTTTTCAGATACAGGTCCAGGTGCTCAGAAGTGAGTTGTGGGTCGTCTGAGAGACGGCGAAGATCTTTATTTTCTCTACTTGGTGTTTTGCTTAGAATCTCTCCACCTTTGTTTTGGAAAGATTATATTATGTATTGAACTCTTTTGAATTGCCTATAGAGGCTCTCATGTTTCCTTTGGGAGAGATTAGGATATACTGTTGTCAACTACTTTCATACTGTACCCTAGCCGGCCTAAACTTCGCGGGTCGCGACTAGTGGCTATTTACTTATGTTATAAATATATATCTATTATCTATCTCTCAATCTTCTCTATGCCTTGTCCGTATACCGTTTTCGGCTTCACGGTTTATCTTTTGTTGTCGAAACGTGAGTGTTACGTCTTCGCGATTTTATTTCTACTCTTTTCAGGCTTCTCGATTAATACTCCTTTCGAAATTACCTATATTTATTTATTTAAAATCCACCTGAGAGTCGTACCACCATAATATCATTAACTTATGACTCGAGCATAAGGATTTGAATATTAGGGTGTTACATTATGGTATCAGAGCAGTTCATCCTCGTGAGCCTGAGGGATGGAACTGCTTATGCTTAAGTGCATACTCTGAGTCTGTGCTTGTGCTAGTTAGAGTATCTAATCGATACATCTAGCATAAAGTCCATGAGTGTACCTTTGGTACTTTGAAGCACTATACTTCCGATATTGAGACTGATCAACTTGATATCGATTGTTTGGTGTGTATAGGAACCAGATGGTGCCTCATGGACCCGGTCGGGGACGTGAGAGAGATCGTACTAGTACTCAGGAACAAGAAATCAACCCGAATAACCCGGTAAACCTTATGGCGGCGTTGGAGAATATGGCTGCTGTTATGCAGGCCACTGCGGAGGCTCTTGGGCAACAGATAAATAATAATAGCAACGGCGGAAGTGGAGCTCAGGGCCCGATGACACTGGCAACTTTCTTAAAGGTTGATCCACCTAAGTTCAAGGGAACCACCAATCCGACTGAAGCTGACACCTGGTTTCAAGCTATGGAGCGAGCACTGCAAGCGCAGTTGGTGCCTGAAGAACAGTGTGTTGAATTTGCTACCTATCTGCTCACGGGGGAAGCATCGCATTGGTGGCAAGGGGCTCGACGTCTCTTGCAGCAGAGGAATGATCCTATCACCTGGGGTGCCTTCCGAGTGGAATTTTATAAGAAGTACTTCCCGAATTCTGCTAGAACGGCCAAGGAACTTGAATTACTGTAGCTGAAGTAGGGTACAATGTCCGTATCTCAGTATACGGATAAATTTGAGGAGTTATTCAGGTTTTCTCGTATGTGTCAAGGAACCCCAGGAGACTTCGAGGAATGGAAGTGTATTAAGTATGAGGGAGGACTTCGAAGTGAAATCTTGAGCTCCGTTGGACCGATGGTGATTAGGGTCTTCTCCGAACTTGTGAACAAGAGCCGTATTGCTGAAGAATGTGTGAGGAAGGCTGTTAAGGCGAAGAATGACCGTCGGGAGTCCCACCGTAGGGAGCACAATCAAGAATACCCAACAAGGGGTCAAGAGTTTAAGAGAAGAGGATACCCACAACGTTTTCCCCAAGGGCAAAATGACCTTGCGACGAATAAGAATTCCCAAGGAAAAGGTAGGAGAAAACAGATAGTGGCTGCTTCGGATGTTTTGAGCTGTCAGAGATGTGGAGGTCATCACCCAAATAGACAGTGTCATTATGGTTCGAGTTTGTGTTACAATTGCGGAAAGCTAGGACATTTGGTCAGAAATTGCCCACACCGGAAGGACCGGGAGACTGCCAGGTACAATTCTCGTACCTGAAGTAATAAGAAAACTGATAACTTAATTCTTTACCACTTTAGACAATGCTGAAGGCTGGTATTCACTCATAATACATGGTCGAATAAAAAATTATGATCTGTTCTAGATAACCCTAAGTTATCTTAATAGAAGGTTTGGTGAGCATAACGATTAGGTAGGCCTTTAATGGAAAGCAACCTCAGAGTGGGATGACTTGTGGGAGATGTGAAAGCCATAATCCGGTAAATCCGTGTCGAGATGGATTGGGACTTTACCATGGTTATAGAGGAGTTGGACACGTGTCCTGGAAACGTCCTAAGAAGGTCAACCGGAATACTACCAAGGGACAACAACAAGGTTGTGTGTTCACTAAAACAACGGGTGATACCGATAGATCTGACGGTTTGGGAATTGGTAATCGAAAGATCGGTAACAGCGTGTTAAAAGTACGATTAAGTTGGTATGTAGTTTTGGCTATCATAGATAGAAATCTAGTGAATGCCAGTCATGCTAAGTTGTGGTTGAGTACTTGAGGAAGTAAGTGATAGAGCTAGTACTAGACGAGAGATCAGAATAAAGCAGCAGAAACTTGCAGAAGCAGTAACACAGGATAGCTACGAATAGGAGCTGTAAAAGTTTACTATAATATCTTAAGTTTGAATACTAGAAGGGTTAAGCGGGTTACTGCAAGTAATGATCCCCAAATAGTTGGAATTGATTGCGGCTGCGAGCTTTGATGGTTCTAAAGCGGATGAGAAAATTTTCATTGATGTATAATTAGATTTAGATGATGAGAGGGTGCAAGTTGTCGTGTTTGAGAGATGAGTACTATGATGATTGGTCATAGTGACCTTGGATTTAGATTGAGATTTATAATGGTTAGTTTTGAAAGACGAATGTGAAAACCATTAAATTGAAATGTTGATGCGGTACTGAGATTGGTTTGAGGGAACCCGTGACAGGTGGTAAACTCCAATTTTTGGGGAGGTACTGTTAAAAAAAAATTTTTTTTTCCAAGAATTTGAAAGAGTGTTGGTTATGATTTTGAAGATGATTTTTGATATGAGTAACTCTAACAAAAGAGATGTGTCTCGAATGCTTTTATAGATTATTAAAGAAAAGCAGATTCTCATGATTTTGTTGAATTATTATTTCAAACTCATTTGATTTCTAGAAATGAAAGGGGTTTTTGATTGACAAGTCAGAGACTTCATAACAGCAAGTCATGTAGAACTTCAAGGGTTTGAGAATAAGAAAGTAAGTTTGGAGGTTATGCTTGGAGTTGAACTGTGATTAGAGGAATTGGCTTGGCAGAGAGAGAGGATAGTGATGGAGTATGTTTAAGGTATGGTGATAATCTTCGATTGATTATAGTGATGTGGGATGATGGCTATGATTAACGATGATGGCAATCTTATTGATGACATGATTTGAGATTTAATAGGGTGTGAGTTGATGAGACGAAAAAAGTAAGGAACGAGGCTGTTGGTTGACGTTGAACGAATGAATGAGACCCTCGGAGATAGAGAAATCAGAGTGTGCAACGGAAGCGCGCAGAGTAAAAGGACCTTGGAACTGTTATGCGTTGGATATAAAGGCAGACTATGCTCACGTACTCGCAGTGATGGATAGAATTTTCGAGGGCGAAAATTTCTGTTAGGGGGTAGAATGTAATACCCGGTCTAACGAAAATTAATTAAATAGTAAATTAAATAGGAGCGAATATGGTTGGAAGATTTGGCAATTGGAATTTGATCATTTAAATATAATATTTGGATTCAGTGAATTTTCCGAGTCGGAAAACATAGTTTTCTGCGTAAAAACGCGCAGTGGAATTTTGACCGGCAGTACCGGCTGAGATCTGTCTGGTACTGCAGTTGAGAAAATTGATTATAAGTAAATAAGGTTAAGAAAGGAGGAATTTTAATTAGGGAAGGTAGAAATATTTAAAATGCGATTTGGAGCGCTAATCTTAAAGGTTTTGGCCCAAAATTGGGTTAACGGACAAAAATAAGTAAACCGGGCCTAAGTGGGCCCAAGACCTAATATATATAAACATTAGTTATGAGCATTTCAGCTCATTCTACTCTAAAAGGAAGGGTTGGGGCGCTGAATTGAGAAGAGAGGAGGGAAGAGAGAAAACCTAACTCTCTTTGATCTTCAAACCACCATAACTTGAGCTACGGAGCTCCGATTGACGAGCCGTTTACGGCCACGCGTCGCTCTTTTTATCCTCTACAATTTTATTTAAGTTTTGTGGTGAGTAATCCACTGTCCTCTGCCCAGTTTTCATTTTCCTCTTCAAATTCGAATTTGGTTTGGGTTTTGAGGAAACCTTATGATTTTGGTTGTTTAGGAGTGCTCTAGTATGAGCCATGGGTGATATTCATCACAAACTTCAGTGGGTTAAGGTAAGAAACCCTCTAACCCTTGTGATTTGTCATTTTTATGAGCCCTAAGTTGATGTATGTATGTGATATTGGTTATGTTAGTGTATTTGGTGATGTTGGTGTACAATTGAGAGATTGGTATTGCTTGAGGAGCTTTGGTGAGGCTTGGAGCTAAGGTTGGTGAAGACTTCCAAAGAAGAGGCTCAATTGGTTTGGCTACAAGAGGTACGGTTTAAGTTTCATTTAAGTACCGTGTGAGAATTCCTAGGCTAGATGCCCTTAGGATTAAGTTTGGATTGTGTAAATGGTTGGTGCTAATATGCATAGTTGGTATGTAATGTGAATTAATAATTGGGTTGAAAATTGTGTGGCCTTGTATGCTTGGTGTATTGAGAATTTGATGTACTGGGTAATGAGTATTGATTTGTGGTTTATGCATTTAAATTGTGAATATTGGGCCGGAGGCCGTGAATTTTGGGCCGGTGGCCGGAAAGAGGTAAGGAAGGTAAGTTGATGTGTGCATTTTATGATGACACAAGTGATTGGATGAATTTCAGATAATGAATATATGAATAATTGGGTTGGTTATTGAATAATAAGGTTTGAGGAGTTGAAGTGTGGAATTTGGTAATTTTGGGTGAAATTATGTAGATGAGGTATGTTTAGTTTTGGTTGAGATATATTATGTGGTCATATATGTGATTATGATTAATGATGCCTTGATGGTATGATGATGCATGAGAGATATGTATGTTGTGATATATGCTTGAGGAATGATTAAGGTTGATTAGTGGGTGAAACCACGTGATAGTGAGTATGATATTGATTATGTATAATGATGATTGATTGAAAATAGTATTGTTGGAAATTAGGATGAGAAAGGATGTATGACATGTTAATGTGTTTGCAATTTAGCCATTTGTTTGAAATGGGTAAAAACGGTCATATGGCGGTTTTGTGAATTGTGGTAAAGTGTTAATGTATGAGTTGAGGAGGCTTGATGTTGGTTTTGGTATATTTTGATTGATTTCAAAAGGGGTTGAAATTAGCAATGCTTTGGTTGATTTTGAAAAGGTTGAAAATGGCTTGTTTTGAAAATGGCACTTTGTGGTCTTGTGTGAAAACATGTTTTTTGGGCATACTTTGACGGGACATAACTTGGACTGCAGATTTTCGTTTTGTGCCAAACTTGTTTAGAAGTAAAATTGGATCCAGGATGTCCGTACCGTTTGAAGAACAGGTGAAAAACGATTTAAAATGAGAAAGTTATGTCCGTCGGAAGATTGGGGGTTGAATCTGTGAATTCTGCAGCTTTTAACTTAGAAAATTTTTAGTAGAATGACCCTCCACGCGTAGGCGCACTTGGCGCGTACGCGTCGTTCTTCAAGAAGGCACCATCCACGCGTGCGCGCGTGCGCGTCGATGCGTTGCACCCAATGCCCAGCCATTTTCCCGAGAGTTGTGCCAGTTTTGTGCTTGGGGCACAAATGCACCCACGCGTACACGTGGAGGACGCGTACGTGTGGCTCTGTTTTCATGCCAAAGTTAATTTTTGAGTTTTAAAAGCCAAACATCATACTTCTAAGCCTCCGATCTCACCCCTTATGTATTAAATCCTTACGATATGCCTAGCAATGAGAAAGGAGCTAGGGGATGTGGTAACTTGCGAATGAAGCAAGGGAAAAAGTTATGATCAACGATGATCAAAGATGATTATATGAGATATGGAGGATGACGGTGGAAGTACCGTGTATGCCATGAGCCGAAGGACTATATTTATTGATAAATAGCTGGTTCTTGATTGAACCATGAGCCAGGTGGCTGAGTTATTGCCGAATACAGCAGAGCCATGTTGATAAATTGGCTAGTTCTGGATTGAACTGTGAGCCGGATAGCTGAGTTATTGCCGGGTTACGGCAAAGCCATTATGGATTATGGCTGAGTATAAATGCATATATGATAAATGAATGAATATGATAAATGAATAATAATGGAAAATGTTGAATGTAAGTATGCTTGTGTTTTCTCTCTGGTTGTAAGGGTGACAGGGCACCGATACCCTCTAATGGCGACAGGGTGCAGATACCCTCTAATGGTGACATGGCACATATTCCCTCTAATGATATTATTGCGCAACAGAGAGACTGTGCCCGGGTTAGCTACCGGACACGTCGGGTTGGCTTGATAACCGACAGATGATATCATCAGCCATAGGTCAGGCACTCATCATTTGCATATGTTTGAATTGTTTGGGTTTGCCTATTTGTTTTGGATTTCTACATTATATATGCTATGTTATCTGATTATTTGCTACTTGTTCTACTTGTACCTTAATTGTGTATTACTTGCCTGTATTGCTTGTGTTTGTACAACTGAGAGACCCCTCATGTTGGTGTCGGTAGAGGTTGAGGGCTGTTCTTGATGAGATGAATTGATGATGAGATTGCATGATGATGATGACCATTGGATGAGATGATTTGAGCTCCCTGGGTAGACGCAGTGATGTGATTTCACTAGCTCCAGGTGAGGGTATGATGTATTGATATAGAATTGCTGAGACAGGATGACTGATGATGGTTTTGTTTATGATTCTGAGTCTGATTCGTGGAAGAGTCAGCGAGTTGGGAAACATGTGAAACATGAATTAAATTTAGCACTCCCTTATGGCAGTTGCCTATTCATGGATTAGCGAGAACCTAGGATGAATAATTGGCGAAGAAGTTTAGGATGCTTAGTGAGTTTTTATTGCAGTACATTGAATTTATTTGGCACTTTTACCGTACTGGGAACCCATGGGCCCGGGGTTCTCATTCCGTATATATCTCTTGTTTTTCAGATACAGGTCCAGGTGTTCAGAAGTGAGTTGTGGGTCGTCTGAGAGACGGCGAAGATCTTTATTTTCTCTACTTGGTGTTTTGCTTAGAATCTCTCCACCTTTGTTTTGGAAAGATTATATTATGTATTGAACTCTTTTGAATTGCCTATAGAGGCTCTCATGTTTCCTTTGGGAGAGATTAGGATATACTGTTGTCAACTACTTTCATACTGTACCCTAGCCGGCCTAAACTTTGCGGGTCGCGACTAGTGGCTATTTACTTATGTTATAAATATCTATCTGTTATCTATCTCTCAATCTCCTCTATGCCTTGTCCGTATACCATTTTCGGCTTCACGGTTTATCTTTTGTTGTCGAAACGTGAGTGTTACGTCTTCGTGATTTTATTTCTACTCTTTTCAGGCTTCTCGATTAATACTCCTTTCGAAATTACCTATATTTATTTATTAAAAATCCACCTGAGAGTCGTACCACCGTAATATCATTAACTTATGACTCGAGCATAAGGATTTGAATATTAGGGTGTTACATTTTGCGCTTTTAAAATCCTATTTTTGAGCTGCATCCTTCATCGGGCTTCTAGATTATACTATTCTTTCTATATATATTATATGTATGAGCTTAGAACTGTCGTAATCCTTGATTAATATTTGCTTTACGATGCGAGGTAAAGCTTAGGCTAATTAGGGTGTTACATTTAGTGGTATCAGAGCGGTTCGTCCTCGTGAGCCTGAGGGATTGACCGATTGTGCTTCATTGCATACTCTGTGTGTCTTTTTCTTTGATGCTATTAGGTTATCTGCTTGATATTGCATAGCATGCTTGTTTGTGAGTGTCTGTTTGGGGATAATTGAAGTACTAGACTTTTGATATTGAGACTGATCACCTTGATATTGATTGTTTGGTGCAGACAGGAACCCTACATGGCTCCTCGCGGACGAGGTCGAGTACGTTCACGAGAAAGTAGGAATGAGCAACCAGCCGACAATCATGCCGAATTTATGGCGGCTATGGCTAATTTGGCAAACACTATTGAGGCTAATGCTGCTACGACTCTGCAAGCTATGTAGAGGTTAGGCCAACCGTCTGGAAATGGAAATGGAAATGGGAACGGCGAAGGGAATGCTCATGATAATGCTGAGGGGAATGGAGATGATGCGGGTGGTATTCCGATGACCTTGGCGACGTTCCTCAAGGTTCATCTGCCAACCTTCTGAGGATCAACTAATCCTACCGAAGAGGACAACTGGTTCCAGGCTATGGAGCGTGCCTTACAGGTGCAGCATGTTCCAAACAATCAATATGTTGAATTTGCTGCTTATCAGCTTGCGGGAGAGGCCCAGCACTGGTGGCAAGCAGAGTGCCTCTTGTTACAGCTCCAGAACGCAGATGTTCATTGGGATGTGTTTCAGACAGCCTCCTACAAGAGGTACTTCCCTGAGTCTGCAAGGGAAGCGAAGGAGATGGAACTGGTGCAGCTGAAGCAAGGTTCCATGTCTGTGGCAGATTACACCAACAAGTTTGAGGAGCTTTGTAGGATTTCTAGGGTATGTCAGGGTGCCCCGGAGACCTACGAGAGCATGAAGTGTATCAAGTACCAGAAGGGGTTGAAGGATAACATAATGACTGTTGTGGCTCCTATGGAGATTCATATCTTCTCCAATTTGGTAAACAAAGCAAGGGTGGTTGAGGAGTATGCCAAGACAATAGCAGCGTCCAAGGAGACTCATGGAAGAACCTTTAATAAGGGACGTGGCAAGTATTTCCATCCTAGGGGTCCAAGCTTCAAGAGATGGGGATATGCGCCTCAAGGGAAAGGAGGCTTCATGACCAGTTTCAGCGTGGCAGAGGAAGAGGAAATCAGAGTAAGAATTCTCCGGATTTGGCTTGTGTGCGTTGTTGACGTTTTCACCCTTATAACTCATGCAAGATTGGTTTAGATGGTTGCTTCAACCGTGGATTGCCTGGTCATATTGCAAAGGACTACACGCGTGGGAAGAACCCGAATGTGGGTCAAGGTCAGCACCATGGGCGAGTCTTTGCCGTGAATGCCAAGGATGCTTTCGAGGCGGATCCGTTGATGAGAGGTATATGTCTTATTGGTGATAAAACGATAATTTCATTATATGATACTGGAGCATCACATTCATTTATTTCGTTTGCTAAGGTGGAGGAACTAGGCTTGAAAGTGTCAGAGTTATCTTTTGATCTGCATGTACATAATCCGCATCAGACGGTCATGACTAGGTTAGGTTGTAGGCAAGTAGGATTCAAACTTGAAGGTAGAGACTTTGTGCATGATTTGATCTGTTTACCAATGATTGGATTGGAGATGATTTTGTGGTTTGATTGGTTGTCGAAGAATCGGATTTTGTTAGATTGCTTCGAGCGGTCAATTCAGTTTATGCCGAAAAGAGAGAAGAGAGTAGTGATAGATGAAGGTTACTACCTGAACTCGGTAATGGTGCACTGTAGTGGAGAAGAGCGTCAGGGTTACATCTTGTTAACTGCTAATGCTTCGGGCGATGCCCAGAACTTAGATCAGATCCCGGTGGTTAGAGACTTTCCGAAGGTATTTCTGGAGGATATTCCTGAATTACCACCTCAAAGGGAGATTGAGTTTGTGATTAAATTGGTGCCGGGAGCCAGACCAGTGTCGATTGTGCCGTATAGAATGGCTCCGATAGAGTTGGCAGAGTTAAAGACTCAGTTGGAGGAGCTTTAGAATAAGAGGTTCATTCGACCGAGTGTATCACCATGGGGAGCGCCAGTTTTATTGGTGAAGAAGAAGGGTGGAGGAATGCGACTGTGTGTGGACTACCGACAGTTGAACAAAGTGACGGTGAAGAATAAGTATCCGCTGCCAAGGATAGATGATTTGATGGATCAACTGCAAGGAGCTGGGGTGTTTTTCAAAATTGATTTGAGATCTAGTTACCATCAGATAAGGGTGAAAGAGGATGATATCCCTAAGACAGTGTTTAGGATGCACTATGGACATTACAAGTTTGCGGTTATGTCCTTTGGGTTAACGAATGCACCCGCTGTTTTCATGGATTACATGAACAGAGTGTTTCGTCCCTTTTTGGACAAGTTCGTGGTGGTTTTCATAGACGATATCTTGGTTTACTCTAAGACGGTGAAGGAGCATGAGGAACACTTGAGGACTGTGTTGCAAATCCTAAAGGAGCAAAAATTGTATGCTAAGTTGTTGAAGTGTGAGTTTTAGAAGGAGGAAGTGAAGTTCTTAGGCTATATGGTGAGCAAAGGAGGAATAGCCGTGGATCCTTCTAAGGTAGAAGCGGTGATGGAATGGGAAAGACCGACAACGGTGACGAAAGTCAGGAGCTTTTTGGGCTTAGCCAGATATTACCGGAGATTCATTGAAGGATTTTCCCGGATTGCACTACCAATGACTAAATTGACAAGGAAAGAAGCACCTTTCGTTTGGACGTCGGAGTGTGAAGAGAGTTTCTAGACTTTGAAGTAGAAGTTAACTTCAGCACCTATTTTAATCTTGCCAAAACCGCATGAACCGTTTGAAGTGTACTATGATGCTTCCTTGAAGGGTTTGGTTGCGTGTTGATGCAACACCAGAATGTTGTGACTTACGCATCGCGTCAGCTGAGACCGCATGAGGTAACTTACCCAACTCATGACTTGGAATTAGCGGCGATTGTGTTTGCATTGAAGATTTGGAGGCACCACTTATACGGAGTGAGGTTTAACGTCTTTTCTGATCATAAGAGTCTCAAGTACATCTTCAATCAAAAAGAGCTTAACATGCGTCAGAGGAGATGGATGGATGATGAGTGATTTTTTTTTACGGTTTAGAATTTACAAATAAATTCTCGTCGAAGTATAGTTTCTAAACCAACAATAAACCTTTCATACAAAAATTTTGTTTGTCACAAGTACAAACCCCTAATGAATCTAATAACCGAAGTATTTAAACATTGGGTCGTCTTTCAAAGGAATTGCAGGGTAGTGTTCTTGTTATTGGCTATGGACATGTATATTTTGGGGTTTTGGATAAGAAACAAGAAAAGTAAATGGTAAAGGAAATCAAGTGAGAGAAGTGAGAGCTAAGATTATTGACCTAAACCTAATCCTAATCCTAGAGAGAAGTGAGAGCTTCTCTCTCTAAAACTATCTCTAAACTAAAACTAACTAAAAACTCATGTCTAAAGTGATGGAATCCCCTTTTTCCCTTCAATCCTTGGTCCTTTTAAGTGTTTTTGGCGCCAAAGTTGGTTTAGATTGGGTCCCACAGCCTCTGTGAATTCGCTGGGCACATTTTCACTTAAAAATCACGTGCCAGCACCGACGCGTATGCGTACAGCATGCATGCGCATCCTTGGGATTTTTGCGATCCACGTGTACGCATCCAGTGCGCGTGCGCGTGGCTGAGTGCATCCAAATCTTTGGCTTTTTTCCATGTGTTCTCCACTTTGCATGCTTTCCTCTTCACTCCTTTGATCTATTCCTAGCCTTTTCAACCTGAAATCACTTAACAAACAAATCAAGGCATCTAGTGGAATCAAAGGTGAGTCAAAATCATCAAATTAAAGGTCTAGAAGCATGTTTTCACACTTAAGCACAAAATGAGGGAGAATCACAAAACTATGCTATTTCATTGAATAAATGTGAAAAAAGATTGATAAAATGCTCTAAATTCCACACATGATAAACCCTAAAAACGGGGTTTATCAACCTCCCCACACTTAAACCATAGCATGTCCTCATGCTATACCAAGAATGAAATAAGGGGTATGACATTTATTTAATGTAACTAAACTATATGCAAACTATCTAAATGCAACTATCTATCATGAATGCAAATGCTTGATCAAAACAAATCAACTTCCAAGAGAACATATGTACGCATAGGGGCTAAAGCAATAGGAATCAAGTCCAAACCAAACCCACAATTGTATTGAATTATCAAAAAGATTCACAAACTTACATGAATAAGAATGATTATGGTAAAAACATGTAATTGAGCAATCGAACCCTCACCAAATGTGTATCCGCTCTAGTCACTCAAGTGTTTAAGGGTTGATTCACTCAATTCTCCTCTATTTCAAGCTTTCCAAGGTTTGTTCTTCATCTAACAATCAACAATTATTCAATGCATGTATACAATTATCATGAGGACTTTCTCATATGTTGTAATAGGGCTAGTGTCAAGGTAGGGTCATATATGGTTAAGTGGACAAGAATTTGAATCTTTGGTTAGCCTAGACTTTCCCACATAACCTATGATAGCCTATACAATTAAGTTCTAACCTAACTACCCATTCTTCACTTTTTCACACACTCATGTATTTCTTTTTACTTCACAACACTTATGCATTGATGCTTATTGATCTTTACTTTGGGGCATTTTGTCCCCTTTTTATTGCTTTTCCAATTTTTTCTTCCTTCTTTTTTTCTTTCTTTTCTTTTCTTTTCTTTTTCACTTTTCTCTTTTTCTTTTGTTTTTTTCTCATTTTTATTTTCTTTTCTTTCTTTCAAACTATATACAAGAACATTAATGCATAAGGTCTAACATTTGATCAATACATGAGCGTGCACCCAATTCCCAAATATAGAAATACAAAACACCCCTTTATCCCAACCAATGTTCCCAAATCTCCCAAACTTGAATAATGAACACTCTCACTAGCCTAAGCTAATCAAAGATCCAAACAAGGGACTTTTATTATTTTTCGCTTTAGGTTTGTAATGTGCTAAAATAAAGAACAATTGGGTTAAGCGTAGGCTCAAAATTGGCTAACAATGGAAGGTAAAAGGTAGGCTATTTGGATAAGTGAGCTTTATGAAACAATGGCCTCAATCATATAAGTGCATGAATACAAGGAATAATGGACATAAAGAATTAAACAAATCAAGGATCACAATCATAAAAAGAGAACAATTGCACACAAGAAGGAAAATAGGTGGTTATAAGATGTAACCACATCATTAGGCTCAAATCTCACATGCTTGTATTCTTAGCTCAAAAACATGCTTCACAAATTATATGTGATTCAAGCAAGTTCCACAAAAATTTTCAATCAATTGGGGTGGTGCCCTATAGAAATTCTAAATGCAATGTTGTGATTTAGAAATTCTAAAAATTTCTTAGTTTCTCCTTTCTTTTCCAATCAAACCAAATTTCATATGCAAAAAGGGTAAACTTGGGTTTCAACAATCCAAAATATTTTTCTAATCACAACTAAAAAGCTAAAACAACTACATAAGGCAAAATCCAACTGATAGTATGAAATATCTAGAATGCAAAATGCAACAAACTAAAATAAAAGTATCTCAAAATAACAAATATATACAATAATACCAAAAGTGCGGAATAAAACAAAATGCAAAATACTAGAAATAGCACAAAATAAAAGATAAATGTCCGAACTTATCACCCAAAATAGCAACTCCACCGACGGTGACGACGGTGACCTCCCCACACTTAGAATAGAGCATCGTCCTCGATGCTACTGCTCGAGCTCGGGGTGAGAGTCAACTGTCGCTGCTGGCTGGGGCTGAGGCTGTGGCTCCTTAGGGGGCTGCTGCACCTCTGGGGTAGCCTGTGTCTGTGGTGGCGCCTCTGGCTGATCCTGCTCCTCCTCGTGCTCCTCCTCCTCTGAAGAAGAATGGTCGGCAATAGGGGGCAACTCAACGCCTAGTGCTACAAACATCTGATCCACTCTGTCAAGACGTCGCATGATGCGGCGCTCACTACGCTCCATGAAGCGGAAAAGACGCTATACCAATAGATATGTCAACTGAGGTACTGGTGGTAGTGGTGCTGTAGTGCTACTGGTGCTGATGGGTCTGCTGCGGCCGAGGAAGATGAAGCTCCATGTGTCGCTGCTACTCTGGCTCTAGCCCTAGAGTGGCTCCGGGATGGGGCTTCTCATTCACCCATGTCCCCCACGGAATCACGTCCTCCTTTCCGTGTACTAGGGGTGGTGACTCATCATTTGCTCCCCATGGAGCACCGGCTCGCTCAATCATCTCAGTGACCAAGGTCAGGAATGGAAGTGTGCCACGGACATGCCCTCACCACATAAACCTCCGGATCAGCCAGGGAAAGTATACCTCCTTTCCCTCCATGATACAGCTAATAAGGAGAAGCATATCCACCGGAATCTCAGTAAAATGGGTGGTCGGCATGACATAGTGTGCAAGAATCTGCTGCCATGTCCGAGCCTCCCGTGTCAGATGAGCAAATAACATCCCCTTGGGTTTCCTATTATTAGCATCAAGCTCCCAAGGGGCATCTAGGGTGGCAACAATGTCCCTCAAGGCATCATAATCAAATGTCATACAATGTATCTCGACTCCAACTGGTACATATGCATCTGTGTCACTAGTCTTAGGTAGACAGCCAAGTACATCCTCAATAGCAGCCTCTGTAACTATTATCTGTCTGCCTCACAGGTAAACTGACTCAAGGTTATGCCTGAAGAAGTTACAGTAGAATTCATGAACCCACGAGGTGTTTACCCTACCCAACACCCTATCGACAAAACCGAGACCCATCCCCTCAATACGGGCATGAATGGATTGCCTCAGGTCGGCGGGGATGGCCAGTTTCTTCTCTATGTTCAGGGTCTTCGGCCGATAGGTTGGGAAACGGAGCTCACAATATAAGTTAGGAAACCTGTGTGTATCCGTAGGCGGAAGCTGCTGGTCTACTTTGTCCTTCTCTGAAAGGGGATTCTTAGCATAATCAGTGAAAGGAGAAGTAGCAGAGAGATTGAGGTTTCTTCCTCTTTCTAGAGGTGACCTTAGCTTTTCCTCTATCCGACATCCTAAAAAACCAATATAACAGGATATAAACAATTAAGCCAAGTAGCAAAATATAAAGCAAGGCCTTAAGCACATACAGAAGGCAACAAGAAGACATGTAATCATGATGTGAGTCAAAAAGAGGAAAACTTGGAATGTAAGCAAATAGAAATCAGTAATCAATTAGGGCCATAAACTAAGAATTCAAGCAATATTCGCACAATGCTTGTTTATTAAGCACAATAATCGTCATACCCAAAAGAATAGTGAAAGGGTTAATTTGAAAGTGAAAAGAAAGGTCAGTATGTTAAGCAAGTTAGAAGTTAGAAAACCGGTCAAAGATTAGTGGTATGACGATTTTTTTGGCCTAATCAAGATATATGCAGAAAGTACGAATAACAAGCGCACTCACATTCATGAGGAAGATGCAGTCATTGATGATGAAATATGAATTTGCATAAAAGCACTTAATAGAAAGCAAGTCACCAATAATGGTCATGGTCACTAAATTTGTAATAATTGGTGTTGAAAAAATTAAAATGCACTTTGTGTGACTAAAGCAAGTTGAAAACAATTTCAAATGAAAATCACACTAGTGGAATGCACCAAGTATTACAAGTGAATGAACCTTAATCAGAAGGCACATGTTTTGATCAAATGACAAAATCATAGAACTCATATAGCAAGTGGTTTAAATCGGTACTAGTGAAAACATAAGAAGGTTCATGTTGACATAGCTAGCCAAGGTTCTATTTGACACAGCAATCCGTCAAATAGTTCCTTGGTCTTGTCAATCAACAATACATATGCAGGAAGCAACAAAAACAGTCATATGAATCCAAGTCATCTCAAACGGGTAAAACAAACACGGATTTCATGAGTCGGGCAGCATCAATCAAGCAAGGCAGGAATTAGGCAATGCTTGTAAATCAAAATCAACACAGCAGTAGCAATATGTACACAGAACAACACATCAGTCACCACTCAGCACCGACGCATACGCGTACAGCACGCGTGCGCGTCCTTGGGATTTTTGCAATCCACGCGTGCGCGTCCAGTGTGCGTGCACGTGGCTGAGTGCATCCAAATCTTTGGCTTTTTTCCATGTGTTCTCCACTTTGCATGCTTTCCTTTTCACTCCTTTGATCCATTCCTAGCCTTTTCAACCTGAAATCACTTAAAAAATAAATCAAGGCATCTAGTGGAATCAAAGGTGAGTAAAAATCATCAAATTAAAGTTCTAGAAGTATGTTTTCACACTTAAGCACAAAATGAGGGAGAATCACAAAACTATGTTATTTCATTGAATAAATGTGAGAAAAGATTAATAAAATGCTCTAAATTCCGCACATGATAAACCCTAAAAACGGGGTTTATCAATGGAGTTGCTTAAGGACTACGATTTTGAACTGAGTTATCATCCCGGAAAGGCGAATGTGGTAGCAAACGCTTTGAGTCGGAAGTCCTTGACAATTGCTTGGATGAGAATTAAGGAGGAGGAGCTAGTGGAGAAGTTTGTGGATCTTACATTAGATATTGGTGAAGTTGCCAGAAGAGCTTGCCTAAATCAGTTACAGATCTCAAGTGACTTTAAATCCGAACTCCTAAAGGCTCATCAAAACGATTACGTGTTACCTAAGGTGTTGCCAGCTATCAAGCAAGGGAAGCAGTGGAGAGTGTCATGGGATCAAGATGGATTGTGGAGATTCAAGGGTAGGATCATTGTGCCGGATGTTGGGACGTTGCGGCAAGATATATTGAGAGAAGCGCACAAGAGCGGATTTTCTATTCACCCTGGGAGTACTAAGATGTATCACGATCTGAAGGCTATGTTCTGGCAGCCTGGTATGAAGAAGGATGTGGCGGAACATGTCTCAAGGTGCCTGACGTGACAGAAGGTGAAGATAGAACATCAGAAACCGTCGGAAATGCTACATCCACTTGAAATTCCTCAGTGGAAGTGGGAAGGAATCGCGATGGATTTTGTGACCGGTTTACCGAGGACTAGGTCGGGATTTGATGCAGTTTGGGTGATCGTGGATCGCTTAACCAAATTCGCTCATTTTTTGCCTATCCACGTGAACTATTCTATGGAGGAGTTGGTGAGATTGTACATCAAGGAGATAGTAAGGTTGCATGGTGTGTCGTCGAGCATAGTGTCAGACCATGATCCCCGATTCACTTTAAGGTTTTGGGGAGCTTTCCAAAGAGCTTTCGGCACAAAGCTATGTCTCAGTACCACATATCATCCGCAAACGGATGGACAGTTAGAAAAGACTATTCAGACGATGGAGGATATGCTCAGAGCGTGTGTATTGGATCAACCCGGAAGTTGGGACCGCTACATGCCATTGGTAGAGTTTGTGTACAACAACAACTTTCATGCAAGCATAGAGATGGCTCCGTATGAGGCCTTGTATGGACGGAAGTGCCAATCTCCACTTTGTTGGTATGAATCTGGTAAAGCAAGTGTTTTGGGTCCAGATTTGGTAGCAGAGACTACAGAAAAGATTAAGAAGATATGGGAAAGGATTTTAACTGCTCAGGTTATGCGGACCAGAGGAGGAAACCGTTAGAGTTTGAAGTGGGAGAACGTGTATTTCTGAGGGTTACACCGACAACAGGGATTGGGAGAGTAATCAAGACCAAGAAGTTGAATCCGAGATTTATAGGACTGTTTGAGATTCTAAGGCGATTCGGACCGGTGGCGTATCAAGTTGCTTTGCCACCTCACCTATCTAACCTGCATGACGTATTCCACATGTCACAACTCCGTAAGTACACGTCAAATGCGGCTCATGTGTTAGAGCCTGAGTCGGTCGAGTTGAGGGAGAACTTAACATTCCAAGTGACACCAGTGTGAAGAAGCTGCGAGGAAAAGAAGTTACATTAGTTAAGGTTGCTTGGAAAAGAGCTGGAGTCGAAGAACACACTTGGAAACTGGAGTCCGAGATGCGAAAGGATTATACCGAGCTTTTCTCAGGTAATTCAAATTTTGAGGGCAAAATTTCTTATTTAGTGGGGAGAATGTAAGAACCGCAACTAATCAACCGGTTAATTAAGCGATTATATAGCTCATGTTATGTTCCAAAAAGTTAGAGTGAGAATTTGAGGATTTAAATGCGATTTTTGGACTTAGTGGGTCTTTCTGAGTCAGAAAATGTATTTTCTGCGAAAAACCGTGAAAAACTGCAAACCGGTAATTGAACCGGTTGAACCAGTTCAAGTCTGCCCGGTACCACACGAGAAAGAGTGGAAACAGCCAAAAACCTTAGAAAACATTAGAAATAAAAAACCGGGCGTTAATTTTAAAGGTTTGGCCCGAAGTTGGGCCAAACGGGCTAAAAACGCTAACGGATTGAATCGGGCCCAAGTTGGGCCCAAGTCCAACATATATAAGGGCTCATTAATGAACCCATTCATCATTAAACACACACACAACAGAATTGAGAAGAGAGGGGGAAGAAGAAGAAAACCCCCATTGACACTATTCACTCCTCACTTCAACTTGCGATATCTCGAGCTATGGTGCTCCGATTTGTATGTCGTCAACGGCTACGCATTCCTTGTGAAGAGCTCTACAAAACTCATATAAGAAAATGGTATGGCAAGCTCGAAATCCTCTCAGTTATTCTCTCCAAAATTTTGGGTTTTTAGGGCTTTCGGTTAAATGAGTTTTTGTGATTTTGGATGTTTAGGTTTGCTCTAGTCCTTGCTTAGCATTAGATTTTGGCTATTAAATCTGTTGGAAAAGGTAAGAGATATTAAACCCTTGTAATAGTATGTTTAAATGGAACCCTAGGTTGATTTGTGATGGTTTATGCATATATAGTTTGATTATTGTGAGTTTGGAGCTTGTTGGTGCTTGTTAGAGTTACATTGGTGGCTTGCTTGTGGTTGGAAGCTCATTTGGTGCTAAATTTTGAGTTTTGGTTCATATAGGGAATCAGCCAAAGTATGATTTTGGTTTTTTCTATGTAATATATAATATTTCTGGACACTTAAGCTAGTGACCCATAGGATAAGATTAAATTAAATTGGTTGTTGGAATTGTTGTATGATGATGTATGATGATTTGATGATTTGGGTTGTTGATGTTGATAGTATGGTATTGAGGATTGAGATTGAAATTGATTATGATGATTGTTGGAAATGGTAGAATGGAATTTGATTAATGTGTTGATTTAAAAAATGAATGTATTGTTATATATTTGATAATGGAAATTGATGAATGCGGTTGGTGGAGGAACGATTATAGTGTTACATATTTGATATTTGAGGTTGAGGATATTGAAGGGTTGATAAACCACTATTTTATGGTTTATCTTGTGCTCAATTGAGTGGTTTTTATCTACTCTTTACCCACTTATTCATACTATTTGCATGGTTTTACATTTGCCTTCCTAATTATGTGCTTTGATTGAAAACATGTTTCTTTGGACTTATATTTGCTAATATTAATTCTCTCTTATTACCATTAGATGCCTTGATATGTGTGTTAAGTGATTTCAGAGATTACAAGGCAGGAATGACTCAGAGGATGAAAAGGAAGCATGCAAAAGTAGAAGGAATACAAGAAGTTAGAGAAATTGCTAAGCTGTCCAGCCTGACCTCTTCGCACTCAAACGGCTATAACTTTAGCTACAAAGGTCCAAATGATGCAGTTCTAGTTGCGTTGGAAAGCTAATATCCGGGGCTTCGATTTGATATATAATATGTTATAGTTTCCCTGACGCTAGGCGACACGACCGCGTGATCCATGCGGCCGCGTCGCAATGACGGAAATCCAGCGTGGCAAAAATTTGAAACCAGCGAATTATGGACTGTTTCTGACCCAGTTTGCGGCCCAAAAAATATAGATTAGAGGCTATAAAGTGGGGGACTACATCCATTCATGAGAGGCTCTCATATTTACAATTTTAGGAGTAGATGTAGTTTTTAGAGAGAGAGGTTCTCTCCTCTCTCTTAGGATTAGGATTTAGGATTTCTCTTAGTTTTAGGAGTGACTCTCAATCCCAGGTTCTTTATTTTTATTTATTTTCTCAATTTAATTTATGAACATCTATGCCAGATTTAATTTCTTTTATTAATGCAATTCGAGGTATTTTCAGATTTAAGATTGCTTTGCTTATATTGATGCTTTTAATTTAATTTAGATATTTTTCTCCCTTTTGGTTTTGGTCAAGTGATTGGTAGTACTTGAGTTATCAAACTCAGCAAGTGATTGAAATTGGCAGATTTTGCTTTAGCTAGGATTGCTTTAACACTAGTCTCTCCATAGGAGTTGACTAGGACTTGAGAATCAAGCTAATCAGTCCACTTAACCTTCCTTTGTTTAATAAAGGCTGACCAAGTGGGATTAAAACCCAATTCTCTTCACACTTGATAAAGATAACTAGGATAGGAATTCTAATTTCTCATACCTTGCCAAAAGTTTGCTTTACAGTTATTTATTTATTTTTATTGCTTTGAAAATATACCTGTGCCCATTGCCCAAACTCCAAATTTCTCCAATTTACAAACTCATAACCAATAATAAGAACATACCTCCCTGCAATTCCTTGAGAAGACGACTCGAGGTTTAAATACTCGGTTATCAATTTTAAAGGGGTTTGTTACTTGCGACAACTAAAACGTTTGTACGAAGGGATTTCTGTCGGTTTAGAGACTATATCTACAACGCGACTGTTTTTATGACATTCTTTACTGGCAAAAATCCTAACGTCAAAAATGGCGCCGTTGCCGGGGAATTGCAAACGTGTGCCTTATTATTGGTTATTGTAAATATTTTATTTTTGCTTGTTTATTTGTTTTTATTTTTATTTTTGCTTTTTCTTAAGTTAAGAGGTTATTGGTTTTTATTTTAAAATTTTTATTTTATCTTATCTTATTTCAAAAATCAAATTTCAAAATTTAAATTTAAAAAAAAAATCAAATTTCAAAATTCAATTTTAAAAATTTAAATAACCTTTTAATTTCAATTTGTTTTTATTTTTAATTTCTATTTACTATGAACTCTCACCCCTTTGGCTATGAGTCTGGTTACAATTATGTTGCAGGAAGAAGAAATTACAATGAGAACAGACATCAAGGTTGGAACAATCAAAGATGGGAGGAGCCACAAGGACTTTATCAATCCTCATGGCAACAACCACCTCCAATGGACTATCAACAACCACCACCATATGCCTATGAACCCTTTCCTCAACATAACTTTGGACCACCAAACTCACAAGCCCATTTCCGCCATTCACCTCCATATGACCCTAACCCTCAACCACCATACCAACCACCTTATGAGCCATATGAACCATATATAGAACCACCCCAATTCCAATCCAATCACTCCCAACCACCACCACTTTCTTTTGTGTCATGTCCAAGTCCGGCAACCCGAGAAGCAGAGGTTCGCCTAAGGGAAACAGTAAATAAATTTCAAACAACCATTCAACAACTGGAGCAAGTAGTAATTCAATGGGTTTCAGGGCACTTAAATACACAAGGATCAGCCACAGCCCCATGTGGACAGTCTAGTGAAGAGCGTAGCATGAAGGAGATACCAGAAACCCCAGTGGACAAGACAGAGAATGAATTCGTACTAGAACAAGTAGAAGAAGCTGTCATTGTTCAAGAAGAAGAGTTGGTTGAAGATCTAGGAGATGCAGAACCTCCATGGAAAAGTCAAGACATAGAGCATCCTTCCAAGACGGTTGAATTTGATGCTGAGGAGGGTGTACCACCTTCAAAGCATATCATAGTTGAAGACTTGGAAGAGGTTGATCAAGAGATGGAGATTTAAGAAGAAGAAGCACAACCTCCCATGCCCTTGGAAAGCAATGAAGAGGAGATTAAATTGGAAGAGAGCTGCCAAGAACAAGAGGTTGAAATTGAAGAAGCTTGCAAAGAGGTGGTAATTATCAGAGAAGAGCACAAGGGAGTGGAACTTGCAATTTCATTAAAAATACCTCCCCCTAAGTTGCCATCATCCTTCACAACATTCAAGTGGGTAAAATTCATATCCCTTAGCTTTCTAATTCCACTTGAATATGGGCTACTGGAGACGGATGGTCAACTTAGAGCTCTTTGTGACATTAAGAGTAAGAGGAAGATGGCCAGTGGTGAGAATTGTCCTGCAAGGTTCATTATGGTTGGAAGCTTTAAGTTTAAACGCAAAGGTTGGTGTAGAGCTCAATTGAATGGGTCTAGGAAGCTGTTTGGTAGCTGCAGTGAGAATTCAAATTACTTATCACCCGGCTGGAAAAATACAGATCCTGACAAAAATGGGTGTAAAAGCAAGGTTTGGGATCCTAGAATCTGTTCTGACATCCAACACCCCGAGAGCCTAAGAATCTTTTTGAAGCTGCTCAAGGGTTTTACATGCCTAGTTTGGGACCCCGGAGGTTACTGGAATCACAAACACTGGTGGAGATTCCTGGATGAGTTCAAGCATAAGCCACCATAACAGGAAGCTCATCAAATGTCCAACTTAAGGACTTTAACTAAAAGTGCTAGGTGGGAGACAACCCACCATGGTATGATCGTCCTTTTTTATTTTTATTTAGTTTTATTTGTTTTTGAATTTTATTTTATTTTGTTATATTGAACCTGGAGTTTTGCATCACATTCATATTAACACTGCATTCTGCATTTTTCAGATTACAAAAAAAAAAGCGAGCACGCGACGCGACCGCATCAGCGACGCGTCCGCGTCGCAAGGAGATGGGAGACAATATTAATAAGAACAGAGAGTTTCGCAGGAGCAGCGCTGGAGGCGTGCCAATGGCACAAATCACCCCACGCGACTGTGTCATATGGGAATAATGGCCTCCCACGCGACCGCGTCACCCACACGGCCGCGTGACCTGAAAATCGACGTCAACCGGGTGCATGGCCGAAAGTTGAGCTGGAGTTGGGCTGGAATCATGCTGGAAGCCCAAGCCTCACCACGCGAACGCGTGCCCCACGCGTCCGCGTCATATCCCATGATGGCCACTCACGCGATCGCGTCAACCACGCGACCGCGTCACCCAGGATTTTGGCAATACTAAGTTTTGAACAGAGAGTTGTGCGACCGCGAGGCTGCACTCGCGCCACTAGAACAAATCAAGTCACGCGATCGCGTGCCCCACGCGTCCGCGTCGCCTGACCTTATTGCGCACCACGTGGCCGCGTCACCCACGCGGCCGCGTCGCCAGCATCGCACACCTTAACCTCATATGCCAAAATATCTTGTCTTTCTCTTCTCCAAATCCTATTTTCTCTTTTCCCTCCTTATTTCTTACTTACTTCTCCTCTCTTTCTTTCCATTCTCATTCTTCTTATCTTTCATTTTATTTTACTTCATTTATTTGTATATTTCATTCATTGCATTATTTTCACTGGTGTTAGAATTTTATTTGGGTCATTGTGGATTATTGCATAATTATTTGACAATTATATATTACTTTTTAAAGGATGCTTGCATGTTCAATTTAATACTTTCAAATAGCTTATTTACCATACATGCTATGTGTTTGTGAAAAAGCCCATATGGCATTATGCACTTCTCTATTATACTTTATACTATTTAATGCTTGCTTTTCATAAACCCCTTTACTATTTTAATTGAATATAATTGTCAATACAAACATGGTAATTTATTACTTGATGCTTGAGCTATGCTTCTCATGCCTATTATTTGCATGTTCTTACCCTCTTGCATCTAATTATTTTGAATTGCCCTTTTTAATCTTTATTGTTGTCTTCCCTACATGTTGTAGCTACCATGTAGATGGACTATCATCTTTCCTTTGGCATTCTTTATCACTTGGAATTTTCTCCCTTCCGGTCTTAGTTTTCTATATTTCACACTCTTCCTTTTTCTTCTTCTTTAGGCATGGGTACCAAGAAAGGAAAAGAGAAGGCCACTGACAAGACACCAGCAAGGAAAGGAACCAAGAGATCTCCAACTAAGGCGCCTCCATCTACAAGCATCAGTTGGAGCAACCCGTCCACCTGCACATCTCAGCATACACCGAGGACGGTGCAATCTTTAAGTGTGGGGAGGTCGATACCGATCTCCATGGGTTAATTATTTCTTGACTCAACACCAAAATTTTTATTTTATTTGTTTATTCATTGTTGCATTTGCATGTTTGATTGCATATTTGTTTGATTTTTTGCATATTTTACCACTTGGTTGAAGTAATATTTTCTTTTTCAAGAAACCTTTTAGAGCATTTCACTAATTTGAATAAAATTTAATATTACACTTGTTTGAAGAAATATTATACTGGAACATGGTTTAGAGCTTGAACACACAAAACCTATGAGATTTTGAGCCTATTTGAATTGGTTGCATTTTATCAACCAATATTTTATTTTTAGTGTGTATTTTTCTCTCTAAAATTGTGATCTTTGTCTTGCTTGATTCTATATTTCCATGGTTTGATGTAGGCATACACTTACATGATTGAGGCCTTTTTTTCACTGAACTTTCATACCCATATGGCCTTACCTTTCATTATCCTTTGCAAACCAATTTGAGCCCATTTTACCCCTTTGTTCTTTACTTTAGCACATCATTAACTCTAAGCGGAAAACAATAATGTCCTTAATTTGAATCCTTAGTTAGCTTAGACTAGTGAGAGTGCTTATGATTTAAGTGTGGGAAATTGGGTTTGGAAATATTTGGTTTGAGAATTGAGTATGTTAGAATTTTCTAAAAATGTGGAAGAAATGTTTAGGACATGTTCATGCATTCAATAAATTAATCATATGCATTGAGAAAAACAAAAGAAAAAAAAAAGAAAATATATATATATAAAAAAAAGAGAAAAAAAAGAAAAGAAAAAGAGCAAATAATAAAAGGGGACAAAATGCCCCAAAGTAAGTGGTGAAAGTAATGCATATGTACGGTACTTAGAATTAGAATGCATGAATAATGTGGAAAACATGGTTGATGGATAGTTAGAATTTGTATTGTGATTACATGGATTGTCTAAAGTTAGGTGGAAAGTTTAAGTTAATTAAGGATTCAGATTTTAGTCCACTTGACCAAATACAATCCTACCTTCACCCTAACCCCATTACAACCCTTAAAAGACCTCTTGATATGTGTATCTGTGCATTAAATTTATGTTGATTGTTAGATGAAGAGCAAGCCTTAGAAAGTAAGGTTAGTAGAGAATTGAGAGATCGAACCTTAAACACTTGAGTGATTAGAGTGTATACACTACCAGTGAGGGTTCGATGCTCAATTCCTTGTTCCCTGCTTTCATGAGCTATTTTCTTCTTGCAAGTCTATTTGTACTTCATTTTTATGATTTGAATTAGTGAAATCCAGTTCATATTTATTCTTGGAGAACTTATTTACTCTTATCCAAGTAAGTAAAAACATTTAGCATGTAGTTGCATTCATAGGTTGCATTTCATACATTTTACCATTCCTCTTCATTTCTTTATAGCTTCTCTTGAGCTTAGCATGAGGACATGCTAATGTTTAAGTGTGGGGAGGTTGATAAACCACTATTTTATGGTTTATCTTGTGCTCAATTGAGTGGTTTTTATCTACTCTTTACCCACTTATTCATACTATTTACATGGTTTTACATTTGCCTTCCTAATTATGTGCTTTGATTAAAAACATGTTTCTTTGGACTTATATTTGCTAATATTAATCCTCTCTTATTACCATTAGATGCCTTGATATGTGTGTTAAGTGATTTCAGAGATTACAGGGCAGGAATGGCTCAGAGGATGAAAAGGAAGCATGCAAAAGTGGAAGGAATACAAGAAGTTGGAGAAATTGCTAAGCTGTCCAGCCTGACCTCTTTGTACTCAAACGGCTATAACTTTAGCTACATAAGTCCAAATGACGCGGTTCCAGTTGCGTTGGAAAGCTAACGTCTGGGGCTTCGATTTGATATATAATATGTTATAGTTTCCCTGACGCTAGGCAATGCGATCGCGTGATTCATGCGGCCGCATCGAATGACGGAAATCCAGCGTGGCAAAAATTCGAAACCAGCGAATTCTGGACTGTTTCTGACCCAGTTTGCAGCCCAGAAAACATAGATTAGAGGCTATAAAGTGGGGGACTACATCCATTCATGAGAGGCTCTCATATTTACAATTTTAGGAGTAGATGTAGTTTTTAGAGAGAGAGGTTCTCTCCTCTCTCTTAGGATTAGGATTTAGGATTTCTCTTAGTTTTAGGAGTGACTCTCAATCCTAGGTTCTTTATTTTTATTTATTTTCTCAATTTAATTTATGAACATCTATGCCAGATTTAATTTCTTTTGTTAATGCAATTCGAGGTATTTTCAGATTTAAGATTGCTTTGCTTATATTGATGCTTTTAATTTAATTTAGATATTTTTCTCCCTTTTGGTTTTGGTCAAGTGATTGGTAGTACTTGAGTTATCAAACTCAGCAAGTGATTGAAATTGGCAGATTTTGCTTTAGCTAGGATTGCTCTAACACTAGTCTCTCCACAGGAGTTGACTAGGACTTGAGAATCAAGCTAATCAGTCCACTTAACCTTCCTTTGTTTAATAAAGGCTGACCAAGTGGGATTAAAACCCAATTCTCTTCACAATTGATAAGGATAACTAGGATAGAAATTCCAATTTCTCATACCTTGCCAAAAGTTTGCTTTACAGTTATTTATTTATTTTTATTGCTTTGAAAATATACCTGTGCCCATTGCCCAAACTCCAAATTTCTCCAATTTACAAACTCATAACCAATAATAAGAACATACCTCCCTGCAATTCCTTGAGAAGACGACTCGAGGTTTAAATACTCGGTTATCAATTTTAAAGGGGTTTGTTACTTGTGACAACCAAAACGTTTGTATGAAAGGACTTTTGAAGGTTTAGAAACTATACTTGCAACGAGGATTTATCCGCAATTTTCTAGACCACGCAAAAGTCCTCTCATCAAGGGTGAATAAAAAATTTCGTATGAATGGTAGGTTGTGACACAAAGGGTGGCTTATGAGGTAAATTGGAGTTGGTATGGTTTTGGTCTGATTTTGGTTGAAATATTTTGAAAGTTGAGGTTTGGCAAAATTCTGCATAATCTATTTTCTGGTAGCAGCTTCGGACGCTTTTTGGGAATGATCTAACCATAACAATTGAATATGATTAATTTTTCTCGAATCTTTGTGATGTGTAGAAAAATCCTGAAAAATTTGGTTAAAGTTTAACAGTTGGATTAGGAGATATAAATTTTTGAAGTTTGTTACTTTAAAACTGATTTTTTGCTGCTACATAATCAAACCAGCAACTTTCCAAGCCTATATCTCCAAATCCTGACCATAATTTTGAGTGGGACCAAAAGAACATTGAGACTTGGACTATTTTCTTGTTTGAGTCAAAATTTTAGACTATTATAAATTTTGTAGAAGGAGTTGTGCTCGTTTTAAAAATAGAGCTCTTAGCTATTTTGACAGCAAAACTAGTTTTTGAAAGTAAATTTGTAATCAGTATAACTCTCTCTAGAAAAATAGTTTTTCTATGAGACTTTAACGGATTTAAAGCTCTATGAGTCTAGATTATTTCTGGAAAATTTTAGATACATCAAATAAAAATATAATTTTTGGTGGATTTTCTAAGAACAGGGTAGCTTGCTGTCTTGGTGCAGAGATTTCAAACTTAAAATCAGTTTTTGCAAGAGAAATAGTTTTCTTTTTTTATTTTATTCAACTAAACTATTTTAAATGGGTTTGAATCTATAGGATACTTCCATTTTGAGTCTAGAGACAGAGAATTAGGCTTGTAAACTTCTGTGACACCTATTTAAGACTTTTGGCTCGTTTTTTGATATCAAAACGTAGAGAATGTCCTAGGTGATTTTAACTTGGTAATTTGATAAAAAGTTAGAAAATCGAGGCTTAGGTTTTGGGTGTACTAAGGATGGGCTTGGTGGAATGAGAACGAGGAATGGAGATGTTGAATTGAAAGTGGTTGAGATGAGTCGAGCACTCGGAATGAGATGATGGATCCATGGCATACTGAAAAATATTTTCTGAAAACCACTGATGTATCATTTGTATAATTTTTGTAGTATTGATCATAATTATATACTTAGTTGTTACTTCAAAGTGTTGGATTAGTTTCAATGACTTCTCATTCATTTTATATATAAAATAGCTCAATCAATGTTTTGCCACTTATTTTATACTAATTTGTTTTAATGAATTTGTACTCCACTCGATAGTTTAACCTTTCTCTAAATCATACATTTTTGTTCTTTTTTTCACTATTCTATAACAGTACATAGTACTCAGTTCTTTATCTACATTACTATTCACATCATTATTTTTTTGTTTTCATATTTAGTTACATATGTCACTTATATCATTACTCATAATTCCAACCATCTATCATGATTTTCTTTCAGCCAATCATGTTAATTGCACACCATTATTATCTTTATGTTCTTCCTCATTATTATTGATCTTTTTTGTGAAAGTCATGATGGTTATTCACATTATAAATATTGCCCTCCTTCAGTTTGTTTTACAACACCAAAATAACTCTTTCAGCACTATCACCAAAATAGCTTGATTATATTTTCTTCTATTTTCTTTCATTTTTTTATTTTGAAGCTGCCAACAAAAGTCAAAACCACAGGATAAAGGTCAGAATCCTGAAGTTGTGGTCAATCTCACCAAAGGAACAGAAATTTCAAAAATCTGCGCTTGAGATGGTGGTTATGGATAAAGTGGTAATGCTTTCCTTTTCAAAGTTTGTACTATAACTACTGATTTTGATATCATATTTATCTGCATTACAATTTTTTAATTAAATTATATTTTTAGGGAAATCGTATCTAATCCTCAATTAGAAGTCCTCAAAGAAGGTTGTTTGAGAGTGATTTATCTGATGAGATGATTTACGCCTTATCAAATGTTTCACTTGCACTAAATGATCAAAATTACAAGCCCACAAGTTATTCTCGCCTTATCTATTTCAAGAGAGAAACTCAACTTAGGATGGTATCGGATGTGAACTTTCCTTCCAATGTTTTTTGTTTTACACCCAATGATCTCATTCTTAACCATACTAATGCTCAGTCTTCTCTTATTGGTATGTGATACTATACCATTTAATTGAGATTTTTTTTTCTCATTCTTAACCCACAATTGATTACATTTACATTCTATCTTACCAGATGTTATGGGACTCCTTACTGCCAAAGGTGATATTATTAAGTTTTCTAGAAATGAAAAAACATCTATCTACATTGTCATTGAGCTTTATGATATATTTAGTGAATATGTTTAGTGAATATCATATTCTGCATTCTTATTTTATTTTTCTAATCGTATATATCTTCTTAGTGGACACGGTAAGATCAAATGTACTCTTTGGGATGAATTTGCCACAAGATTGGTCTAACATATTGAGAAACAACCTACTTCTGAGTATATTATTATTATTCAATTTGCCAAATTCAATATGTTCAAAGGTGTCTTATTACAAATATGTAACTATTCAAGTACATAATTAAGAATTCTTTTTTAATCATTAATCAACAATCATTTTATAGGAGGTATGGGTATATTCAACACGAATTATAATTCAATTCTGTACATTAATTAACCTTGACTTTCAGGAGGTTAAGGATTTCAGGCAGAGATGACTCTATTTAATTTTTGTATTATCATTTTTTACATTCTCATCTAAGTATTTGTTTCTCATAGTACTAACAGTTTAACATTTTTATTATAGAATTATAATGTCTGGGGTCCCTCATGCCAATCAACTCACTTAAACTTCTACAGATCCTGCATATAACTTGGAAGATGATCTCCCAAATCGATCTACTTATAAGCCTATATGCGAGCTTAAGGAGTTAATTGAGGTTTGATTCCATCTTATATAAATAATCAAGACTTATTATTTATGACATTTCTAATTTTTTTAAAATTCTAGAATGGTTCTTATGTTACCATTGGAACTATTCTTGCTATCGATTCAAAGAATGGTTGGTGGTATAAGGGATCCAAGCAGTGTTTCTATTCTCCGAAGGAAAGTGATACATCATATCATTGTACTACATGTGATACATTTCCATCCTCTCATACTCCTAGGTAATCAGTTAATAAGAACTATATCATATTTATTTTTTCATTCTATCATATACATTAGCTAATTATCATGTATTTATATCTTTTTTTTTTAAATCAAGTATAACATTAACTTAAGGGTTGCTGATGACATTGACACTGCATCATCTATTTTATATGATAAAGAAGCTACAAATTTTCTTGGCACTACTGCTTCTGAACTTAGGCTTGCTCAGCTAACCAATTTACTATTTAACTTCGTATGCTCCAATGGGCACTATATACTGCTACAAACTTTTTGGATGCTAATTCAACATATTTTTACTAACATTTTATTTTTTTTACAAGAGTTGCATAAATAAGGAATATCCCATTGAGTTAGATTCTTTTAAGAATAAGAAGTTCTTATTCAAAGTTTCTGTTAAAATGGAAGACATTAACTCTTTCCAACCATGCAAGATAATAGTTATCAAGATATGTGGAGAGATTTCTGTCATTTCTACTTTTGTGGACAAGCATAACATTTATAGCGTGAGTTAATTTCATTCACTTCTCTTTTTTTATAATTTTCATTTGTCTAACCTACTAATAAATTTATCTAATAGCAAAACTTGGGTGGTGAGGATTCTGAACTTCTTAGCATTTAGACCAATTATGTTGATACTATTAAGCTGCATGAATTTTTATTTTATTTATTAACATTACAACCACATGAAGATTATGTTATTAAATAAGTTATCTTTTTGTTTCAATTTTTTTAATCAGGGGTCAGATTCTCCCTCTATTGAGATCTTGGGTGATGACAATACTAACGCTTTCTCAACACCAAAGAGGAAATTAATTCTACTGGATAGTCCAAGAAGTTGGTTGATCTTTATCCTGATTTTGTTATTACTTCGTCCTCTAAGTGTAGACAAATCATCAGGGGCGAAGCTATGTATAAAATAGGGGAGGCAGTGTCCCCCCCCCCAAAAGAAAAAAATTGTTTATAAATATAATAAAAAATAAAAGAATGCCCCCACCCCCCAAAATAATGTATGGTCTTCCCGTATTTTAAAAAATATCCCTAATTCTCATTCAATGCAGCAAAGAATAATTGAAAAGTTGTGTGTTATTTAGGCTATGGGACATATGTTTAATTAAAAAAAAATCTTAGTTTATATTAGAAATAAATAATTTAAAAGGGTAGCAACAACAAGCCAACAAATTACTTCTTCCATTCTTCTCTCTTTTTTAATTAGAAAACAAAACATCATTCCATATTTTTATTATTATTACAACTTAGAAAACAATAAGTAGTCTTTGGTCTTCCATTATCATCTCTCATTTTTCTTTTTTTTTATAAGTTATTTTTTTATTTGTTTTTTTTTTAATAATTTATATATTTATTTATTTATCTAGTTTATAATCTTATAATATTAATTTAGGTTTTAAAAAAATTGAAGATGATGATCATGTAATTGTAATGCTATCCTTGTATTATTTTTAATTTTTTCTCATTATTAATTGTTTGTGACATTGATATTATTGATTTACAAAAAATAAAATAAATTGAGTTTAGTTAAGTTGCATAAAGTTTATCTTATTATCTATGTAAATTCTCAATAATAGATGACTTTGAATCAAGGAAAAAACGTCGAGCTCAATTATCTATGTAAATTACAAATTTTAACTTATTTCAGCTCTAATAATAATATTATTAATTTTTTCATTGCATAAGTTATAGTTTTGATTTAAATTATTTACATGAAGCATAATACATTTTTTTAATAATTTTGTAGAAAACGTCTAAAAAGAAATTGAATAGTATTTGAAGATTCTAAAAGCAAGTATGTAACCTATATTTACAATATTTAAAATTAGTTTTGAGATATTTATGGTTAATTATTTTAATATACGACATGTTCAATTATCTTATAAAAAGTTAATTCTAAGTCTAAGTTGTTATTTTTAATTAAAATAAAAAATTAAACAAAATATTGGCCCCCTACTAAATATTGTCTAGCTTCGCCCCTGCAAATCATTATTGATGACGAGAAAATGTTGAAAAACTTCACCAAGATTAGTGAAGTTACAAGTTTAAAGGAGTTGGTCATGTTGCCAAAGGGTTTGAAGTATGGTCCAAAAAATGTGTTTAATATAATGTTTGCTTTAAATTAAAATAATGACTTGGTTTATAGTTTAAACCAGTTCTGCAAAATGCTCCTATTATCTTGGTTAAATATATATTATCATGTTGTTGTCCTATGTTTTATGGTCATATATTCCCACCAATATTAAATTCCTATGTACTAACATTATGTAGGATCTATGATCTACATAATGCATTTCTATATTTCTAGAGTTATAATAAGATATTGTATTATGAAAAACATAACTAGTTTATAATATTTTGTATTATCATGTTTATCAAATAAATTTATTTGCTATTTATTAGGTACATTTAAGTCAAATTAAGTTTTTGTCAATGCGTCCACATATTATAAACTTGAGTTTTAGCATATATAATATTTATTTCAAAAAAATGTGTACTTGCCAAATTATGTATTACAATTTAGAGATTTGTTTATCGATAACTAATAATTAGTAGTTGGTTACATGTTTGGTTTGATCAATTCCTTTCTTTAATCAGAATACCATTTTCATCTACTTATATTTTTTGAAGTATTTCATTTGTTATACATACATACATACATACATACATACATACATATATATATATATATATATATATATATATTATTTGTATTTTTTATTTTTTATATTTTATGATATGTAAAATCTACTTAGTTGAACTATTATTTATTATAAAATTTTCAGACACCGTATAATTAATATCACTAAATAAATAACATAACTACTTATACCATATCATCTAATTTTAATGGCAACATATATACCCTTGAAAAGTTAAACTAAAATCTAAGCTTTTTTTAACATTAAATTTTATTTCTCTTAAGTTGGTCATGTATAAATCTAAAGATAATTCCTACAATTGTTCCATATCCCAAAATACATGCTTAGTCACCTGCATCTACTCATTAACTTTTCATGCAACTTTTTAGTCTTTATTCAAAAATAATAATTGTTATATGAATCCAGTTGACACCATTTTTGTTACTGTTTGCTGCTTCACAGAGTCACATATGAAGTACGTTAGTTTTAAAGTACTCTTCTTTTCTTTTCTTTGTTCATGGACATCATGAGTTCTCTCACACATTATTTTATTTGCCCGTATTTCTTCTTTATATATCAGCACCATTTTTCCTTGAGCTTTATATTCTAAATCTATTCTACTCATTTTCATAATCCTAGATATATCTTCAAGGCATCCCATTATCTATCTTTTTTCATATAAGATCATATTTTCCTATATTCTTTCTTCTTTGCTGCTCATATCTGTAACCAAAATGGACAAGTTATTGATGCCTATGGAATTCGAAGATGATAGAGTGTTTTACATGGAGATTGATCCTAAATTGGTAATGAAGTGTGATGATATTTGATTTTCATTCTGTTAGTTTATATTAATAAATTAAAAATGTGCTATACTTTAAGATTTTCTGATTAGTTTGTTCAATTTTTTTTTGTAGTTTCTTCACGAGTTTTCTTCCATTTTCTATAGTAACTATAAGGATATATTGGGTAATAGAATGCAGTTCATTGATGCCAACGAGAACCAAGTAGAGTTGATGGTCAAAAAAGAAAATATTTTTGGATACATACTTGCTGGATTTTACAATCTGGTAACTTTATATGGACTGGAAGAAGGTGGATGGCTGAAATTGGTTTATGTTGGTGAGGACATTTTTGTGTTCTCAAGGTTAGAGACAACATGATAAAAAAAATTAAGATTCTGAGAACCGAACTGGTCATCGAACCGTTCTAGTCATTGGTTCACTGGTTTATTGGTCCATCCAATCCAATCGTAGTTCAATCGAAAAAACCGTTTTAGAATAAAATAATAAAAAATTATAAATAAACATCCTGAAATATAATTATAGTCTAATATAAATTTTAAAATATCTTCCAAATTTAAAACACTACATAAAATATTATCTTTCAAATTAATAAGCAGCATAGTCTCAAATCTTAAAGATTGTCAGTACAATTAACCACCTAGAAAAAAAATAAAAATAAAAAATAATGATCAATTATCATGTCCCAGTCAAATAACTTAAGGACTATGTCTGAAATATTTATGCACAGCAACATAAGCAGAATGAAAAATTCTCCAAAAAGTCCTCCTTCCCAAAAAGGATATGAGCTTTAAGTAGATACTCATAAAAGGAATCAACCCCCAGAAAATAATTCAAGAAAAAAATTCATACAAGAAATATATAGGTCAGTTCATCAGCATTTGTGGGTTAGGATGAAAGTACCATAGGGTATCAAATAACATTACTATGAATAGAAGCAACACGTTCATATTAAAATCAATGGACAATGCAATTACTAAGTTAGAAAATAGAGACCAAAAGATGAAAAGATTATCATAGTTTCATCCTTTCCTGGTAATGTTCACTGGCACCAGAAAGTATGCCCTGTTTTGGCATATATTGTTACCTCAGAGTAGAAAGATAACATAAATTTTAATGATGTAAAAGTCAATGTAATTATATCAATAGTTTTAATACAAAAAAGAATACTAATATGCAAACTGCACGAGTGCAAAACAACTAATTTCAACAGATGTTGCTCCTTGATCACTGGTAGTCTAAACAACTATTAGCTATTTCTCAAGTCAAACTGCAGTAATCACGTCTTCTCTTCTTAGTATTGAATATAAGTGTCACTATAGCAAGAAATCTAAGATATCTTTCCCAAACACTCAAGCTTTCTCTCGTGAAACACTTAAAAGGGAGATTGTACCTTAACCTTCAAGATTTCCCTTTCCAGAACACCTTTAAGCTCCTCAGTTTCATAATGGTCCAGAAGAAAATTACCCAAATTAAAAACTTCAAAACCCTAATCCCATAAAATGATGAACTTCAAAGGGACTTTTAACAAAAGAAAGGAATATAAACGGCATGTGTTTGGGAAATCAGAATTTAGAAATAGCATCAGCAGCATAACAAAGCTATTTTCATCAATAATTTCAATAATATTAAAATCAGAAATCAGAAATCATAACAAAGCAATTTTCATCAACAATGATATTGAAATCAGGAACTAGAAATAAGAAATCATAACAAAGCCATTTTCATCAATAATTTCGACAAAAAGTCCCTGTAATAAAAACAGAGTATAAAAGGAAAAACCATGTAAGCACTGTCACTAACCTTTGATAGCGGTGACATGACGACGAGCAACTCAAACAGAGAAGCCGCGGGAGGATGGACGCCGAGCAGTGTAACACCCTACCATACAGAGTCTTATGCTTAAGTCATAATTCAGAGATGGCAAGGTATTACGACCTCTAAAACAAAAATTTAGTACGTATAGTAGTATGAATAATTGATTATAACTAGGAGCCTTTGTAGAAAAAGGGGTAAACAAAAATCGTAACTCGAACGCGCAACACTCCGATCGATAACGTAACGAGCAAAGGATAAGCTAACGCAAGATCATATATATATATATAAAGAGTGTCAAAAACGGGAATATCAAGACTCAAAATCCGGCTGCGAAGATAACCGGTCCGAGCATAGTAATATATACATATGATAAAATAAGGAAAACCCCAAGGAAAACCCAAAGGGACACAAATACAGAAACCTATTCTCCAAAACCTCCTATAAGAGGAGTCATCACAGTTTGTATTATTTAATGGAGATAAAAGTATCTAAACAAGATATATAACCCAAAACAGAGTCCCGAGAACAAAGGATCTTCGCTAAATCCAGAAGTCTCCAACATGCCTCAACGAGAAGCCTCGCGTCCTGCATCTGAAAACCACAAAATCCGCATGGGTGAGAACCAGAGGTCCCCAGTACGGTAACAGCTTCCACATATATAATACATAATAATAGAGGAAAGCCGAAGGCAATCCTGGAACATCCTCCAGATAATATCAAAGCTTATAAACAAGCTAAACCGTAAGTGGCAACTGACTAAAGATTCTTCAGTCTAACTAA
Source organism: Arachis hypogaea (assembly GCF_003086295.3). Taxonomy (NCBI): domain Eukaryota; kingdom Viridiplantae; phylum Streptophyta; class Magnoliopsida; order Fabales; family Fabaceae; genus Arachis; species Arachis hypogaea. The sequence goes on from NC_092050.1 coordinate 33,515,220, forward strand.
TACTTCCCTTTCCAATTCCTTCAGACCTCCCAACCACCAGCAGGAGTATAATATAGCAAACACAGTTATATCAGACAAGAAATTTACAAATAGGAATAAATAGGGCATTTAGACAATTAGCAAGTAATATGCAGTCAAATAGGCAATCTCAAACAATTCATGTAGTATGCTCATGATGCATGCCTGTCCCTAGTGGCTGATGATATCATCTGTCGGTTATAGAGCCAACCCGACAAGTCCTGGTAGCTAACCATTGGACTGTCCCTCTGTCGTGCATCCCCAACTCGAGTTATACTCATCATAAACTTGATCATAATCATGATCCATATCCATCACCCTCACTGATGAATATTTATCCATCACCATCACTGGTGAATATTTACGGGGGCGAGCTCATCCGGGCCTTTCACAGTGCCCGGCCACACTTACGACATTGGGTTAACAGAGCTTCGAGTCTCAACCTGGAGCACATGGTGGCTAGCCATTGCTACTACCCAGGGAAACCCTCATCTCCAATGGTGGAAGTGCAAACATTCACAATTCAATCAACAGCATATATGCATTTATACTTGGCCATAAACATGGCTCCGCCGTAACACGGCAATAAGATAGCCATCCGGCTCACGGTTAAATCCATAACCAGCCAATTCATTAACATTTACGGCCCTTCGGCCCATGGCATAACAAGCACTTCCACCGCCATCCTCCGCATCTCACATAATCATCTATGATCCTCAATGATCATTCATTTTTCCCCTTGCTTCACTCGCAAGTTACCATATTCACTAGCCCTTTTTCTCATGCTAGGCATATCATAATGATTTAAGACATAAGTGGTGAGATCGGAGGCTTAGACGTATGAAATTTGGCTTTTAAAACTCAAAAATCAACTTTGGGATGAAAACAGGGCCACGCGTACGCGCACTCCACGCGCACGCGTGGATGGCCTTATAACTCATCGACGAGCAAGCGTCATACGCGCGAACGCGTGGGTTGAAAACTAGCCAAACGACGCGCAAGCATCAGCCACGCGTACGCGTGGGTGCTCTTGCGTTCCAGGCACAAAACTGGCACAACTCAGGCACAACTCTCGGGAAAATGGCTGGGCATTTGGTGCAGTGCATCGACGCGCCCGCGCACACCACGCGTACGCGTGGATGGCGTTTTCTCGAAGAACAGCGCGTACGCGCCAAGTGCGCCTACGCGCGGAGGGTCATTCTGCTAAAAATTTTCTAAGTTAAAAAGCTGCAGAATTTACAGATTCAACCCCCAATCTTCCGACGGACATAACTTCCTCATTTTAAATCGTTTTTCACCCGTTCTTCGAACGGCATGGACATCCCGAATCCAATTTCATTTCTAAATAGATTTGGCACAAATCAGAGATCCGTAGTCCAAGTTATATCCCGTCAAAGTATGCCCAAAAACTATGTTTTCATACAAAACCACAAAGTGCCATTTTCAAAACAAGCCACTTTCAACTCTTTTCAAAATCAATCAAAACATGCCAATTTCAACCCTTCTCTTAGAAATCATTCAAAATGTACCAAAATCAACAACAAGCCATCCTCAACTCACACATTGACCCTTTACCCAAAATTCCCAAAATCACCATCTAACCATTTTAACACTTCTCAATCAAATGGCTAAAGGACAAACACAATATCATGTCATACATCCTTCCTCATCCCAATTTCCAATAATACCATTTCCAATCAACCATCATTATACATGATCAACATCATACTCACCATCAACATGGTACCACCCATCAATTCAACCTCAATCATCCATCAAGCATATATCACAACATGCATTTTCTCATATATCACACAATCAAGGCATCAATATTCATAATCACATATATGATCACATCATATATCTCAATCATTCAACAACATCATCAATTCAATGCCTATCTTAGGGCCTCTAGCCTAAGTATTTCCTACCACATTACATATTAGATACGGGAAACCGAAACCATACCTTAGCCGATTTCCCACGCTCAACCGGAGCACTTCCAAACCACTTGTCCACAAGCTCTCAAGATATCAACACCTCCAAGAACAGATTTTATCACACAAAACCCTTTTCCAAGCTTTCAAAAATCACCAATCAAGCTCCAATATTCACATATACACAACCTAAGCCACAATCATCATATCCATACACAACATCTCAATACCCAAACGTCATAGAACAATAAATTACACTAGGATTGAGAATCTTACCACACCCAAGGTCCAAGGAGACAAGATTAACCTTCTCCTTCAAGAGAGTTGGGTCCTATAACATCAAAGAACCCAAAATCTCAACATTTTTGCTCATGAAACTCGAAATCAAGGGCTGGAATTTCGAACAGTAAAACGTGGCTTACCTCAAGATTGATTGTATGGGTTTTGTAGAGCTCTCCACGGTGAACACGTGGCCGCAAACGGAGCGGCAATCGGAGCTCTAGATCAAAAGTTATGGTGGTTTGAAGATCAAGTGAGAGATAGAACTTGAGAGAGTGTTCTTCCCCTCCCTTACTCCATTTCAGCGTGAATATGAGTGTTGTGAGGAGAGAGAGTGCTGAAAACTAGGGTTTTGGTTTAGTTTAGTTGGGCCAAGGGCCCACTTTGGGTCCGGTTGGCCCAGTTTGGCCCGTTCGGTCCAATCTTGGTCCGAATTCTATAAAATTGGTACCAAAATTCTCGTCTCAATCTCCTCTATCACATTTAGCCATAAAAATAACATTTTTGGCTTTCTAGAATAAATTCTCATTTATGGATTAATTAGCCGTTAATTAACCGGGTCTTACATTATATCCACCTAATTGGGAATTTTGCCCACAAAATTCAAATTCATTTACCTGAGAATAAGTGCGGATAATCCGTTCGCATCTCCGACTCAAGTTTCCAAGTGTGTTCCTCAACACCGCCTCGACTCCAAGCCACTTTGACTAATGAAACCTCCTTTCCACGCAACCATTTGATACTAGTATCACCAATTCTGACTGGAGCCATTGGAAGCGACAAATCTTCCCTTAACTGAACCGATTCAGGTTCTATCACATGGTTAGCATCAGGGGTGTACTTCCGAAGCTGCGACACGTGAAACACATCATGCAGGTTCGAAAGATGAGGTGGTAGAGCCACCCGATACGCCACCGGCCCAATCCTCTCCAGGATCTGAAATGGACCAATGTATCGAGGATTCAACTTCTTTGCTTTAATCGCTCTACCTACTCCTGTGGTCGGAGTAACTTTAAGGAAAACATGATCTCCTTCCTCAAATTCCAAGGGCTTCCGCCTCTGATCGGCGTAACTCTTTTGGCGACTCTGCGCCGTAAGCATCCTATCTCGGATTTTCTTGACTTGTTCAGTGGTCTCAGCTATCATTTCTGGCCCCAACAAGCCTTTCTCTCCAGCTTCATACCAACATAGCAGAGATTGACATTTCCTCCCATACAATGCCTCATACGGAGCCATTCTGATGCTCGCATGGTAGCTATTATTGTATGCAAACTCCACTAACGGCATATACCGATCCCAACTCGCCGGTTGGTCCAAAACACAAGCTCTCAACATATCCTCTAGTGTTTGGATCGTCCTCTCGGATTGATCATCTGTTTGAGGATGGTAAGCTGTACTCAAGCTTAATCGGGTTCCAAAGCTTTCTGAAATGCACCCCAGAACCTCGAAGTGAAATGAGGATCTCTATTAGAGATTATAGTAGCAGGTACACCATGGAGTCTCACAATCTCCTTTATGTATAACCGAGCTAGATCCTCAAGGGTGTAAGTCATCCGAATGGGCAAAAAGTGAGCTGACTTCGTTAGTCGGTCCACAATCACCCAGATAGCATCAAAACCAGTCCTAGTCCTTGGCAATCCCGACACAAAGTCCATTGCAATACTCTCCCACTTCCATTGCGGAACCTCTAAAGGTTGCAACATCCCGAAAGGTCTTTGATGTTCAATCTTTACCTTTTGACAAGTTAAGCACTTTGAAACATATTCCGCCACATCATTCTTCATACCCGGCCACCAAAACATCGCCTTTAAATCATGGTACATCTTAGTACTTCCCGGGTGAATGGAGAATCCGCTTTTGTGTGCCTCCTTTAAGATATCTTGCCTCAAAGTGCCAACATCCGGCACAATGATCCTACCCTTGAATCTCCATAACCCATCTTTTTCTTCCGACACTCTCCATTGTTTTCCTTGCTCAATAGCCGGTAACACCTTCCATAACGCTTCATCGTTTTCATGAGCCTTTAGGAGTTCGGACTTAAAGTCACTTGAGATTTCTATTCGGCTCAAACACAAGGTTCCAGATACTTCTCGAACACCAATTTTTAGACTCTCGAATCCCTTGAGAAACTTCTCCTCTTGAAGCATCATCCAAGACGCATACAACGACTTCCGACTTAACGCATCCGCCACTATATTCGCCTTTCCAGGATGGTAATTTAACTCAAAGTCATAGTCCTTCAACAATTCCATCCACCTCCTTTGTCTCATATTAAGCTCTTTCTGATCAAAGAGGTATTTCAAGCTCTTGTGATCGGAGAAGACTTGGAACTTAACCCCATAGAGATAATGTCTCCACACCTTCAAGTCAAACACAACTGCAACGAGTTCCAAATCGTGCGTAGGGTAACTAACTTCGTGAGGTCTCAACTGCCGCGAGGCATATGTCACCACATTATGATGCTGCATCAGCACGCATCCTAGACCCTTTAGTGAGGCATCACAGTACACCTCAAAAGGCTCGTTCGGCTCAGGTAACACTAACACAGGTGCAGTGGTCAACTTTTTCTTCAATGCCTGAAAGCTCTCCTCGCACTCAGGAGTCTAAACAAATGGAGTGTCTTTGCGAGTTAACTTTGTCAACGGCAAAGCTAATTGCGAAAAGCCTTTGATGAACCTTCGGTAATAGCCAGCTAAGCCCAGAAAACTCCTTATCTCAGTTACTGTGGTTGGTTGCTTCCAATCCATCACAGCCTCCACCTTAGTTGGATCTACGGCTATTCCCTTCTTACTCACCACGTGACTCAAAAAATTTACCTCACTCTTCCAAAACTCACACTTAGACAGTTTCGCATAGAGTTTCTTCTCCTTTAAAATCTGCAACACGGTCCGCAAGTGTTCCGCATGCTCTTCTTCAGTCTTGGAGTAAATTAGTATATCGTCAATGAAAACAACAACGAATTTATCCAGAAACGGACGGAATACTCTATTCATGTAATCCATAAACACTGCAGGAGCGTTCGTCAACCCAAAAGACATCACAGTGTACTCGTAATGACCATAACGAGTCCTAAAAGCGGTCTTAGGGATATCCTTACCCCTCACCCTTATCTGGTGATAACCGGATCGCAAATCGATCTTAGAGAAAACCCCAGCTCCTTGTAATTGATCCATGAGATCATCAATCCTCGGCAATGGGTACTTATTCTTTATGGTGACCTTGTTCAGCTGCCTGTAATCCATACAGAGTCGCATACTTCCATCTTTCTTCTTTACCAGTAACACTGGAGCACCCCACGGGGAAACACTTGGTCGGATAAAGTTCTTACCCAAAAATTCCTCTAACTGAGACTTTAGCTCGGCCATCTCTAACGGTGACATTCTATAAGGAGCACTTGAGATTGGTCCCGCCCCAGGCACTAACTCAATGGCAAACTCGACCTCTCGGTTAGGTGGAAATTCCTCAATATCATCGGGAAACACTTCCGGAAACTCACACACTACCGGAATCTGATCCAACCTTTGATCATCACCCGAAACACCAGCGGTTAACAACAGGATACCCTGACATTCGATTCCAGAACAGTTCACCATCATCGAATTCAAGTAATAATTATTTACCACGACCGGCCCTTCTGTATCTTCCGGCATAAAGTACATCGACATTGTAGAACAATCAAGCAGTACATGGTTCTCAGATAACCAGTCCAATCCCAAGATAAGATCAAGACCGATCATCGGTAAGCAGATTAAATTATGGACAAAATCACACTGCTTGAACCTAACGAAACTTTCGGGCATCCTAGCCTAGTTATCATGGCTTCATGGGTAGCATTATACACTTTTAAGTCATAACCTAAGGTTACGATCTTCAATCCTAACTCATGGACTTTCTCAAATGCAATAAATGAATGTGATGCTCCCGAATCAAATAAAGCATTTAAAGTTTGACCAGCCATTTCACAGTTACCTCAAATGAGTGTCTCGGATCCCTCTGCACCCACAGCTGAGGTGGTGAACACCCGACCAGTCTGTTGTGCTTTCCCAGCACCTTGCTTCTGCTTCTCCGGACAACTTGTGGCTTTATGCCCCGCCTTTCCACAATTGTAGCACAAACCCCATCCGGCCTTGCATGGTACACCCGGATGGTAACTTCCACACCTAGTACAAGATTGATCATTTTGAGGCTGCTTCCCAAACCTTTTCCCTTGGGAGTAGTTGTTGTTGGGCCTCCTAAAAGAACCTCCCCTCTTAAAAGACGGACCTCTAGGTGCAAAGCTCTTCCCTCGGTTCTGTGGAAATGATCCTTTGTGACTTCCTTTCTCAGCGGCTGCCCTCTTCACACACTCTTCAGCAACCCTACACTTGTTCACCAACTCGGAGAAAGTTCTAATCTCCATTGGCCCCACCGAACCGAAAATATCGCTCCGGAGTCCTCCTTCGTACTTAACACACTTCCATTCCTCATATTCCACCGGAGTCCCTTGACACATACGAGAGAATCTGAACAGCTCCTCAAACTTGTCAGTATACTCAGATACGGACATAGCACCCTGCTTCAGCTGCAACAATTCAAGCTCCTTGGCCGTCCTAGCAGAAGTTGGAAAGTACTTCTTATAGAACTCTTCTTGAAAGACATTCCAGGTGATATAATCATCACCCTGCTGCAGGAGGCGTCGGATACCCTGCCACCAATGCGATGCTTCACCAGTGAGCAAATAGGTAGCAAACTCCACACGCTGCCCTTCAGGTACCACCTGCGCTTACAGTGCTCGTTCCATAGCCTGAAACCACGTATCGGCTTCAGTCGGGCTAGTAGTTCCCTTGAACTTCGGTGGATTAACCTTCAAAAAGTTCGCCAGTATCATCGGACCTTGAACTCCACCTCCGTCATTACCATGGTTGTTCATCTGTTGGCCAAGAGCCTCAGCAGTGGCTTGCATAGCAGCAGCCATGTTCTCCAACGCAGTCATAAAGTTTACCGGATCATTAGGGTTAGTCTCCGGCGCACGAGCATTAGTACGACCTCTCCCACGGCCTCTACCGCGTCCACGAGGCGCCATCTGGTTCCTATACACACCAAACAATCGATATTAAGTTGATCAGTCTCAATATCGGAAGTTTAGTGCTTCAAAGTCCCAAATGCATGCTCATGAACGTTTATGCCAATTATATCAAGCAGATATACTAATAGCACATAACACACATACAGAGAATGCACAGAAGCATAGTCAGTCCATTCCTCAGGCTCTACCGGAACGAACTGCTCTGATACCATAATGTAACACCCTACCATACAGAGTCTTATGCTTAAGTTATAATTCAGAGATGGCAAGGTATTACGACCTCTAAAACAAAAATTTAGTACGTATAGTAGTATGAATAATTGATTATAACTAGGAGCCTTTGTAGAAAAAGGGGTAAACAAAAATTGTAACTCGAACGCGCAACACTCCGATCGATAACGTAACGAGCAAAGGATAAGCTAACGCAAGATCATATATATATATATATAAAGAGTGTCAAAAACGGGAATATCAAGACTCAAAATCTGGCTGCGAAGATAACCGGTCCGAGCATAGTAATATATACATATGATAAAATAAGGAAAACCCCAAGGAAAACCCAAAGCGACACAAATACAGAAACCTATTCTCCAAAACCTCCTATAAGAGGAGTCATCACAGTTTGTATTATTTAATGGAGATAAAAATATCTAAACAAGATATATAACCCAAAACAGAGTCCCGAGAACAAAGGATCTTCGCTAAATCCAGAAGTCTCCAACATGCCTCAACGAGAAGCCTCGCGTCCTGCATCTGAAAACCACAAAATCCGCATGGGTGAGAACCAGAGGTCCCCAGTACGGTAACAGCTTCCACATATATAATACATAATAATAGAGGAAAGCCGAAGGCAATCCTGGAACATCCTCCAGATAATATTAAAGCTTATAAACAAGCTAAACCGTAAGTGGCAACTGACTAAAGATTCTTCAGTCTAACTAATACTTCCCTTTCCAATTCCTTCAGACCTCCCAACCACCAGCAGGAGTATAATATAGCAAACACAGTTATATCAGACAAGAAATTTACAAATAGGAACAAATAGGGAATTTAGACAATTAGCAAGTAATATGCAGTCAAATAGGCAATCTCAAACAATTCATGTAGTATGCTCATGATGCATGCCTGTCCCTAGTGGCTGATGATATCATCTGTCGGTTATAGAGCCAACCCGACAAGTCCTGGTAGCTAACCATTGGACTGTCCCTCTGTCGTGCATCCCCAACTCGAGTTATACTCATCATAAACTTGATCATAATCATGATCCATATCCATCACCCTCACTGGTGAATATTTATCCATCACCATCACTGGTGAATATTTACGGGGGCAAGCTCATCCGAGCCTTTCACAGTGCCCGGCCACACTTACGACATTGGGTTAACAGAGCTTCGAGTCTCAACCTGGAGCACATGGTGGCTAGCCATTACTACTACCCAGGGAAACTCTCATCTCCAATGGTGGAAGTGCAAACATTCACAATTCAATCAACAGCATATATGCATTTATACTTGGCCATAAACATGGCTCCGCCGTAACACGGCAATAAGATAGCCATCCGGCTCACGGTTAAATCCATAACCAGCCAATTCATTAACATTTACGGCCCTTCGGCCCATGGCATAACAAGCACTTCCACCGCCATCCTCCGCATCTCACATAATCATCTATGATCCTCAATGATCATTCATTTTTCCCCTTGCTTCACTCGCAAGTTACCATATTCACTAGCCCTTTTTCTCATGCTAGGCATATCATAATGATTTAAGACATAAGTGGTGAGATCGGAGGCTTAGACGTATGAAATTTGGCTTTTAAAACTCAAAAATCAACTTTGGGATGAAAACAGGGCCACGCGTACGCGCACTCCACGCGCACGCGTGGATGGCCTTATAACTCATCAACGCGCAAGCGTCATACGCGCAAGCGTCATACGCGCGAACGCGTGGGTTGAAAACTAGCCAAACGACGCGCAAGCGTCAGCCACGCGTACGCATGGGTGCTCTTGCGTTCCAGGCACAAAACTGGCACAACTCAGGCACAACTCTCGGGAAAATGGCTGGGCATTTGGTGCAGTGCATCGACGCGCCCGCGCACACCACGCGTACGCGTGGATGGCGTTTTCTCGAAGAACAGCGCGTACGCGCCAAGTGCGCCTACGCGCGGAGGGTCATTCTGCTAAAAATTTTCTAAGTTAAAAAGCTGCAGAATTTACAGATTCAACCCCCAATCTTCCGACGGACATAACTTCCTCATTTTAAATCGTTTTTCACCCGTTCCTCGAACGGCATGGACATCCCGAATCCAATTTCATTTCTAAATAGATTTGGCACAAATCAAAGATCCGTAGTCCAAGTTATGTCCCATCAAAGTATGCCCAAAAACTATGTTTTCATACAAAACCACAAAGTGCCATTTTCAAAACAAGCCACTTTCAACTCTTTTCAAAATCAATCAAAACATGCCAATTTCAACCCTTCTCTTAGAAATCATTCAAAATGTACCAAAATCAACAACAAGCCATCCTCAACTCACACATTGACCCTTTACCCAAAATTCCCAAAATCACCATCTAACCATTTTAACACTTCTTAATCAAATGGCTAAAGGACAAACACAATATCATGTCATACATCCTTCCTCATCCCAATTTCCAATAATACCATTTCCAATCAACCATCATTATACATGATCAACATCATACTCACCATCAACATGGTACCACCCATCAATTCAACCTCAATCATCCATCAAGCATATATCACAACATGCATTTTCTCATATATCACACAAGCAAGGCATCAATATTCATAATCACATATATGATCACATCATATATCTCAATCATTCAACAACATCATCAATTCAATGCCTATCTTAGGGCCTCTAGCCTAAGTATTTCCTACCACATTACATATTAGATACGGGAAACCGAAACCATACCTTAGCCGATTTCCCACGCTCAACCGGAGCACTTCCAAACCACTTGTCCACAAGCTCTCAAGATATCAACACCTCCAAGAACAGATTTTATCACACAAAACCCTTTTCCAAGCTTTCAAAAATCACCAATCAAGCTCCAATATTCACATATACACAACCTAAGCCACAATCATCATATCCATACACAACATCTCAATACCCAAACATCATAGAACAATAAATTACACTAGGATTGAGAATCTTACCACACCCAAGGTCCAAGGATTCAAGATTAACCTTCTCCTTCAAGAGAGTTGGGTCCTATAACATCAAAGAACCCAAAATCTCAACATTTTTGTTCATGAAACTCGAAATCAAGGGCTGGAATTTCGAACAGTAAAACGTGGCTTACCTCAAGATTGATTGTATGGGTTTTGTAGAGCTCTCCACGGAGAACGCGTGGCCGCAAACGGAGCGGCAATCAGAGCTCTAGATCAAAAGTTATGGTGGTTTGAAGATCAAGTGAGAGATAGAACTTGAGAGAGTGTTCTTCCCCTCCCTTACTCCATTTCAGCGTGAATATGAGTGTTGTGAGGAGAGAGAGTGCTGAAAACTAGGGTTTTGGTTTAGTTTAGTTGGGCCAAGGGCCCACTTTGGGTCCGGTTGGCCCAGTTTGGCCCGTTCGGTCCAATCTTGGTCCGAATTCTATAAAATTGGTACCAAAATTCTCGTCTCAATCTCCTCTATCACATTTAGCCATAAAAATAACATTTTTGACTTTCTAGAATAAATTCTCATTTATGGGTTAATTAGCCGTTAATTAACCGGGTCTTACAAGCAGAGCTAGAATAGAGGGTTTGGTCTCAGAACCATGGCAAAGAAGGAAGCCATGGAGACGCCGACGACCACGGACAACGGCGGTGGAACCATTGAAGAAGCTAGGATTTTGGTTTTAGGTTTTTGTCTTTTTGAACTTTGAAGAAGGAGGGTTCTTTGCTGAGTGAGAGTGACAAACGCATGAAAGAGGAAAGGTTGGGGAAAGGGGGCGTTGTTTTTTTTTTTTAAATATGCAAAACGACGTCGTTTAGAAAGAACCGATTGGTTTTTGGTCTGGTTCTCGGCCGGTTCAACAATTTTTGGAGGGTTTTCAAATTAGCAGTTTTACTCATAGGACCGGACCATTTTTATTGCCAGTTTTTGGTTTGACTGGTCAACTGGCTGGTTTAGTCTGATTTTCAGAACCATGCAAAAAATCAGCTACCCTACCCTCCATCCAAGTTTTTTCTAAATTACAATTCTGCTCAATCAATCCATCAGCTACAGACTATTAAACCTCTACCCACATCACTTCAGGTAGCAATTCCTTTGATAGGAACACAAATTAATATGTCAATTGATCACCGTTGCATTCCTCAAGAGATCCCTTAATATCCCATTGCAACTTTGCCTAAAGTCCTTTCTTCTAATCGAAGTTGTGATGTTGCAACTATTTATAAACAGAATGATTCAAGTGTCGTTTCCTATAATGGTGTGGCTAATAATCATTTATCAGTTATAACTCACGATCATTTTGCTACTACTTCAGAAATTAATAACCCAGGTTTGATGCCCTTATCTACTATTACTAACCATCCAATAATTGGCAGTTTTCTTCCACCTTATTCCATTATGCCAGATTACCATAACCATGGCGTTAGAAATTTTAAAGATGGATTCTGATCTGCATCTACATCATTCTGCCACAAACTTGATACTTTTCAACCATCTAAGACTAAATTTCTAACTCACCCAAATCTCTTCACTTTCAATACAAATGTATTTACTTGCATGAAAATCTTAACGTTTAAAATAATTGATAGTAGTGCTTTGGTGAGTTTTTTAAATTTTAGTTTTTTATGTTATATACATTTTTTTATTAATTAATGTATTAAACTTTACATTATTTCTTATATTATTTTTGTCCAAAATATTTAATTATGCAAATTATTCCTTTGAGATTTTCACAAAATGCATTTCCAAGCATGAACAACACTATAAATATTGTTTTAGAGGATAGTTGCTCTTATCCAATGGGATTATGATGGAACGAAGACAAGAAAAAATAGTTGTTCTTGACTAGGGGTTGAAAGAATCTTGTAATGAGCAAAAGTTTTAGAGATGGCACTTTATTGAGTTCTCTCTATCTCCTAATGATGAGTCCACCTTGCATGTGAAAATCATGAAGTTGTAGAACATAGTTTTATCTTATGTTAAAATATTTGTCTTATGTAGTTTTACCGTCCTTATGTTAATAATGCCATTTATAATTATATAATATCTTTTCATGCTTATATTTAACCTATGTTTCAACATTTGTGATGTAATGCAGTTTAATTTCCACCAAATGTATTCGACTTCTAAGTGAAATGTTATTTATGTTACTTTGCATATTTTTATTGTAAAACTTACATCAAGCAATTTTGATATGGATTTATGTATCATTTAAAATTTTTTATTAATTTTTCCTTTTAAACAACGAAACAATTATCTTATAAATCCTACCGAAATCTACCATACTATTATAATAAAGTCAACGTATTAGTTATTTTTTATTAGTTATAATTATATATAAGTTACTAATTAAATAAAAAAATTAACTTTGCATTCAAATTGACTCTAAATTTTTTTTACCAATAAAACCACTTTAGCAATCTTTTTTATTTGAGTATTTTTTAATATCCATTGCGTTTATCTCATTTCTTTTCAATTCATTAGAGTACCTCTAAGTACTTTTTATATCACTTATGGAAATAACCATGGGAGATCAACGAATTTAACAATCTATCCAACAAAAAATAGTTTCAGGTATCTATTACTATCGATTTCTATTTCTTTAATTTTTCAATAATAGAACAGTCATAAAGTTAAAATATTTATGTCTTATTTATAGTTTATAGAATTTTTTATCTGTCTAATTTCGGATGGAAAAACATTGTCATGGAATTAAAAATTATTTAGTTTATATGTATAATTTTTTATTGATCTTTTATTTATGAACAGAGTTAAAGAATTAAAAATGTGTCTAGCTATCTAACTTCATATAGTGTTAACAATATTAAAATAATTATTAACAATATGTTTTCTATATGCAAGAAACAATATTATTTATTATTAAAATATTATTTTTATTCTTTTTATGTATATACCATCATTATAAAAATTGTTGTCTTTTTATCTTATTCATCGTGCATTCAAATAAGCCAATTGGTCAATTTTTTGCTGTTTTCTAACTTGCTACTGTGCTTATGATAATTTGTGGTATCATCATATCTCATCATTTCAATAGTTCACATATGTATACTCAATAACCCCACCACCAATTAATTGAGACTGAGTATCAGCGTAAACTTCCAAAAGTATTCTTCCATATACGCTAGCACTTTATCTTTCCAATGTCTCCATACTATTTTTACTTTGATTTATGTGAACCTGTTATATTACAGGCAATAATTAACTCTATTCAATAGTTAGTCTACATAATATTTCAATTTTTTTAAGTCAATTTGTTGTTTGGTCTTTTGGAATTACTGTTTCATTCATTTTTCATACTACATAAACTATAATCCAACTATAAATAAGCATATCAGTCCTCTTCATTAAATAATTGTATTCACTTATTCACTTATCAAACACTCGGTTATTTTATTCTAATCCAGTATCTTCTTTCACTCTCTAATGTAATTTATTTAATTGCATGAAGTTGGTTGTTCCATTATTTATTACACAGCAGTTTTAACTGCAATAGTAAATGTGATACTTCTGGAACTACATTTACTCCATCCAATTCTCATAGTCCATTTATTTACTACTTTATACCGTGGTATCTACTAAACTTGCACTGATAAAGATGAACAGAGTCGGTTCTTCCTACTCACCGTTAATCTATTTGAGATATGTGTTTGCTATTTGCTTCTATATACGTGTCAAAAATTCTATCATTAAACTATGCATGCAATGTATTCACTATATTTACTAAGTTCTTTAATCCTAACTTTGTTTTATTTTTATTCTCTATTGTATAGGATCAACATTATATACCAAGTTTATTTTATAGGCAATACCAGCATAGATTAAAAGATTCTATGCGGATTGTAGACGTTAATCGCAACCTGGTTCATTTGCGCATTAGAAAGGGATATTTGACAGCACACATCATGGATGATTTTCAAAATTTGGTTTATCTATATTGCCTTTTTTGTGGTGGTTGCATTAAGTTGAGATATCTATACAGTGATATCTTCTTCTATGTTATTAGAGTCAATGACAACATGTTCACCAAAGCAATATTGTACACTTATGTGAGAGATTTATTAGTTGATTCCTTCTTGATCAAGGGAAAGCATTTCATTGGAGATGATTCATTCTTCTCTAAAGTTGAGAAATTTCATTGGTTAACCTACAAAATTCCAAATGTAAGAAGAGATCAATGAATATTCTTATTGAAGACAACATGAGTAACAGGCAAAAAAATAAATCATACATTCATAACAAAAAGTCCATCACTTTGCCAACCAATTCAACAAAGACACATGCCACTGTAAGTATTACCAAAACATGTAGTCCTTTATCTTATCACAGTGTTATAGATCTCAATCTTTACCTAACCAAAGGATCTCATTTTGTTGAGTCCTAATGTTGACAACTCAAAAGTTGATAATCCTTCTGATTCAAAAAAGAATAAGCCATTCACATATTCATTCATCTCTAATAAATTTCATGACTCTTTCAATGTTTCTCGAAATGAAGCTTATGTTCCCTTTTCAAACAATTCATTTCTGAAAATTTTTTCTCTTCATGAAAAACCAAAAGAATTTTTTTTCAATGAACGAGAATATGAAACAAAACAACATTACTAATTCCCATTTTTTGAATAATGGTGAACAATCAAGAAATTATTGTCTCCCTATTAAGTTTCATGATTTTTTAAATGTTTCTACAAATGAAGAATTTGTCCACTTGCCTAATCATCCATTTAGTTCTGTTGGGTTCAATGCTCCATCATTCATCGAGTTCTTACCACGTAAATGTACTATGTAGACTTATACATACTCCTACATACAGGCACAGACCCAAGCATCATGATGGGGGGGCGCTTGCCCCCACTCTGATTTGATAATTTTAAACAAAAATTTATATATATAATATGCCCCCATTTTAAATTCTAAATGACCCCACTACAAATAAACTAAGCCCAATTATTAAAAGCCTCAAACCCATTTTATCTTTCTATTATTTTGACTATTAGTTAACCTAATTAAATTTAGTCTTCTTCTATTTTCAAATCCCATCCGTCACCCATTTATTCTCTTAAACCATTTTCTTAGTTTCATATTTTCAATCTTCTTTTTCTATTCATTATCTAGTGGTCATTTTCGCTTTATTAAAAGGTAAATTTTAAATTCTCTATTTTGTTTTATATAGCTCTCTATGACTCTATGTATCTTTCAATTTCATTGTTTCTCTTTTTGATATTTTCAATTGTAAATTTTAATTCAAATAATTATAATTTAGGTATTAAACTATTTTTTATTCTCTTCATGAATTTATATATTTTATTTTATTCTCAATTTAGTGATTTTTATTATTTATCTTTCGTTCTATTCTATATTATATGTAATTATATATAAATTTTTAAAGTGAATTGATCAATTTACTAATTTAGAATATATTTTTTTATTTTTAGAAATAGTCATGGAAAAATATTTCAAAAGAAAACAAACACTAAAATCTGAAGTCACTCCATTAATCTCTTCTAATAAAAAGAAGTTCTTAGAATTCAATGTGGAAAGTCTGGTAGCTGATCCTGGACAAGGACCCAAAATTTCAAATTATGATCCAAATGAGAGGGATGAAGTTAGACGAGCTTATTTGCAAAAAGGTCCTTGTCAACCAAGAGAACATGATTTTCCACAAACATATTTTGGAACTTCTATTCGTAGATTTAATGCTGATTGGTTTGATGAATTTGGTAATTGATTGGAATATAGTATTTCAAAAGATGCTGTCTTTTGTCTCTGTTGCTATCTTATGAAACCTGATGGTGCAAGTGGTGATGCTTTTGTAAGAGGGATTTTCAAATTGGAAAAAGAAGGAGCGATTACAAACACATGTTGGAAATCATGATAGTGCTCATAATCAAGCTCGAAGAAAATGCAAAGCACTCATGAAGCAAAAGCAACATATTGAAGTTGTTTTTCAAAAGCATTCAGACCAAGCTAAAAAAGATTACCGAACTCACTTAACAGCAACAATTGAGTGCATTAGGTTCTTATTGCGACAAGGATTGGCTTTTCGTGGTGATGATGAATTGCACAATTCAAACAATCAAGGTAATTTTTTGGAGCTTCTTGACTTTCTTGCTCAACATAATACAGAGATTGATCGTGTTTTCAAAAATACTCGTGGAAACCTTAAACTAGTAGCACCTAAAATTCAAAAAGATATTGTTAGAGCTGCTGCAAGTGAAACTACTAAAGTTATTATTGATGATCTTGGAGATGATTTATTTGCTGTTTTAGTTGATGAAGCTCGAGACATTTCTGTTAAAGAGAAAATGGCTGTTTGTTTGCAGTATGTGAATAAAGAAGGGATTGTAATGGAGCAATTTCTTGGCCTTGTCCATGTTTCTAGCACAAATGCGTTGTCGTTAAAAGTAGCTTTGGAATCTTTATTAGCAAAGCATAGTTTAAGCTTAGCAAGAATACGTGGACAAGGTTATGATGGAGCTAGTAATATGCAGGGAGAATTTAATGGCTTAAAAAGTTTGATCTTGAAAGAAAATGCTTGTGCTTTTTATGTTCATTGTTTTGCTCACCAACTTCAATTAGCACTTGTGGTTGCTGCAAAGAAACAGGTTGAAATTGTGTAATACCCAGTCTAACCGAAATTTAGTAAATAATAAGTTAAATAGGAGCGAATATGTTTGGAATATTTGGCAATTGGAATTTGATAATTTAAATACGATATTTGGATTCAGTGAATTTTTTCGAGTCGGAAAATATAGTTTTCTGCGTAAAAGTGCGCAGTGGAATTTTGACCGGCAATACCGGCTGAGATCTGTCTGGTACTACAACTGAGGAAATTGATTATGGGTAAATAAGATTAAGAAATGAGGAATTATAATTAGGAAAGATAGAAATATTTAAAGTGCGATTTAGAGCGCTAATCTTAAAGGTTTTGGCCCAAAATTGGGCCAATGGGCAAAAATAAGTGAACCGGGCCTAAGTGGGCCCAAGACCCAACATATATAAACATTAGTTGTGAGCATTTCAGCTCATTTTACCCTAAAAAGAAGGGTTGGGGCGCTGATTTGAGAAGAGAGAAGAGAAGAGAGAAAACCTAACTCTCTTTGATCTTCAAACCACCATAACTTGAGCTACGGAGCTCCGATTGACGAGCCGTTTGTGGCCACGCGTTGCTCTTCTCATCCTCTACAATTATATCTAAGTTTGGTGGTGAGTATTTCATTCATCTCTGCCCAGTTTTCGAAATTCCCCACTGTTACACGTTTTTGGGTAGTTAGTGTTGAAATCTTGTGATTTTGGGTGTTTAGGGATACTCCAACATGGATTCTAAGTGGGTTCTATCCCTACTTCATATGGGCTGAGGTAAGAAGTGCTCAAACCCTTGTGATTTGTCATTTTTATGAGCCCTAGGTTGATGTATGTATGTGACATTGGTTATGTTAGTGTATTTGGTGATGTTGGTGCACAATTGGGAGATTGGTATTGCTTGAGGAGCTTTGGTAAGGCTTGGAGCTAAGGTTGGTGAAGAATTCCAAAGAAGAGGCTCAATTGGTTTGGCTACAAGAGGTACGGTTTAAGTTTCATTTAAGTACCGTGTGTTGTGATGAGAATTCCTAGGCTAGATGCCCCTAGGATTAAGTTTGGATTGTGTAAATGGTTGGTGCTAATATGCATAGTTGATATGTAATGTGAATTAATGATTGGGTTGAGAATTGTGTGACCTTGTATGCTTGGTGTATTGAGAATTTGATGTACTGGGTAATGAGTATTGATTTGTGGTTTATGCATTTAAATTGTGAAAATTGGGCCGGAGGCCGTGAATTTTGGGCCAGAGGCCGGAAAGAGGTAAGAAAGGTAAGTCGATGTGTGCATTGTATGATGGCACAAGTGATTGGATGAATTTCAGATAATGAATATATGAATGATTAGGTTGGTTATTGAAGAATAAGGTTTGAGAAGTTGAAGTGTGGAATTTGGTAATTTTGGGTGAAATTATGTAGACGAGGTATGTTTGGTTCGGTTGAGATATATTATGTGATCATATATGTGATTATGATTATTGATGCCTTAATGGTATGATGATGCATTAGAGATATGTATGTTGTGATATATGCTTGGGGAATGATTAAGGTTGATTTGTGGGTGAAATCACGTGATAGTGAGTATGATATTGATTACGTATAATGATGGTTGATTGGAAATGGTATTATTGGAAATTGGGATGAGGAAGGATGTATGACATGATATTGTGTTTGTCCTTTAGCCATTTGATTGAGAAGTGTTAAAATGGTTAGATGTGGTTTTGGGAATTTTTGGTAAAGTGTCAATGTGTGAGTTGAGGATGGCTTGATGTGGATTTTGGTACATTTTGATTGATTTCAAAAAGGGTTGAAATTGGCATGTTTTGGTTGATTTTGAAAAGAGTTGAAAATGGCTTGTTTTGAAAATGGCACCTAGTGGTTTTGTATGAAAATATGGTTTTTGGGCATACTTTGGCGGGACATAACTTGGACTACGGATCTCTGTTTTGTGCCAAATCTGTTTAGAAATGAAATTGGATCTGAGATGTCCATGCCGTTTGAAGAACGGGTGAAAAATGATTTAAAATGAGAAAGTTATGTCCGTCGGAAGATTGGGGGTTGAATCTGTAAATTCTGCAGCTTTTAACTTAGAAAATTTTTAGCAGAATGACCCTCCACGCGTAGGCGCACTTGGCGCGTACGCGTCGTTCTTCAAGAAGGCACTATCCACGCGTGCGCGTGGTGTGTGCGGGCGCGTTGATGCGCTGCACCAAATGCCCAGCTATTTTCCCGAGAGTTATGCCAGAGTTGTGCCAGTTTTGTGCCTGGGGCGCAAGAGCACCCACGCGTACGCGTGGCTGACGCTTGCGCGTCGTTTGGCTATTTTTCAACCCGCGCGTCCGCGCGTATGACGCTTGCACGTCGATGAGTTTTGTGGCCATCCACGCGTGCGCGTGGAGTGCGCGTACGCGTGGCCCTGTTTTCATGCCAAAGTTGATTTTTGAGTTTTAAAAGCCAAATCTCATACTTCTAAGCCTCCGATCTCACCTCTTATGTATTAAATCATTCTGATATGCCTAGCAATGAGCTAGGGGATGTGGTAACTTGCGAGTGAAGCAAGGGGAAAAGTTATGATCAATGATGATCAAAGATGATTATATGAGATATGGAGGATGACGGTGGAAGTACCGTGTATGCCATGAGCCGGAGGGCTATATTTATTGATAAATGGCCCGTTCTTGATTGGACCATGAGCCGGATGGCTGAGTTATTGCCGGGTTACGGCAAAGCCATTATTGTTTATGGCTGAGTATAAATGCATATATGATTAATGAAGGAATATGTTAAATGGATAATAATGAAAAAAATATTGAAATGTGATGTGCGACCCCGGGTAGTAGGCAGTGGCGTTGTCCACTTGCTCCGGGTATGAGACGAAAAAGGAGGATTATGATAAACGAGTTTAATCGTGGGGTTTTGAATAAATGTGTATTTGTGATACCTGGGTAGTAGCAAGGGTCGTGGTTCATCCCGCTTGCTCCGGGTCATTGTCTGAGGATTGATAATAATGAAGGGTGATTATGAATAAATGTTTATTTGTGATACTTGGGTAGTAGCAAGGGTTGTGGTTCGTCCCACTTGCTCCAAGTTAATGTTTGAGATTTGATAACAATGAATGTTGATAATATGAATTGAGATTGAATGAATATATGTTTGAGATGCCTGGGCAGTAGCAAGGGTTGTGGTTCGTCCCACTTGCTCCGGGCCAATGCTTGAGATACCTGGGTAGTAGCAAGGGTTGTGGTTCGTCCCACTTGCTCCAGGTCAGAGATTGCGACGCCTGGGTAGTAGCGGCAGTAGTGGTGAATCCACTCGCTCCAGGTTGAGCTTTTAGACACCCGCCTGGGTAGTAGCCGCAGTAGTGATTATTTCACTAGCTCTGGGTTGAGCGGGCAGTAGCAAGGGGGTTGTAGCTCAAACCTACTTGCTCCGCAAGGGGTGTTTCTGTCCAATGGTTAGCTACCAGGACATGTCGGGTTGGCTATATAACCGACAGATGATATCATCAGCCATAGGGTAGACATTCATCATTTGCATATGTTTGAATTGTTTGGGTTTGCCATTTGTCTTGGATTTCTACATCATATATGCCATGTTACCTGACTATATGCTACTTGTTCTACTTGTATCATATTTGTGTATTACTTGCCTGTATTGCTTGTGTTTGTACAACTGAGAGGCCCCTCATGCTGGTGTCGGTGGGTGTGAGGGCTGTTCTTGATGGGATGAATTGATGATGCGATTGCATGATGATGTATTGATATAGAACTGCTGAGGCAGAACAACTGGTGATGGTTTTGCTTATGATTCTGAGTCTGATTCGTGGAAGAGTCAGCGAGTTGGGAAACATGTGAAACATGAATTAAATTTAGCACTCCCTTATGACAGTTGCCTATTCATGGATTAGTGAGAACCTAGGATGAATAATTGGTGAAGAAGTTTAGGATGCTTAGTGAGTTTTTGTTGCAGTACATTGAATTTATTTGGCACTTTTACCGTACTGGGAACCCATGGGCCCGGGGTTCTCATTCCGTATATATCTCTTATTTTTCAGATACAGGTCCAGGTGCTCAGAAGTGAGTTGTGGGTCGTTTGAGAGACGGAGAAGATCTTTATTTCTTCTACTTTGTGTTTTGATTAGAATCTCTCCACCTTTGTTTTGGAAAGTTTATATTATGTATTGAACTCTTTGAATTTGCCTATAGAGGCTCTCATGTTTCCTTCGGGAGAGATTAGGATATACTGTTGTCAACTAATTTCATAATGTACTCTAGCCGACCTAAACTTCGCGGGTCGCGACTAGTAGCTACTTACTTATGTTATATATATCTATCTGTTATCTATCTCTTAATCTCCTCTACGCCTTGTCCGTATATTGTTTTCGGCTTCACGGTTTATCTTTTGTTGTCGAAACGTGAGAGATACGTCTTCGCGATTTTATTTCTACTCTTTTCAGGCTTCTCGATTAATACTCCTTTTGAAATTACCTATATTTATTTATTAAAAATCCACCTGAGAGTCGTACCACCGTAATATCATTGACTTATGACTCGAGCATAAGGATTTGAATATTAGGGTGTTACATTATGGTATCAGAGCAGTTCGTCCTCGTGAGCCTGAGGGATGGAACTGCTTATGCTTCAATGCATACTCTGAGTCTGTGCCTGTGCTAGTTAGGATATCTAATCGATACGTCTAGCATGAAATCCATGAGTGTACCTTTGGTACTTTGAAGCACTATACTTCCGATATTGAGACTGATCAACTTGATATCGATTGTTTGGTGTGTATAGAAACCAGATGGCACCTCGTAGACCCGGTCGGGAACGTGAAAGAGATCGTACTAATACGCAGGAACCGGAAATCAACCCGAATAACCCGGTAAACCTTATGGCGGCGTTGGAGAATATGGCTGCTGCTATGCAGGCCACTACGGAGGCTCTTGGGCAACAGATGAACAATAATGGCAATGGCGGAAGGGAAGCTCAGGGCCCGATGACACTGGCAACCTTCTTAAAGGTTAATCCACCTAAGTTCAAGGGAACCACCAATCCGAATGAAGCTGATACTTGGTTTCAGGCCATGGAGCGAGCACTGCAAGCGCAGTTGGTGCCTGAAGAGCAGCATGTTGAATTCGCTACCTATCTACTCACGGGGGAAGCATCGCATTGGTGGCAAGGGGCTCGACGTCTCCTGCAACAGGGGAATGATCATATCACTTGGGATGCCTTCCAGGTGGAATTCTATAAGAAGTACTTTCCGAATTCCGCCAGGACAGCCAAGGAATTGGAGTTACTGCAGCTAAAGCAAGGTGCTATGTCCATATCTGAGTATACAGAAAAATTTGAGGAGCTATTCAGGTTTTCTCGCATGGGTCAAGGAGCTCCGGGAGACTTCGAGGAATGGAAATGCATTAAGTATGAAGGAGGGCTCCGGAGCGACATCTTAAGTTCAGTGGGACCAATAGAGATCCGAACTTTTTCAGAGTTAGTGAATAAGAGCAGAATTGCTGAAGAGTGTGTGAAGAGGAGGGTTGCAGAGAAGGGAAGTCATAGAGAGCACAACCAAGGATTCGCACCAAGGGGTCGAGAGTTTAAGGAGAGAGGATACGTACAACACTTTCCCCAAGGACAGAATAACTTTGCGACGAGTAAGGAGTCCCAAAGGAATGGTAAGGGAAAACGGACAGCGGCTGCTTCTGATGTTTCAAGCTGTCAGAGATGTGGAAGTCATCACCCAAATAGGCCGTGCCGATTGGGGTTAGGTGTATGTTACAAGTGCGGGTTACCAGGACATGTATCAAGAAATTGCCAACAAGGAGAGAGTCAGGATGCGGGCCGATTGCGACAGTAAGATTGAGGTAATTGCCTTAATACAAATGGATAAATGCCTGTGATGTAAATGACTTTCTGTTGAGAATGATGTGTTGTGTTTGTTATGTAGTTGGTTGATTTCTGGATTTTTGGTGAAATGGATTGAACTCGTGACTTTTAGTTCATTTGATTTAAATAGATAAGGGATGGTCCTAAATGATGGATTTGGAAACGTTAATTCGAATTGTCGGTTAAGTTAAGTGGTGGTTTAGTACTTGAGGAAATAAGTGATGGAACTAATACTTGACGAGAAATCAAGGTGGCATAGCGGAAGCTTGCTAAAGTGTTAGCATAGTATGGTAATAATAAGGAAAAGTAGAGCATGATTGGAAATGCTTTATGCTTTGAGTACTTAAAAGTTTAGTGAGCTTATGCAGATAATGATTCTAGGTAATTGGAATTAATTGCGGCTGTGAGCCTTGATGGTTCTGAAACGGATGAGGAAATTATCATTGATGCATAATTAGATTTAGATGATGAGAGAGTGCGAGTTGTCGTGTTTGAGAGATGAGTACCATGATGTTTGGTCATAGTGACCTTGGAATTAGATTGAGATTTATAATGATTGGTTTTGAAAGACGAATGTGAAAGCCACTAAATTGAAATACAGATGCAGTACTAAGATTGGTTTGAGGGAGCCCGTGACGGGTGGTAAACTCCAATTTTTGGGGAGGTACTGTTGAAAATTTTTCTCCAAAAAATTTGAAAGAGTGCTGGTTATGGTTTTGAGGATAATTTTTTTATATGAGTAACTTTAAGGAAAGAGATGTGTCTCGAATGCTTTTATAGATTATTAAAGGAAGGCGGATTCTCATGATTTTTGTTAAATTGTTATTTCAAACTCATTTGCTTTCTAGAAATGAAAGGGGTTTTTGATTGATGAGTCAGAGACTTTATAACAGCAAGTCATGTAGAAATTCGAAGGTTTGAGAATAAGAAAGTAAGTTTGGAGGTTATGCTTGGAGTTGAGCTGTGATTAGTGGTAATTGGCTTGGCAGAGGGAGAGGATAGTGATGGATGGAATTTTCGAGGGCGAAAATTTCTGTTAGGGGGGTAGAATGTAATACCCAGTCTAACCGAAATTTAGTAAATAATAAGTTAAATAGGAGCGAATATGGTTGGAATATTTGGCAATTGGAATTTGATAATTTAAATACGATATATGGATTTAGTGAATTTTTCCGAGTCGGAAAATATAGTTTTCTGCGTAAAAGTGCACAGTGGAATTTTGACCGGCAGTACCGGCTGAGATCTGTCTGGTACTACAACTGAGGAAATTGATTATGGGTAAATAAGATTAAGAAATGAGGAATTATAATTAGGAAAGGTAGAAATATTTAAAGTGCGATTTAGAGCGCTAATCTTAAAGGTTTTGGCCCAAAATTGGGCCAATGGGCAAAAATAAGTGAACCGGACCTAAGTGGGCCCAAGACCCAACATATATAAACATTAGTTGTGAGCATTTCAGCTCATTTTACCCTAAAAAGAAGGGTTGGGGCGCTGATTTGAGAAGAGAGAAGAGAAGAGAGAAAACCTAACTCTCTTTGATCTTCAAACCACCATAACTTGAGCTACGGAGCTCCGATTGACGAGCCGTTTGCGGCCACGCGTTGCTCTTCTCATCCTCTACAATTCTATCTAAGTTTGGTGGTGAGTATTTCATTCATCTCTGCCCAGTTTTCGAAATTCCCCACTGTTACACGTTTTTGGGTAGTTAGTGTTGAAATCTTGTGATTTTGGGTGTTTAGGGATACTCCAACATGGATTCTAAGTGGGTTCTATCCCTACTTCATATGGGCTGAGGTAAGAAGTGCTCAAACCCTTGTGATTTGTCATTTTTATGAGCCCTAGGTTGATGTATGTATGTGACATTGGTTATGTTAGTGTATTTGGTGATGTTGGTGCACAATTGGGAGATTGGTATTGCTTGAGGAGCTTTGGTAAGGCTTGGAGCTAAGGTTGGTGAAGAATTCCAAAGAAGAGGCTCAATTGGTTTGGCTACAAGAGGTACGGTTTAAGTTTCATTTAAGTACCGTGTGTTGTGATGAGAATTCCTAGGCTAGATGCCCCTAGGATTAAGTTTGGATTGTGTAAATGGTTGGTGCTAATATGCATAGTTGATATGTAATGTGAATTAATGATTGGGTTGAGAATTGTGTGACCTTGTATGCTTGGTGTATTGAGAATTTGATGTACTGGGTAATGAGTATTGATTTGTGGTTTATGCATTTAAATTGTGAAAATTGGGCCGGAGGCCGTGAATTTTGGGCCGGAGGCCGGAAAGAGGTAAGAAAGGTAAGTCGATGTGTGCATTGTATGATGGCACAAGTGATTGGATGAATTTCAGATAATGAATATATGAATGATTAGGTTGGTTATTGAAGAATAAGGTTTGAGAAGTTGAAGTGTGGAATTTGGTAATTTTGGGTGAAATTATATAGACGAGGTATGTTTGGTTCGGTTGAGATATATTATGTGATCATATATGTGATTATGATTATTGATGCCTTAATGGTATGATGATGCATTAGAGATATGTATGTTGTGATATATGCTTGGGGAATGATTAAGGTTGATTTGTGGGTGAAATCACGTGATAGTGAGTATGATATTGATTACGTATAATGATGGTTGATTGGAAATGGTATTATTGGAAATTGGGATGAGGAAGGATGTATGACATGATATTGTGTTTGTCCTTTAGCCATTTGATTGAGAAGTGTTAAAATGGTTAGATATGGTTTTGGGAATTTTTGGTAAAGTGTCAATGTGTGAGTTGAGGATGGCTTGATGTGGATTTTGGTACATTTTGATTGATTTCAAAAAGGGTTGAAATTGGCATGTTTTGGTTGATTTTGAAAAGAGTTGAAAATGGCTTGTTTTGAAAATGGCACCTAGTGGTTTTGTATGAAAATATGGTTTTTGGGCATACTTTGACGGGACATAACTTGGACTACGGATCTCTGTTTTGTGCCAAATCTGTTTAGAAATGAAATTGGATCTGAGATGTCCATCCCATTTGAAGAACGGGTGAAAAATGATTTAAAATGAGAAAGTTATGTCCGTCGGAAGATTGGGGGTTGAATCTGTAAATTCTGCAGCTTTTAACTTAGAAAATTTTTAGCAGAATGACCCTCCACGCGTAGGCGCACTTGGCGCGTACGCATCGTTCTTCAAGAAGGCACTATCCATGCGTGCGCGTGGTGTGCGCGGGCGCGTTGATGCGCTGCACCAAATGCCCAGCTATTTTCCCGAGAGTTATGCCAGAGTTGTGCCAGTTTTGTGCCTGGGGCGCAAGAGCACCCACGCGTACGCGTGGCTGACGCTTGCGCGTCGTTTGGCTATTTTTCAACCCGCGCGTCCGCGCGTATGATGCTTGCACGTCGATGAGTTTTGTGGCCATCCACGCGTGCGCGTGGAGTGCACGTACGCGTGGCCCTGTTTTCATGCCAAAGTTGATTTTTGAGTTTTAAAAGCCAAATCTCATACTTCTAAGCCTCCGATCTCACCTCTTATGTATTAAATCATTCTGATATGCCTAGCAAGAGCTAGGGGATGTGGTAACTTGCGAGTGAAGCAAGGGGAAAAGTTATGATCAATGATGATCAAAGATGATTATATGAGATATGGAGGATGACGGTGGAAGTACCGTGTATGCCATGAGCCGGAGGGCTATATTTATTGATAAATGGCCCGTTCTTGATTGGACCATGAGCCGGATGGCTGAGTTATTGCCGGGTTACAGCAAAGCCATTATTGTTTATGGCTGAGTATAAATGCATATATGATTAATGAATGAATATGTTAAATGGATAATAATGAAAAAAATATTGAAATGTGATGTGCGACCCCAGGTAGTAGGCAGTGGCGTTGTCCACTTGCTCCGGGTATGAGACGGAAAAGGAGGATTATGATAAACGAGTTTAATCGTGGGGTTTTGAATAAATGTGTATTTGTGATACCTGGGTAGTAGCAAGGGTCGTGGTTCGTCCCGCTTGCTCCGGGTCATTGTCTGAGGATTGATAATAATGAAGGGTGATTATGAATAAATATTTATTTGTGATACTTGGGTAGTAGCAAGGGTTGTGGTTTGTCCCACTTGCTCCAAGTTAATGTTTGAGATTTGATAACAATGAATGTTGATAATATGAATTGAGATTGAATGAATATATGTTTGAGATGCCTGGGCAGTAGCAAGGGTTGTGGTTCGTCCCACTTGCTCCGGGCCAATGCTTGAGATACCTGGGTAGTAGCAAGGGTTGTGGTTCGTCCCACTTGCTCCAGGTCAGATATTGCGACGCCTGGGTAGTAGCGGCAGTAGTGGTGAATCCACTCGCTCCAGGTTGAGCTTTTAGACACCCGCCTGGGTAGTAGCCGCAGTAGTGATTATTTCACTGACTCTGGGTTGAGCGGGCAGTAGCAAGGGGGTTGTAGCTCAAACCTACTTGCTCCGCAAGGGGTGTTTCTGTCCAATGGTTAGCTACCAGGACATGTCGGGTTGGCTATATAACCGACAGATGATATCATCAGCCATAGGGCAGACATTCATCATTTGCATATGTTTGAATTGTTTGGGTTTGCCATTTGTCTTGGATTTCTACATCATATATGCCATGTTACCTGACTATATGCTACTTGTTCTACTTGTATCATGTTTGTGTATTACTTGCCTGTATTGCTTGTGTTTGTACAACTGAGAGGCCCCTCATGCTGGTGTCGGTGGGTGTGAGGGCTGTTCTTGATGGGATGAATTGATGATGCGATTGCATGATGATGTATTGATATAGAACTGTTGAGGCAGAACAACTGGTGATGGTTTTGCTTATGATTCTGAGTCTAATTCGTGGAAGAGTCAGCGAGTTGGGAAACATGTGAAACATGAATTGAATTTAGCACTCCCTTATGACAGTTGCCTATTCATGGATTAGTGAGAACCTAGGATGAATAATTGGTGACGAAGTTTAGGATGCTTAGTGAGTTTTTGTTGCAGTACATTAAATTTATTTGGCACTTTTACCGTACTGGGAACCCATGGGCCCGGGGTTCTCATTCCGTATATATCTCTTGTTTTTCAGATACAGGTCCAGGTGCTCAGAAGTGAGTTGTGGGTCGTTTGAGAGACGGCGAAGATCTTTATTTCCTCTACTTTGTGTTTTGATTAGAATCTCTCCACCTTTGTTTTGGAAAGTTTATATTATGTATTGAACTCTTTGAATTTGCCTATAGAGGCTCTCATGTTTCCTTCGGGAGAGATTATGATATACTGTTGTCAACTAATTTCATAATGTACTCTAGCCGACCTAAACTTCGCGGGTCGCGACTAGTAGCTACTTACTTATGTTATATATATCTATCTGTTATCTATCTCTTAATCTCCTCTACGCCTTGTCCGTATATTATTTTCGGCTTCACGGTTTATCTTTTGTTGTCGAAACGTGAGAGATACGTCTTCGCGATTTTATTTCTACTCTTTTCAGGCTTCTCGATTAATACTCCTTTCGAAATTACCTATATTTATTTATTAAAAATCCACCTGAGAGTCGTACCACCGTAATATCATTGACTTATGACTCGAGCATAAGGATTTGAATATTAGGGTGTTACAAATTGTACTACTTTTTAATTTGCTTGCTAGTTTGTGCAATATTGTTGGAGCTTCTTGTAAACGTAAAGACATGCTTCGTGAAAGTCAAATGCAAAAGACAATTGTTGCATTACAAAACGGAGATGTTTCTAGTGGGCGTGGCTTAAATCAAGAAACAACATTGAAAAGGGCAGGTGATACTCGATGGGGCTCAC
The DNA here is from genome assembly GCF_003086295.3 of Arachis hypogaea. Taxonomy (NCBI): domain Eukaryota; kingdom Viridiplantae; phylum Streptophyta; class Magnoliopsida; order Fabales; family Fabaceae; genus Arachis; species Arachis hypogaea. The sequence goes on from NC_092050.1 coordinate 33,543,978, forward strand.
ATTATGGTACAATACTTAGCTTGATTTCTATTTTTTCTTCCATGGTAGAAGTTCTTGAAGTGATTGAGGAAGATGGAAATAATCCTGAACAAAGAGCTGAAGCATGTCAATTATTGAATCATACTCAATCTTTTGAATTTGTATTCAATTTACATTTGATGAAAAGTATATTAGGAGTTACTAATGAGTTGTCTCAAACTCTACAAAGAAGTGATCAAGACATTATAAATGCTATGACATTGGTTAAAGTGTCCAAGCAACGATTGCAAAGTATAAGAGATGATAGTTGGTCCTATTTGCTCAATGAAGTTTCACTATTTTGTGATAGTCACAATATTCTTGTTCCAAATATGAATGACATATTTGTAACACAAGGAAGAGCAAGGCGCAAAATCCAAAAGGTCTCAAACTTGCATCATTTTCAAGTTGAATTATTTTATCAAGTGGTTGATAGACAACTTCAAGAGCTCAACAATCGTTTTACAGAGGTAAATACCGAGCTACTTCTTTATATAGCTTGTTTGAATCCAAGTGACTCGTTTTTTGCATTTGATAAGGAGAAGTTGCTTCGTTTAGCTGAATTTTATCCACATGAATTCTCTTCTACTCAACTTTTGGCACTTGATAGTCAACTTGAGAACTTTATATTGGATATGTGTCTTGATGATCAATTCTCAAATATAAATAGAATCAGTGGACTATCTCAAAAGTTAGTTGAGACAAAAAAGCATGTTGTTTATCCATTGGTGTTTCTTCTATTGAAATTAGCTTTGATTCTACCTGTGGCAATGGCATCAGTTGAGAGAACATTTTCTGCTATGAATATCATAAAGAGTCGACTTCGTAATCGAATGGGAGATGAGTGGTTGAATGATTGTTTGGTTACATATATAGAAAGAGAGACATTCAATCAAGTTGATAATGAAACAATTATTCAACATTTTCAAAATATGAAAACAAGAAGAGAAGTACCTTCAAGATTTGAAGCGAAGAAAGTTAGCGGCTAATGTAATTTTTTATTTTTTTATTTGAATAATTAATGTGCATTTTTATATTTTTAAATTTAAATTAATATATCTTTTGATAGTAATGTGTATTATTTTTGCCCCCCAACATAAATTTTCTGGGTCCGTCACTGCCTACATATGCTTTGTAACCAACCATGAGATTGAATACGGCTCACTGGTAATTACAATTAAATTTTTTCCTACAATTTTTGTTGCTTATTATTAATATTTATGTTGTTCTAATTTATTTTGTTATTTCTATAATTTATTATTTACATTAGTATAATTTATTTAATATTTCTCATTGTCAATTTCTTCACGAATTTTTTCATCCTGATTTTGTACTCCATGCATTCCCCTCAAGATATGATTACGTTCATGTGGTTCAAGAAGGGGGTTTTTCATACCACATGGGACTGCGATGGACTCTTTCGAATGGTTTCTATAAGGCAATTAATAACAAGGGTTGGAGAGCTTTTGCAAATTGCAACCTTCTTCGTCATGGAAGCATATTAAGATTCAAAGTGTCCTCTTTAGATGAGACTATTATGTTTGCTGAGGTCTTAAAAATTTGAATTATGTGGCTTAGTATAAGATGCAATTTCTTTAGTAGCAACTATGTTCATATTAAATCAGTTTTTTATTAAGTCACTTATTGAACCATGCCATGAAAGTTTCCTCATATTCTACACTAAAGGAATTTTCTGTTACTATTTGAAACAAATGGTTCATCAAGTTACTTGCCTATGTTATATTTTCAGTTTACTTATGTTTTATCTTATTTATTCATCAAGGAATGTACTTAGTTCTTATCAATCAATCAATTCTTATTTTTTCATCATTATTTTTCTCTAAATTTCTATATATTTATAACAAATCAACGTTAATCTAGGCACAAATGTATTAATTTTGCATATATAAATGTATGTCTTGTATTTGCGTTAGTTCCATTTCTTATATTTTTAATTAGTATGATTTCAATATATTAACCAGATTTTAAAAAAGAATTTAAAAACAAATTCTAATATTATATTACGCAACATTTGCTTCTACCATTTAAAAATATTACTATTCATCAATTGCAATACGTACAAAAACTTCAACGTGTAACAAGTCATTTGTAATTAGTTTTTGTTCACTAATTCAATTATCTAATACATAATTTCTAATGAGTAAATAACGACCAATAGAATTGATATAGATCTGTAACTACTTTAGTAAATTTATAGCAATTTCCTTCTGCTCCTTTACAATAATGAACAGTATAATACTATAACATATTATGCAGTGTTAATTGTTTCTGAAATTTTTCACAATACACAGATGCATGAAGCTGTGATTAAAAAACATGCCTGCATAATTATTATAATAGTATTCATTTCATGCATTTGTCATCAAGTATTTTCGTAGATAGGAATGAATTTGGTGTAGTTCTTTCAATTGTGCATTTTAATTCATTTGTTATGTTTTTTCTCTACATTTCCATGGTTACACTTTACATAACTATAAACCATTTTTTCTCGACTTCATATGCAGAGAGAAGCATTAATAATCATTATATTTTGAATTCAGTTGTATATAAAATAAGATGTATATAGAATAAGTATTGTAACTCGTGAAAGGAAAGATAGACTTATACAATTTTTTTCTATTTTTCATTGTTCACTTGTTATCTCAAAACTTTCATTTTTTAACCTTTTTATGAAGTTCACCTTGCAATGAAATTCATGGACTATAAGATTAGCTCCAAGTTAGCAAGAATAAGGAGAAGGCTAATCATGAAGCAAAATAATAGATGTAGGACTCAACCAAGCATGGATGCTGGCCCACTAACTAATTAGTTTAACATTTACATAATCTTTTAATTTTAGTTATTTTAAATGTTGTATTTGTTAACTAATTTTTCGATTATGTGTTAACTAAATTTTTTATTTTGTGTTTAAAATACTTAAAACTAGCCACCACCCTGGACCCATTGCTCCCTATTATGAGACCAGCAACATCTTTAGGTCATCTGCCATCTAACTCACTCCTAATAGATGCGATAGATCATCCATTTATTAGATAAATTTTTCTCTTAATCAAGCATTTGAAGATCATGGTGGACAAAGAAAATCAACACGCACCACCTACAACAGCTTACATGCTAATAGTGGTTTACGTAGGCCACTTGCAAGTATTTCAAATGGTACGTATTTTTTATATTTTTAATTCCATTAAGCAGAGGTGTTCGGTTTACAGTTTGGTTCAAACTTTTTTGAAAAAAAAATTCATCCAAAACAATTAAATCTAAAATGTTCAGTTTGGTTTGTTTCGATCTTTTTATGAGGCCAAACATATCAAACTGAGCCAATGAGAATTGGATTGGTTTGGTTCAATTTTACACTAACTAAGAAAAAATAACATGTCTTAAACTCTTGGTTTTGTCTATTTCATCAAGAACATGTCCTAAGCTACATATATCAAAAGACAAAGTGCTAATACATAAATTAACATGAATAACAAGTTCAACTTCATAAACTCATAAAAAGTCACAGCATAATCATCAACAAAAAATTTCAGACGAAATTCAACAAAGTAATAAAATGAAAAACAACTACAAGTCTTTAGTTTCACCAATGTTCTCATTTTTGTCACTTATACTATGATTAATCTGCAAAAATATCACAGCAAGATAACATTAGCAATTAACACCATAGCAATGAATCAAAACCAAAAATAGAACTGCAATAAATCACTCAATCAATAACATATTATAAGTAAAAAATAACAGCAATTATCAGAACATTAGTGGGGATAAAATAACTAAAATCAAGCACAAAAAAATATAACAACAAATTAAAATCAATAACAATTAACAAATTAAAAAAAACAGTAGCGGCAGCCAATAGTGAAGAATCACTACAAGAAAAAAGATTTTTAGCAACAAAATTTTAGCAGCACTGGTATTATTACCGTAAATTCTCTTCTCAAAACCTTTTTTAGTGGCAATTATATATTTACCATTAATATTATAGATTATAATGGCTATTTCAGTTATTTCCACTAAAAAAAGCTAAAATTAAAAAAAAAACTGTAAAACGCAAAATCATCACTATCCGTGTCTCGCCACTCTTCCTCACACAAACAACTCTCTCAGTTCCTTACTCTTTGAGAAGTGATAACCACACACCAATCTTCTTCTTCTCGATCTCGCTCTTGCTTTCACATCTCTATCATTTCATGTTCTTCATCACTCAAATCTCTTCCCAGTTTTCATCTCAATCTTAATCGCCCTCTGAATCCTCTTCTCGGACAAACTTGTGTTGATTTCGATTGAAATCTCAATCGTGCTCTAGAAATCAAGTTCCTTAATTCTCTTTCAATTCTAATTCTTGTACTCCCAATTTGTGTTCTATTGCATCCTTTTCCTATATCTCTTATCAATTTTTAGTTTTATCTGAGTTAACTTTTCTCCGGCATTGGATTCTTCTATTCTTAGTTTTGATCCCTATCACATGCACTTATTACAGGTTGAACTTGTCATTCAGTGATTTAGACTCAAAATTTTGAAGGTTTTATTCGCTCAATGATTCAGCAATGCATTATCGATTTTAGATTATGGTAATTTGATTTATTTTTTTTAGCATTATCATTTTTTCCTTCGATTTTCTAAACTTATTTGGCTTTATCATTTTTTGCTCAGATTATGCTGTTAATTAGTTAATACATTCTTTTGATGTGTTAAGGATTTAGGGATTATACATTCTAATGTATTTCGTTGTTCATAGATGGATATGGCTTCGATACTTGGGGATGCAATCGACTACTTGAGGGAGTTACTGCAGTGGATTAATAATCTTCACGAGTCAACTCCACCTGGCTCTTCGCTGCAATCTTCCACCACCAGCCTTCAACCATTGACACCCATGCCGCAAACGCTTATGTGCCGGGTGAAGGAGGAATTGTATTCTGGTGTCTTGCCAAGTGTAACACCCTAATTAGCCTAAGCTTTACCTCGCTCTAAAGCAAAGGTTAACCAGAGATTACGACAATTCTAAGCTTATACATACATATATATATATATATATATATATATATATATATATATATATATAGTATAATCTAGAAGCCCGATGAAAGATATAGCTCAAAAACATGATTTCAGAAGCATAAAACGTACTAACAAAGCTACTAGATTACGGCACAAGAAACATGTATAAAGTATCATAAGATAATAGTATAATATCATAACAATCTAGACTCGGCTCGCGGAGTTTAAGCTGGCTAGCCATATACATACCATACAAGAAACCAGACAGTAAAAACAGCTTATACAAGTTTTGTTCTCTCAATACATGCCTCTAGGCTAAAACAAAATACAAAGTGAGAGATGTATAAACAAAGTAACTCAAAAAGACTCCAAAAGAATCCAAGATCCTCCGCTTCTGTCACCATCCATGCAACTCACCGAGGTGGGTTGCGACCTGCATCTGAAAAATACAACAGAAATATGGTATGAGAACCGGAGGTTCTCAGTATGGTAACAGTGCCCAATGATGTAGGATATAAGACCTCGGGACACCAAAGGCAATCATAGACTTCATATCCATCACAAGATTCAATCTTAAGGCATGCTAAAATAGATAAGCATAATTATATAAACCTTAACATAAATAAACCAGGTGATCTATCTTAGGGGATTTCTATTCTAACCAAACACCGCTGTCCCATAGCCTTCACCAACCTATCCTCCATGCGATCCCATCGCCGCCGCCTTCCGAACCTCCTCAATTCCAGTAGAAAGCACAGATAATATATAATGCAAGTAAAACACAAGTAGAAGCACATAAAGCAAATAATTCAAATAGCAAATAGGCATGTTATACAAATAGGCAAGCCATTACAAGTAGTCAAAGCATACAAATAGATAGAAAATGCATATGATGAATGCCTGTCCTATTGGCTGTGATATAACATTGTCGATTCAACTGCCAACCCGACACATCTCCATGGAGATGTCGCCCTTCGGAATCATCAATGGGAACCCCCGAGATATAGTGCTCGGATCACTGTCCAGGTATTTGCGCCTGCACGCTCTATTGATCTAAAGGGATGCGAGCGGGATACTCTTGCCTCAGACCTCACATCTCAATGTAAGCGGGATTAAACCACCATCCTTACGCCGCCACCGCTACCTCGACAGGCGGGATCCAACCGCCATCCCTGTCGGGCGCATAGTGTCTCATAATTCTCAGTATAAAAATGATACATCAGTGATTTCAAAAAACATTTATAGCATAACATGGATCCATCATCTCATTCAGAGTCCTTGACTCATTTCAACCACTGTCCATTCACATTTCAAACCCGAACTCAACAGTTCATCAGTTCTCATCTCATATATCAACCATTCTTCACATATCGTCAAACACATCCTCAGTACACCCAAAACCTAGGCCTCCCGTTTCTAATTTTTCACAATACTCATCAACTAAGCCCTTATGTTATTCCCATATTCTCGTACCCAAAATTAAGCCTAAAAGTCTTAAAATGGTGTTATAGAATCTTACAATCTTGTTGGGAAGGTGAAATAGTTGAAAATAAAGTTTAATTTGAGAAACAGGACGTGTGCGTCTGCACAGGGGTGTGCGTGCGCACGCCCAGGAAGATTTTTAAAAGTGCACGTACGCATAGAGGTGTGCGTACGCACAGGTACCAAAATTCATAAGGTCTGTTCGCTCGCACAACCTGTGCTAGCACCTTCAACAGACTGGCCTTCCCAACGTGTGCGTGCGCACAGGTCTGTGCGTACGCACAGGTTGTAATTTCTCCTTGTTGTGTGCGCGCATAAGCTGTGCTAGCGTTACAAGCAGACTGCCTGCCTCTGCGTGTGCGTGCACACAGGTTAAAATTTTCGCAGAGGTGTGCGTGCGCACATACCAGAAATCACAAAATTCTGCAACTTTGCAGAATTTCAGATTTTAACACCTAACTTTGATTGATCATAACTTCCTCTACAAAAACCCAAATTTTACAAACTTTATATCGATTTGAAGGGTTTTCGATAAGATTTAATTTCATACCAAATTCAAAAAATTTTGAAAACTGAGGCAAAAGTTATGATCAGACAAAGTTCACCAAAATCCTACGTTTACCAAATTTTACAAATTCCACAATTTCTTGTAAAACACAACCAAAACCACACCAACCCATTCCAAGTCCATTTTTCATCAACATAATCCCTTTGTGTCATATTATACCAAACTTACCACATTTTCCTTCACATTTCATCATCCTCAACCTCAACATCAAAATATCACATCAAAATCAATCCTCATTCACGTTTTTCCAACTACACTACCATTTCATCAATCTCAACATTACATATATCATCACCATTCACTTTTCAATTCACACAATCAATCATCATCATCATATCATCATCAGTCATCATAATTACTTCTCAACTTTATCAACTCATCATAAATTATCATACATCATCATTCAACACATCAACAATCATTTTAATTCAACCCTATCCTATGGGTCACTAGCCTAAGTGTCCATGAATATTATATACTACATAGAGGAAACCAAAACCATACCTTGGCCGATTTTCAATATGCCTTTAACTCAAAATTGAGCACAATTTGAGCTTTCCACCACAATCCAAGCCACCAAAAATCACCACAAGCTCCAACAAATTTCCAATAATCACAACTTCAAGCTATAACACACATAATTCACAATAATTCAACCTGGGCTCATCAAACTTGAAATTTCACAAGGGTTTAAGACTTCTTACCTTTTCCAATAGATTTGGTAGCCAAAATCCAAGGCTAAGCAAGGATTAGAGTAAACCTAAACGTCCAAAATCACAAAAACTCACTTAATCAAAAGCCCTAAAAACCTGAAATTTTGAAGAGAAGAACTGAGAGAATTTCGAGCTTTCCTTACCAGTTTCTTATATGGGTCTTGTAGAGCTCTTCACAAGGAACGCGTAGCCGCAAACGGTGCGACGATCGAAGCTTTGTAGCTCAAGATATGAGCTTGGGAAGAAGATGATGAATAGTGCTCAAGGGTTCTCTTCTTCCCCTTCTCTTTCAGCTGGGTGTGTATGTGTTTGTGCTGATTGGTTCATTAAATGAACCTTATATATGTTGGGCTTGGGTCCAACTTGAGCCCAGTCCAACCCGTTAGCGTTTTTAGCCCGTTTGGCCCAACTTTGGGCCAAACCTTTAAAATTAATGCCCGGTTTTCTATTTCTAATATTTTTCTAAGGTTTTTGACGGTTTTCACTTTTTCTCGTGCAGCACCGGCCAGACTTGAACCGGTTCAACCGATTCGACTGTCGGTTCGCAGTTTTTCGCGATTTTTCACAGAAAATACATTTTCTGACTCAGAAAGACCTACTGAGTCTAAAAATCATATTTAAATCCTCAAATTCTCACTCTAACTTTTCAGAACCTAATTTGGGCAATATTAATTACTTAATTAACCAGTTGATTAGTTGCGGTTCTTACACCAATCCCCAAAAACCAACCAGCAAAGGTAAATCTTTTATCACCTCGTTGCAAGATACTATATGAATTGTAATATAAAATTGTTCTAATGTGTGATACATATGAATCGTAATATAAAATTTTGCATGCCTAGCTATAAAATGTGTTTCTAAATGTTATGATGTATTTCCTAAAAGTGTTGGTGTACTATCTATGAATGCATCATTTAAAGAGTTAGTGAAATTTGTGATGATGCATGAATTAAATCGTTATCACTTTCTAAACTACATGCGGGAGTACTAGTTGGAATATGAGAATTGTAATTAGGTGAAAATGATTGTGTATGGACAATGGCTTGATCAAAGAGCCTGAAATTATTCGAACTAATAGCATGATCATTTTGGATAGTAACATAAATGCACTATTGTAAGTTAGATTGAGCAGGCTTTAATGTTACCTCCATTGAGATTGAATTATGTTTGTATTGAACAGCAAGACTTCGATCTAGTAATAGTGAAAATAACCCTCAAAGATATTCAGATGTCATAGAAGAATCTTCACTCATATTAGAAGCTATGGAGCTTTCTGGCCCAAGGTGACAACAAATCAGCTTGGCTTTTAGGGGTTTTTTTTCTATCACTGATTCGGTTCTGTTTGGTTAGATTTTTCTCTACCACCAAACCAAACCGGAAAGAAGTGCAAAAAGACATTTTTTGGGTTCTTTAGTTGCCAGTTTTGTTCGATTTTCACTTTTATTGGTTTGTTTGACCGATTTTTTTAATTGAATCAGTTAGTTTCAACAAAATCATTCTAAAAGTTTAGTTACCAATATTATCTTGAGTTCTACCCATAAACAATAAACTACAATTTTTATATTTTAATTTTGTTAGTACTTAGTAAATTACTCTGCAAAATTTTTAATCCAGTCCACAATAACTATTCCTGGCAAAGAGAATTCAATTTCTTTAATGAAAAGCATTGGACACCAGCCTTCTACAAGTGCTTACATAAACAATTTATCTCCACATATGACGAGTATTTCCAGAGTGAATACACCTCATGGGTAATTTTTTTTCTAAATATACCTTTATCGTATGATGTTATTATAAATTTAAAATATATCATATTTATTTGTTTATATAAAATTTGGTTATTTTTTTCTATAGTCCAAATTATGTTTAACAGGGAATGACCTTTAGTATAAATTTCTCTTGGTTGAATAGTACACAATTGAAGTATAAAATAGATGTTCGTAATACAAATGACAAAAATGGGCAACTTACCACTTCAACATCATGAAGGTTTTATTTTTAATTTGTTAGTAATTTTCAATTCCTTCTTTTCATAATCAATACAAATATTATTGCCATCATTTATAAATTGGTTTCAATGGTAGACCCATTTGATGACATTGTTATAGAGGCCGATATCATTGATCATGATGATTCATATAATTGTGAAGGTACTTATACTTAATTTTTAACAATATTAATAGTTTTGTACAAAAAATCTAACGTCAGTGATTTCCTATAATTAAACTAATAAATATTTATAGATAATGACGTTGGAGATTCTTCTGCATGTGTTATTCCATCATATGAAGAAGGTAAAATATATATTTTTTAAATTTGGTGTTTTATTCCAATTTCATCAATATTTGTTCACTATTATACAAAATATAAATTTGTACACCTTTAGATATGTGGGATGCTGGTGATCCTGTTCATTAATGCATTTATCGTAAAGCAACAATGTGGAATGCTGAAGACTTTCCAAAAATAAGAAAAATAAAATTGCAAAGTTCGGTTTATGTTGCATGGATGGAAAGGTTGAGCTTCCATTTCTTAAAGAAGTTCCTATTATTCTTCAAGACCTGCACTGTATAAATAATGAGAAAGGAAAATACTTTCGGAAACACATACGTAAGTTTAATTCTATGTTTGGTTTCACATCTATGGCTGAAAAAATAAATCGTACTTTGAACAATGGATTAGCTCCACCCACATTTTCAATCAGTGGACAAAATTATCATTCAATTGGTAGTTTACATCCAATGGAAAATTATAGGCCCAAATTTGCACAACTTTATATTTATGATACGGAGAATGAAATTGAAAATCACGTATCTGATGTAAGGTACACAGTTCAATCAAGTTACTAATTTTTTTCCATGAATTAATACTTAAGTTGCAATACATCAAGTTTTAATTATTTTTTTTATTTTAAAATTTATATTAGTAACGTTGATTCCTCAAACACTATTGAAAGTGAGATTGTGTACCATCTCAAGGAAATGTTAGACAATCATAATCATCTTGAAAAAAATTTTTGTTCTGCTAGAGATAGATTCAATACCAAGAATCATGCAAATATTAGGATGAAGCTTATTCATAACCAGGTTAAGGATGGAAGAGTATACAACTTACCAATAGCTTCCAAGGTTGTTATTCTAATTGTTGGAACATTGATGATTCAATTCTAGAAAGAGATATAATATTGAATCAACTTCCAAGAAATTGCAAAGGATTGATGTTCTTCACCTGTTGTACTTGCCACTTCAATATGTATTAATTTTTCTGTACGGAGAAGATGGTTTTAGACCAGACATTGAAACTTTAGCAGGATACGGGTGTAGTTCTACAAAGAAGAGAAAGAATATAAGCATGAGAGAGTTCTTCTCATATCGAATTTAAATGAGATTCGAAGATTCTCTAATTTTGTTTTATTCTCCAAGATTATTTCAACAATTCTTGGTGGATGCTTACACAATGATAGAGTCTGAACGTCTCAGCTTCATAAGGAATAACCAACCTAAATTGAGGGTTGACAAGTATAGTGCACTATATGAGTCATTGGTTTGAGGTGAAGTAAACGTTGTCGCTACCCGTCAACGTATAATACTTCCAAGCAATTTCACTGGTGGACCAAGATACATGTTTAACAATTGTAAAGATGCTTTTGCAATTTGCAAATATGCAGGATATCCCAGTTATTTTATCACAATAACATGCAATCCTGAATGGGATAAGATTAAACGTCTACTAAAAGACACAGGTCTTAAAGTGGAAGATCGTCCTGACATTGTCTCTAGAATTTTTCACATAAAGTTAAATGAGCTTATTATGAACTTTAAGCAAGGGAAATTCTTTGGCAAGATATCTGCTTGTAAGTAATACAAATTTTGTTGTTTACTTAACTTTCATGTAATATTGTTAACATGTGTTATTTATGACAAATGTGTGCACAGTAGAATTCCAAAAACGTAAACTACTACATGCTCATATTCTGTTGTTCATGGATCCAAATTATACACCTAAATCACCAGATCAAATTGACAAGTTGATTTCTGCTGAGATACTAGATAAGCTACGGAGGCCTAAACTATACGTAGCAGTAGAGAAGTTCATAGTGCATGGACCATGTGGTCGTCATAACAAAAAAAGTCCTTGCATGATCAACGGTCATTGATCTAAGTTCTATTCGAAGCCATTTCGAAGGAGGACTATCATTGATGAGGCTGGATTTCCGAAATATATAAGGATTGATAACGATCGCTCAATTTCTAAGAAGAATGTTGTACTTGACAATTCTTACATTGTACCATACAACCCGTCGCTGCTGTTAAAATATGGATGCCATATTAATGTGGAGCATACATGTCAGACTTCTGCAATAAAATATCCTTTCAAATACGTTCACAAGGGTAATGACAGAGTTACATCTGCTTTTTATCAATCAACAAGTGACGGTGATTGTCAACAGGTTGTTGATGAAATACGTAATTATTATGACTATAGATACATAGCAGCATGTGAGGCTACTTAGAGGGTATTTGGGCATAACATACAACAAAAAGAACCTTCATTTATTAGATTACATTCCATTTACCTAATGAATATCCAGTGGTCTTTAAGGATCATGAAAACATCATTGATGTTATAGAAAGGGTAGAAGGCAAGCTCATGAAGTTGTTAGCATGGATGCTGGCTAATCAATTGTTTCCTTTTGGTCCGATCTCTTGCGTATAGCCAATTTCCTAATAGATTTGTATGGAAGGATGACATATCCATGTGGATGCTAAGGCAGCAAGATTTTTCAATTGGTCGATTGACGCATGTGCCCCGTGGTAACGGAGAAGATCATTACTTGAGACTTTTGCTAAACATACAAAAAGGTTGCATGAGTTTCATCGATCTTCGAGCTGTCGATGGTGTTGTTCATTCCACCTTCAAGGAAGTGTGTTATGCGTTAGGGCTGTTGTAAGATGATAAAAAAATTATTGATGCTATGATAGAAGCAAGCACATGGGCTTCTGCGAGTTACATTAGAGATATTTTTGTTGTTTTGTTATTATCAAACAACATCTCCAGTCCTATAAATGTGTGGCGAAAATGTCATCAAATACTTTCTGAAAACATCATATATTCAGAAAGGAAAGTTCTACACTGTGAAGGTAATATTTTTAAACTTTCTTTTTTCTCATATACATATTTAAGTTTACAATGATAATTTTAGTTATTTCCAATGCAGAGTTACAACTATCTGATGAGCAAGTTACAACTATCTGATGAGCAAATTCTGAATCTAACTCTTTACAAGATTGAAGAAAAATTACAAGCTAATGGTAGATTGCTTAAGGAGTATGATCAAATGCATCTCCCATCCTTGGATGCAATATATGGAATAGAAGATCGTCTCATAAAGGACGAGATGAACTTTGATTTATCTAACCCGAGATATGAGTTGTCAAGAAATTTACTCAACATGAATTTAGATCAGCGAAAAGCATTTGATACTGTTATTTAGGCCGTTAATGAAGATGTTGGAGGTTTCTTCTTTGTATGTGGATATGGTGGTACTGGAAAGACATACCTTTACAAGACATTTTCAGCTGCTATATGTAGTAAATGTGAAATTGTACTAAATGTGGCATCCAGTGGGATTGCATCCTTATTACTCTCCAATGGTCATACAGCTCATTCAAGATTTAAGATACCTCGATCTAAATGAGGATTTTATATGTTATATCAAGCAAAACACTTCTCTAGCCAAGCTCGTATGTAAAGCAAAGCTTATTATATGGGATGAGACACTAATGTTGAATATGCTATATTATGAAGCTTTGGACAAATGTTTGTGAGATATTCTAAGGTATGAGAAATGTTATAATCCAGATTTACCTTTTGGTGGAAAGGTTGTTTTGCTAGGAGGTGACTTTAGGAAGATTCTTTCAGTAATACCAATGGGATCACGACAGGATATTGTGCTCTCTTCCATAAACTCATCATATCTTTGGGAATTCTGCAAAATTTTGAAGCTAACAATCAACATGCGCCTTACGGTTGGAGCAAACCAATCGCAACTAGGGCAAATTTCTGAATTCACAACGTGGTTACTAAGTATTGGTGATGATTTGGTAGGTAATTCAACTGATGGAGAAAGCGAAGTAACCATTCCCGATGACATCCTTATTCAGGATACTAAAGAAGCTTTCGATCAGTTGGTTTGTTTTGTGTATCCAAATTTGTTGTTAAATTTAAATAATACATCATACTTTAGAGATAAAACAATACTTGCCCCTAGACTTGAGATTGTTAATGATGTTAACAAGCACACCATGAAATATTTAATGGGCAAGGAGAAGACCCATCTTAGCTCTGATTCATTGTATGTAGAAGAAGGAAACATATAATTTGAGTTAGATACAATCACACTGGATGTTCTGAATGATATCAAGGTTAGTAAAAATTTTACCAATCAAGGTTGGCGTCTAGCAACACTCCTTAACGACCCGATAGTATGAAGTAATATATTTTTACTAAGAACCTGAGAAGAATAAAGTATAATTCCTTCCATCTTTCCAGCTTTTTGTTAACCCTTAGAGTATGGTTTAATTGTCAAACTCTAACTTGTCACCATTATTATAATGAACTGTGAATGACTTAAGAAACTCATTTCTTCATTCATTCAATCCCCTCAGCCAAGGTTTTATTCATCTCAGTCATTATAATCATAGAGCTCAAGCTCTTTACCGAGAGTTGACGGATTCCTTATTGACTAACCATTAGGAATTCTCAAAGTGAGTAAGTTTAATGGTCATATCTCTATATGCACCATCTATATATATAATTTAATAAATGAGATCTATTAATCTTCATCCAATGAAGACCATTATATATATATATATATATATATATATATATATATATATTGATCTTTTTGGATTATTAATGTTAAGGGTGTGCATGGCCCGGCTCGGCCCGAATACCCAGCCCGGTCCCGAACACTTTAGGGGCTAATTTGGTGTGATTTCACTGGGTATAGGGGGTAACGATCTCGGAAATAGACCCGGTCATTATTTCGGATCGGTTCCGGGCAATGGCTCGGGTCACCCGAACTCGACCTAGTGGCCCGATCATCATACACAATTAATATTTTGTGTTATTGATAATGGATGATGGCTATTCTTATGTGAAATTTAAGTATTGTAAACCTTAATATTTTGTGTTAGGGTAAAGTATACTTTTTGTCCTTGAAGTTTGACAAAAGTTTCAAAAATACTCCTAAGTTTTATTTTGTTTCAATTTTGTCCCAAAAGTTTTCTATTTGCATCAAGTATACCCTCGACAGCTAAATTTTCAAAAAATTTAAGACCAATCTAACAATAATACATGAAAATTATGCTTGATTTGCTTGTGTTGAAAGTTGTTCTTATGAAATTGTTGTTGAATTGGTCTTAAATTTTTTGAAAAATTAGCTATCAAGGGTATATTTGATGCAAATCAAAAATTTTTGGGACAAAATTGAAACAAAATAAAACTTAGGGGTGTTTTTGAAACTTTTGTCAAACTTTAGGGACAAAAAATATACTTTACCCTTTTGTGTTATTAGTTATTATAAGACTATAAGTTAATGTTTTATGTTTAAAATGCATAAGATTTTAGACTGATACATAATATTGTGTTATTTTGTATTGATTTAAATATTTGGTGTTATTAGACAATATTAGTATTGATTATGGTTATGCTTTAATTTCAGAGAAGAGTTGCTTCTTGTTATATTTTTCTAAGTGAATTTTACCATGTCAAATAATGATTGGAGTCTTGGAAATTTGGATATTTTTACATGCTAACTTATAAGAAGATATCAAGGTAATGTAATGTTAACGGCCCGGTTTTTACCCGGTTTTTACCCGGTATAATCGTGGCCCGAAAGTGTATAGGTTTCATCGGGTCTAGGGCCGGGTTCGGGTCTAATAAATAGGTCCGATATATATTTCGGGTTGGGTCTGAGTCACATCAAACCCGGTTTCACCCGGCCCATGCACACCCCTAATTAATGTCCTTTTTTAATAATCTTATGACCAAGAACAATTTAGATTAAATTATAAAAAATTCATCTCTCAATATTATGATCACTATCTCAATGATAAATCTCTAAATTTAATCAAGGATTTTATTATATTAACATTTTAATATAATAACAATAAGAAATTATTTGACACATGATTGATTGGATTGTGATCATACTATTTATTTCCAACAGGTTCTAATACCACGCATGAACATGATACCCAAAACCAAACTATTCCATTTAGGTTTCAGAGGAGACAATTTCCATTAATTGTCTCATTTTGTATGATTATTAACAAGTCTCAAGGTCAAACTTTGACAACTGTTGGTTTATATTTGCCTAAGCCTATTTTGACACACGATCAACTTTATGTTGCTCTTTTAAGAGTAACATCAAAATCTGAGTTACGAGTATTAACTGAGAATAATTCTACCAGATTAAAAGATACAACCATCAACGTGGTTTATAGAGAAGTTTTCCAAAATGTCTGTTGATTATGTATGATTTTAAATTGGGTTAAGTACTTTTTTCGTCCCTAAGGTTTGAGGCCAAAATCAAAATCGTCCCGGACCTTTTTTATTATTAAAATCATCCTCAATGTTACAAAATGTTATCAAATCATCCTTTTCTACTTTAATTTTTTACCAAATTACCATTAATAATTAATATAAATAATAAAAATAATATTAAAAAATAAAAAACAAAACCCTTCCCCCCCTACCTGCACCCCACTACCGTATCTCTTCCCTTTCTTCTCTCTCCATCCCCTTCCTCATACCCCCGGCACCCCGCCCCCCGTATCTCTTCCCTTTCTTCCCATTCTGAGTCGTTAACCGAAACGCTCTTCCTGAAGGACATCCAGCCTTCCCTTCCAAAGGTATATTCCTACGGCGAGTTCTCTCTCTACCAGGCAGTTGATGCCTTCGACAACGATGGTTGGTGGTCTAGCGAGATCACCGGCAGGCTTGGGCCTCACTATTACTATGTTTATTTCTGTACAACCAACGAAGAGATCACTTATCCTTCTAATAAGATCAGGGTTCATCATGAGTGGGTTAACAGTGATTGGATTCTCTCCCAAAGAGAGTAACCACAGCCACAGCCACTGCAGAAACAGCAACAACAGCTAGGTCAACAATTCAATTGACTGCGTTGATCCACCGGTTAAGAATTCTTGGTAAATCAGATCTACTGAAGAAAAAATACTGAAAGAAAAGGAAAGGAAAGGAAGTAGAATTTATATACGTATCGTTAGTATTTGTTAATTTTTTAGGGTGTTCTTTGAAAGATTTTCGTTTATAGGTGAAAGACTGAACTGTTTCTTCGATTTGAAATCATGGACGGATAAGTGTTTTTTTTTTAGTTTTACGTGAAAAAAAAAAGGGGATTGAATTTCTAGGGTTTGGAATTTCGTTGAAGAGGCCTCATGTTCTCTTCATGAGTCGAATTTGGTTCACTTTTGTTAATTGGGATCAATGTCTAGTGTTATATCTGGAGTGGGGTGGGGGGGACATATGAGGAAGGAGATGGGAAGAGAAGAAAGGGAAGAGATACGGGAGTGGGGGTGCAGGGGGAAGGGTTTTGTTTTTATTTTTTAATTTTTAATATTATTTTTATTATTTATATTAATTATTAAGGATATTTAGTAAAAAAAATAAAATTAAA
The DNA here is from genome assembly GCF_003086295.3 of Arachis hypogaea. NCBI lineage: Eukaryota > Viridiplantae > Streptophyta > Magnoliopsida > Fabales > Fabaceae > Arachis > Arachis hypogaea. The sequence goes on from NC_092050.1 coordinate 33,561,487, forward strand.
GTAGGAAATGACGATTTTATAACGTTTTGTAACGTTGAGGATGCTTTTAATAAAAAAAAAAGGTCGATGACGATTTTAATTTTGATCTCGGACCTTAGAGATGAAAAAAGTACTTAACCCTTTTAAATTCTATTTAACATGTATTTTTTAAACATTTATGTTCTACAAAAATTGTTAATTTTTGTATGAATTGCTTTATGTAAAAATATGAAGTTTTTTCTTCTGAATTGTTGTACTAAAAAAGTCATATATATACCCTTTCATTGTTATAAAATATTAAAGTGATATAAATATTTCTGATTAACGATCCAATTTATTATAAAATACTCATACATATGTTATTAACATAAAAACACTTTCATAATGAATGGTATTCATTAAATTTACTATACACGTGTATTGCACGAGGCAATTTACTAGTATGTTAGTAAAATACACAAGTGTATCATTTTGGTACTTTTTTATTTTTGATATTAGGTGAGTAATGGTGTATAACCTTGTTATGGTGATGCAGGGTACTTGACGGGAGTGTGACGGCCAGGATTAACAAATCGGACGGACCGATTTAAGGAACAGTAATCAGACGGTCCGATTACTGGCTGGGTAGGTACACAAATCGGACCGTCCGATTTGTGCCCCTGCCACGTGTCGCGCATGCAGTTGGACCAGTCCCAAGTATACACTCCCAAGTCACGAATCTCCCTTCATTCACTTTCACTTTCCCTTTCACTTTTGTTCAATTCTCCTCTCCAATAAACCCCGCCACGGCGCCACCAGCTTCATTCATTTTTCATTGATGAAGCTTTGAGTTAAAAAAAATTGGACCACACAAAAAATATGCCTAGAAGAAGAAGAATAAAAGATGTCAATCGTCCGAAACTCCACATTGCTAATTATCTTGATCATCCTAATTATGTAAGTTTTTATTTCAAAAAATTTTATTTTAGTTAAAATAATAATTATAATGTTAGAGATTAATAATAGTTTATTATAGTGATAATGTTAGAAATTAGTGGAATAATAATTTTTAAATATTTGAGTTTAATTAAAATAATTTTAGAGATTATTAATAATAAATTATGATGGTAAGATCTAGGGTATTAATATTGTTCAGAAAAAAGAATTATGTTACATTATAATAATAAATTAATTATTGTTATTAATAGAATAATTGCAATAATAATATTCTTAATAATAATAATAATAATACGGTTATTAAAAAGTTGGATATATGATAAATAGAATAACTAATATTAAATGTTATTAATGAATTTATTGTAATAATAATTATTACTGCTAGTAGTGTAATAGTTTAATTATCATTAGAATATAGTAGTACTAATATTGTTCTGTTCTGTACGTGTGAAATTAAATAAGTTAATTAGTTTTAATTGTTAATTATAAATAATTTTTTTGTAGTAATAATATATTAGTCGTTCGTAAATAAATATTATGAATTAAAAATTATTGAATTAATTATTTATGTTATAAGTTTAATATAAATATTTAATAAAGGGTTAATGATTGATTTATTATTGTATGTTTGTTGTTAAAATAGAATAAAATAGAGTAGTTAGTTATTTGAGTATTAGTAGATAATATAATAGTTATTTGTATAAAGTATTGTTATTATTATTATTTTTATTGATTCTGGATATGTGTTACTGGTTATTTGATAATGAAAATTTGATTCTTTTAAATTTAATTTGTTAATTAATTAATATTATGGTTTGTGTTTATGGTTCTAGAATGTTGCAATGTGACCACTACATGCCGCCGGATCGGTATAATCCAATAGTGGAGGGGTATTTACGGGACACCGGCTTTTATCATGTTTCACAGATTGGAGTTGTCCAATGTCAGTCGGCATTGGTTAATGCTCTAATCGAGAGATGGCGCCCCGAGACTCACACATTCTATTTTTCGGTTGGTGAGTGTGCCGTGATAATGGAGGATGTGACGTTAATTCTTGGTCTTTCGACGAATGGTTTGCCAGTTACGGGACCGACACTGAGTAGTTATGAGGCGTTAGAGGCTGAATGCTTAGATCAGTTTGGTGTTGCACCTAGGAAGGCAGACTGTAGGGGAAGTTTCATCAAGTTGACGTGGTTTCGAGCATTGAAAGATCGATTAGTGTTGGTTGATGATATTCAGATTCAGAGGTACGTGAAGTGCCACATAATGTTATTGTTTGAGACCGTTATGTTTGGAGATAAGTCTGGAGCAGGGGTGCACTGGAAGTTTCTACCGTTACTCCGTAACTTTACCGGGATCATACAGTTCAGTTGGGGATCGGCATGCCTGTCACACCTGTACAGAGCGTTGTGTAGGGCAACTCGTGTCGACTGTAAGGAGATTGATGGTCCACTGACACTCTTGCTTGCCTGGGCTTGGATCCATCTACCATTCATTGCGCCGATTCCTAGCAATCCTCGAATCTTTCCGATTGCAAATAGGTAAAATTAATTACTAAACGCTTTGAAATAGTGTATCTTAAATTGTATTGATAAATGTAAATTAACGAATTGTCTGATGTCAGGTGGCATAACTGGGAGCGTGAGAATCGTCCTTACAGATTTCATACCCTTGATCACTTTAGGAGAGATCTGGATGTTCTGCAAGAAGGACAGGTTTGTTGTAATAAATAAGTAGTTGTTTTCGTTTAGCCGTATTATTATTCATTGTGTAATCCTCGGTTACTTGCATAATGTGTGCAGTTTGTTTGGGAGCCTTATGCAATTGGTCGGACCGATTCAGACGTGATTCCTCCTGACATCCGTCAGCATTCGGCTATTTGGAGTGCCACAGTTCCGCTTATATCTTTTGAATGTATTGAGTGGCATGCATCTGATAGACTGAGGAGGCAATTTGGCTTGACTCAGGGCGTTCCTCATCAAGAGCGTGACCTAGGTGAAACAAATCTTAATTTAAATTGATGGCGCACCTGCATTTACATATTGAGGAAACTCCGGTGCATGCATGGCCTCCAAATCCAATGACCGCATGAAACTCGGCTCCACAAACGGCTGCTGGTTTGCTAGTGCATTTGCCACATCCGCCACATCTGCCACCATAGCCTCATCAGCTTGATCTTCGTCTACACCCGGATCAATAACCTCGTAGTTACTTTCGAACTCTTCTTCACTATCACTGTTGTAATCTTCCAATTCAATATCTCGGTCCGCTGCAGATTGCTCGAACTCGATATACAGTTCGATGAATGATATTCGCGACCAACTTTCAAGATACACTGAGAACATTTCTTGCATGCTCGCTTCATCGGTCACGTATTTCGTTTGAAATTGCACGAACCCACCAAAGACAAATATAGGATATCTGTACAGAATACACGACACTCTCCTAGATATTTGAGAATCCATCTTCTCACAAATGACACATTTTAGTCCTTCAAATGACAGTGTGAATGGAATAATAATATCCAACGGATTTTCACACACAAATTTTACTCCTTCCGATGTTTGTAATAAAATTTGGCCATGATAATACACTTTTAATCTACTCCTTCCGATGTTTGTAATAAAATTTGGCCATGATAATACACTTTTAATCTTACTCTATCATCCATGATAATAGAGAAGAATAGATCTACAAAGAAGAAGAAGAAGAGATTTGCAGAGAAGAGGTTTAGAGACTTGTAGCACCAGAGAAGAAGAAAATGAAATGCGCTGGTCAGCTTGGATATATATATATATATATCACACTCAAATCGGACCATCCGACCGCTTGTATGGCCATTCGAATTTTTTTTAACTAAAAAATCGGACAATCCGATTACTAAACAGCTCGCCCAAAAAAATTTGAAATCCATAAATCACTGGGTCCGATTTGGGTGCTCTGTGAATCTTTTTGAATGCAGCCCTCAAATCGGTTGGTCCGATTTGGTTGGGCCAAAATAAAAAATACCTCCCCATGCTACAAATCGCATGGTCCGACTTCTTTGCACGCAACATCACCATCCACAAATTGAACAGTTCGATTTGTGTCCCTCACACCTGCAACAAATCGAACTGTTCGATTTCCTGCCATCATCTAACCGCCATCACCCCGTGTTAAGCATTTATAAGCTCCATAAACGGACGTTACACCAAACCTTCCATCATATGCCAAAAAAAATTAGCCTCATTTTGGTGCATAACACCAATCGTCTTCTAATAGTAAAATAAGTTAGTCGAAGGAGACATTTTTAATTTTAAAAGGAAAGATTTTAATTTTAATAATATTAAAAGAATATCATATGAATAGATAATGGATTTTTAAATGGGTATCGTGTATTCGTATTTTAGAAAAAAAAAAAAAAAAATCATTTCCCAGTTTTCATCCCCCCTAGGGTTAGTTAATTCTCGTAAGTTGTAACCTTCTACCAAAGCCATAAGCCGCACATTCCTCGCTGCACTCGTTAGTCCTTACCCCTGCGTCAATCTTCACTCCTCACTCACTACCGACTCCGCCGCATACTTCGTTGTCGGGCAGCTGTTATCCGTCGTATTCACCGGCGGAGCAACCACTGAATCCATCCTCCGCTTTAGCTCCTTCCAGGTATTATATATATAATATATTTCACTCACTCTCTCTCTCTCTCTCTCTCTCTGTTGAGGGGTATCGGTGTGCCACCATCACTTTGCTTTTGGTTATGTAATTCGGTGTTTGAGTTATTGGTTTAGTGGGAGTGTTTGATTTGATTACTTTTGAACTTGCGGCTTTTTGGAGCAGCTGCAATAAGCCTTGATCGTTCGGGATTTAGATGTATGGATTGTTAAGGATCTTGAAGAGCTTAATTTGTTCTTTGGACAATTTACTTATGATTTCTTCTTTTCCCATGTATATAGTTTTTTTGGAGAGGATCATGACACATTCGAATCTTCTTGTAATAGTTAGCAATTGCCATTTCTTTCTTATTTTATTTTATTTTATACTATTTTAATCCTCTCTTCTTCTTTTTTCTTTTTCTTTTTTTTTTAAACTCCGCTTAGAGTGGTGTTATCGTGCTGAAGAGATAAGTAAGAAAATGTTGCTACTTAATTGGTACCCAAAAGTTATCAATAAGGAACTAGATAAGGGATAGTGCTCGTTAATATGTGTTGTTTCTTGTAAGAATAGGATCAATGTTTGGATATTGTAAAGGGTTTTACCAGTTGCTAAGTAATTTGGCCAAAGGATTCTTACCTAACATTTTAATGTATTATACTATTATATCTTTCTTCTATTATGTGTGCATTGGTAGCACTTTTTAAAGCCACACCTCATGCTTGGCAGTTCGCATGATGGTTTCTCCAAAATATAAAATCAATTATTGGCTTTTAATTTTTCTTCCCCCCCAAACAATTGTGCTGAGTTTTGGAATTGTTGTTGGAAACTTAATTATGATTGGAGATAGTACATTGATAATCCTTGAGTTTGAAAAGATTTTATTAGCAGCTTTTGTGGATATCTGGTAGTCGATTCAACATCACCACCACTCTCAATTTAAACCTTTCTGCTATCAATGTCCCCATTGATTAATTAGTTGTAGAGTTATCCAAGTACCTAGCCATTTGTGCAAACTTTTAAATTTTGTTGGTTTATGAGTAATTGTGTATATTTACAGAGTTCCAATTTCTGAAAGGTTTATGTACAGCTTACAACAAGTTATTTTTGGAAATTGTAGGGTTTTTTTTTTTTTTTTTTTCCATTTTCAGAGAAATAATGAATCTGCATTTAGCATTAATTGATGGGCTCCATAGATGATTTGTGTGTCATACTCATATATGGTATTAAACAGAAAATTGTGTATATTCTAAGGCAGATTTCTTGTTCTGTGATGCATGCAGATATTTCAGCATCAAATATTGTCAAGTTCTTCACTTAACTGAAGTTTCCATCGAAAAAGCCAAGATGTCGAGGAAGGGTTTGATGGAACAGGACCTGAGTAAGTTGGACGTGACAAAATTGCATCCACTTTCTCCGGAAGTCATATCTCGGCAGGCTACAATTAATATTGGTAACAGTTTTTCTCAAATCTTTGGTTCCAGTAATGTGAAATCCACTACAGTCTACAGCCATATTTGAATTTAGAATACTTTATCATTGAATAAAAAATTATGTGCTTCTTTCATATTGATGCTGTTAATGCTGATGGATTGTCTGCTGACAGGCACCATAGGGCATGTGGCACATGGCAAATCAACTGTTGTGAAAGCAATATCAGGTGTTCAGGTATTCCTTGGCTTTTAATATTTCTCTCTTGATTTTTCTTTTTTTTGTTGGGGTGGGGGGCATCTGTAAAGAAGGTAACTCATTGTCATAATCTCATGATTTGTAAGGATTTTTGCTTAGAACAGATGTTTTGCACGATTTACATCGGCATTTATTTATATGCTTGTGAAATATGTTTGTATGGAACTATGAAGTCGGCTTCCCCTAACCCATAATCATTGGATTTTCATTTGTCATATATGATAAATTATCCAGTTATATTTACTCACTTGAGCCAAGTTTTCTGGATGCCCTTCTGAACAGCTTTCATTTCTTAGAGCGATTTAGTAACTGGTTTGACGACTTATATTTCATTTAAATTAAATACCTTTTTTAATCTTTTTTTTTTGGTTACATTTTCAGTTTTAGTTTGTCAATGGTTTTATAGGCTTCCCTTGAGCCTTGGATATTTGAAGTGTTAACTGCTGTGGTTTCCTATGAATGTCTAGACCGTGCGTTTTAAAAATGAGTTGGAGAGAAACATCACAATCAAGCTTGGCTATGCAAATGCAAAGATATATAAGTGTGAAGATGATAGGTGTCCAAGGCCTATGTGCTACAAGTAGGTAGTTATTTTGCAGTTGTTCTTATATTATCATTTATCAAGGTCTTTTGGGACTAGTGGCATGATCTGTTTTCTTTTAAAGGGCTTATGGAAGTGGAAAGGAAGATAGTCCAATGTGTGATGTGCCAGGGTTTGAAAACTCCAAGATGAAGTTGCTGAGACATGTTTCTTTTGTGGATTGCCCAGTAAAGTTCTAAACTTTAATTTGCTATTCAGTGCTGTTTCTGCAATAATTTTGTTATTTTTTTTGCCCCTTCCTAATATTACGACACGGTCTGGAATTTCAATATTCATATTGGTTGGGGTATCTTTTTTCAAGGCACGTTGTATTGCCAGCTAATGGTCAATCATCATGATGAGTTCAATATTACTTCTCCAATTTCTGTAGGGACATGATATTCTTATGGCCACAATGCTTAATGGAGCTGCAATCATGGATGGAGCTTTACTACTCATAGCTGCTAATGAGAGTTGCCCGCAACCACAAACCTCTGAACATTTAGCTGCTGTGGAAATTATGCGTCTACAGCACATAATAATTCTTCAGAACAAGGTTGATCTGATTCAAGAGAATGTGGCAATGAATCAGCATGATACAATTAAAAAGTTCATTGAAGTAAGTTTTCTATGAAAAGGTTTATGCTATACAAGTTATTCTCTCTTCAATAACTAATGTACTCCCCTGTCTTTTGGTGGTTTACTGGCTTGATATAGGGAACTGTAGCTGATAGTGCACCAGTGGTACCTATTTCAGCACAACTGAAGTATAATATTGATGTTGTGTGTGAGTATATTGTGAAAAAGATCCCAATCCCAGAAAGGAATTTTACTTCTCCACCCAATATGATTGTTATTCGGTCATTTGACGTTAATAAACCTGGGTTCGAGGTTGACGAAATAAAAGGAGGTGTAGCTGGTGGAAGTATCCTGAGGGTAAGTCTTGGTAAATATTCCAATACTGTACATGAATGCTGCCTATACCATATGAATCACGACACGAGACATGACATGACACGAGACACGCGGTGTCTTTTTAGATAAATTGTAGTAATATCTTGATATTTATTGATATCAAAGTACAAACTAATTGTTAAAAAATGTTTTTAATGTTTTTTTCTAAATTATATAAAGCATTAAAGTTAACTTTTTTAATAAACAATAATCTATACTATTTCTAAATGCATTTCAAGAATATAGGTCAAGAATAAAGTTGGACATGCCAACATATATGATGATATTTGGGTGTCCATGCGTGTCCGGCAAAGCATTTTTTGTTTTTTATTAAGACAGTTGGACATGAAAGACACGGGTCAAACAAATCTTGGATTAGTGTTGTGTTTGAAATATGTTGACACGTGGACACGGAAGCTAAATTGTCCATGCTTCATAGCATACCATACCATGACAATCTTGCTGAACATGTCTGAAAATTTATTCCTGCAGGGCGTTTTGAGGGTCAACCAATTCATTGAAGTTCGACCTGGGATAGTTGTGAAAGATGAGAGTGGAAATATCAGATGCACACCCATATACTCTAGAATAGTTTCATTATTTGCCGAGCAAAATGAGCTTCAATTTGCTGTGCCAGGAGGTTTAATTGGTGTTGGAACAACAATGGATCCCACTTTGACCCGTGCTGACAGGTTGGTCGGGCAAGTTCTAGGAGAGGTTGGATCACTGCCGGAGGTCTTTGTTGAACTTGAGGTAGGTGACTGTATCTACTAACTATTTTTCAGTTTATGCATGCACTCCATGAAATTTAGGTTGTCGAATCAGCTTGCTAAGCTCTGCAATTCAATGGAGTTGTCTAGCTTATCTTTGTATTTTCTCTTTCCTCTTGCTTTGCATTAGTTGTTGTCAAGATGTGAACTGCTCTAAAGTCTAAACATTTAAAACTAACTCGATTTTATGTATTTCTACTTGCATTAAAGGTTGATGTCATGACTCTTGAAGGATCACAATCAGTCAATCAGTTCTCTAGCTGTGCCAGAAAGTACTTGTTTATGATGGAATTCCTTTTGCTTTATGGTTTTGCAGGTAAATTTCTTCTTGCTTCGACGGCTTCTTGGTGTTCGAACCAAGGGCTCAGAGAGACAGGGAAAGGTATCTAAGCTGGCTAAAGCAGAGATGCTAATGTTGAACATAGGATCAATGTCGACGGGTGCGAGAGTTGTTGCCGTGAAGAATGATCTGGCGAAGTTGCAACTTACCTCCCCTGTGTGCACTAACAAGGGTGAGAAGATCGCACTTAGCCGACGTGTTGAGAAGCATTGGCGTCTAATCGGGTGGGGTCAAATCCAAGCGGGAATCACTCTTGACGTCCCTGCCGCCCCAACTGAGTTGAAGTGAGACATGTGTACAAGAGACAGGTTACTAGACACACCTTGTTATAAAAACTTGAGAGGAATTTAGATATGTGCGAAGGAATACACTTGTTAGGAACCATTTTTTTGGAGGTGGAAAAGAATTGGATTGTCAATTTTTGTTTCTTTCTGCATTTTTTTTGTTCTCTCTTGTCTTGTACCTATTATTGAAGTTGTATCTCATTTTCTGGTTGAGTCTAAGACTATTGGATAATGGACGGAGAAACATGAAATAGTTCCATGATTAATTATTTATATTAATTAGAATGATTTGATCATTTTTAATATATGATACACTTAGGATCAGACGTTGGTGGTTGGCTTGAAAACTAATAATGATGTACCTCGAGCACTTTATTTTCTAAACGATAGCTATCTTCTTATCTAGGAGACGATTCTTTTTGGACATGCAATGATAGAATAACTAAGGCAGTCAACTCTCTTTCGAGTTTTGATAAGAGTATGAATTTAAGACGTTTAGTTTAGCGTGCATGAATTGCTATTGAACTTGAAAAAGTGGAAGATAAAAGTTCTATATAGATAGGTGTTTATAGGATGTGTAATTATTTATATGATACAAATTTTAATTATCCTTTGAAAAGTAAAACACATTTCATCAAAAAGCTAAAATCAGATCTGAGGTAGCTAATAGCACACGCATGTAAGAAATTATATTATATTATGTCTTAGGTGTATCTTATTTTATTGGTTTAATAAATATTTAATTAAATAATAAAATAAAAAAAATTGTATGGTTATTTAAAAATTTAACTAACTTGATGGAAGTTAATTTTTATGAAAAGAAAACTAGAATTCAATCTTCTTTTTCTATCAATGAAATATTTTTTCTTTACTTACTACCAATAACTTAATTGAAAAAAAATTAAAAAAGCAAAGAAATAAATAAAGTAAATCTTCCTAATACTATTATCATCGTAAGATCAAAGTTAACAATTTTTCTCATTTTTATTTGTGATAATCATAAGTTTTAAGATTTTTTATTATATGAATAATTATTTTATGATGTACACTAAAAATTATATATTGAATTTATATGGGGTATTAGAGCTTTTAGGCTATGAAATTTGTGATTGTTCATCCAAATAAAATTTTTATTGCAAAGTTAATGTTGCATGAAATCTGTAGTTATAGAAACTTGTAACTATATTTTCAGTTTACATGTTTCCGTGCATAATTGTTTATTGCAAGATATTTATATGATTATAATGGATTACAATATTTGCACATTGAAAGAGATTAATCTCTTTACCTATTTTATTAGAATAATCTGTTTATATGCACCATATAAAAGAGTATAATTAGGCTATAATTAGGAAACCTAATCAGGTTATAAATCAGGAAATTAAATATACACTTAACAAAGATGATATACAAAATCTGTCAGAATATATTTATCATATATTCTAACACACCCCACAATCGAAATAGGAGGCCGCTGAATGTTGAGACTGTCCTGAAAATCTTCAAATAACACCAACGGAAGACCCTTGGTGAATATATCTGCAATCTGATAGCGCGAGGGGACATGTAACACACGAACCTGGCCACGAGCCACCTTTTCCCGTACAAAATGTATATCCATCTCAATATGCTTAGTGCTTTGATGCTGAACAGGACTACCAGCAAGATATATGGCACTAACATTGTCGCAATACACCAGTGTAGCCTTCTGAATAGGACAATGAAGTCCCAACAGCAAGTTTCGCAACTAACATGACTCATAAACCACATTGGCAACCCCTCGGTATTCGGCCTCTGCACTAGAACGGGATAAAGTAGCTTGACGTTTAGCGGACCACGATATCAAGTTATCACCCAAAAAGACACAATAACCCGATGTTGAACGCCGTGTATCGGGACACCCACCCCAATCAGCATCGGTATATGAAATAAGAGTGGATGTGGAAGATGGATAAAGATGAAGACCAAAGTCCAGAGTACCCTGAATGTAGCGCAAAATGCGCTTAAGAGCGTGCATGTGTTCCTCCCGTGGGTCATGCACGAATAAGCATATTTGTTGCACTGCATAAGTAATATCGGGCCTTGTGAATGTAAGGTACTGAAGTGCCCCTGCAAGACTCCTATAAAGAGATGGATCCTCAAAAGGTTCGCTTGTAGTAGCATCGAGCTTCGGTTTTGTATCAACCGGAGTAGGAGATGGCTTACATGATGACATGTCGGCTCGATCAATTATTTCAGCAGCATATTTCTTGAGATAAAAATAAACCACTTGTATGATGAGTGACTGCAATGCCCAGGAAATAGCTCAACTTGCCCAAGTCTTTCATAGCAAATTCCGATCTAAGAAGAGATATGATAAATTGACGGAGCTTATCCGAGGGAGCAGTCAAAATAATATCATCGACATACAATAAAAGATAAGCCAGAGAAGTACTGCGGTGATAAATGAACAAAGAATGATCTGAAGTACTGTGAGAAAACCCAAGAGTATGGATATAGTCAGCAAATCTCTTGTACCAAGCTCTCGGAGCCTGTTTCAGCCCATAAAGAGATTTCTTCAGTAAACACACATGATCAGGTTTATCAGAATCCCGGTACCCAAAGGTTGATACATGTAAACAGTCTCCTTGAGTTCGCCATGTAAGAAAGCATTTTTGACACCAAGTTGATGAATTGGCCAAGTCTTAGAAAGAGCCAAACTGAGAACCGTGCGAATAGTCGCTGGTTTGACTATCGAACTAAACGTCTCACCACAATCCACACCCACCTGTTGAGTTTTACCGTCACCTACAAGACGAGCTTTATGCCTCTCAAAAGAACCATCAGATTTTTCTTTATGAGCAAAAATCCACATAGACCAAATGGCATTAACATTCGGAGGACGGAGCACTAACTCCCACATCTTATTCTCAATAAGAGCATTATATTCATCATCCACAGCCAATTTCCAATTCGAATAACGAAGAGCAGACACAGGGTTACGGGGTAAAGGGGATTTAGACACTGATGCAAGAAGGTTGAAAGACTTCTTTGGCTTAGAAATCCCATGTTGACTCCTAGTAATAGGTCCTGTGGGTAGACTAGATTGAGAAATTGGAGTTAGGCGAGGAAGAGAGATAGGTGGGAGAGTAGAAGTTGGGCTCGGTAAGATGGGCTCAGGAGAGGTAGAAAGGGGTGCGACCGGGGAGTTTGTTGGAGTAGTGAGATGATGGACCACGTAGGAAGATGGCCCATCGTCCAAAAATCGATAAGTATGATTTTGAGGAGTATGTACCTTTGCAAAGGGAAATTGCATCTCATCAAATAAGACGTGATGGCTAATGATGATTTTTTTAGATGACAAATCAAGGCATTTATACCCACGATGATGTGAAGGATACCCCAATGATGACAAGTCATCTTAGCCTAGTTTCACTAGTCTTTTTCTTTTGTTTTCACTTGAATTGTGCACTTTCTTGAGCTACAAGTAAGCTAATTTGGGTAGATTTTCATGCTTCCTTTGATTGAATCAACCATGTATGAATTCATGCTATTTCATGAGGTTTTATGCTATAATTGTCACATATTATGATAAAATGAATATCTCATGATTTTAAGCATAGCTTTGATGTGTTTGGTTGATTAATGATAGGTGAAGAAAGCTTGGAGAAAGGTTGAAGCAAGAAGGAATGGCTAGGAGTAAAGAGAGGACAATGGAATAAGTGAAAATGAACCAGGAAGCAAAAAGCTGGACTAAAAGTTAGCCTCAAACTTTTACTCAAACTTTTACTCAAACTTTTGCAAAACTTCAACCCGGTTCAATTGGTTCACTTTGGTTCCTCTCCAAACTCCAAGAGCAATCAACCAAGGCCTCTCTCAACCCAATTCCACCAAGAGCAAAGGCCCAACTCAAGGCTTGAAGATCATTTGAAGAAAGTGTATAAATAGGATAGAATTCAAGTTTTTCGGGGAGCTTTCCTTTTGAGTTTTCATAATAGTTTTCGGAGAGTTTTGGATATTGAGTGATCTTTAATTTCTTAGTTTCGGGGAAGGAGAATTCCACTCTCTTCCTCTTAGTTTTATTGCTTTCAATTTCAATTGCAATTGTCTTGGATCTTGGGTTGGAGAATTGAAGGAATTTTGTTTCAATCTCATCCGAAGATCTCTCTGTTTCTTCTACTGCTTATTGAATTTAATTTCTGTTAATTGTTCTTCATCTACTTTCTTTGCAATTTACAATTCCTTTGCAATTGTTCTTGTTGGATCTAGGAAGGCATTGAGATCTAGACTTGGTTATCTAGTCTCTTGGGTCCTGAGATCCGGATTCCCCATTTCCCATTCCCTGTTTACTGTTTTCATGCTTATTTACAATTCTGTTTTTAGATCCGGTTCAATCCAAGTGTTCTTTTACTTCTCTGTTGGTTGCAATTTACTTTCCTTCGTTTAATTTATGCAAATCCAACTCCCAATTCCCTTTACAATTCAAGCTATTTACATTTCTTGCACTTTAAGATTCTGCAATTTACATTTCTTGCGTTCTAAGTTTCTGCCATTTAATTTCTTGTTCTTTAAGATTCAGCATTTAAATTCCTGTTCTCTTTAATTTCATGTCAATTACCCATTCCCTTTACTTTCCATGCAATTTAAATTCTGCAAATCACAAATCTCTCAACCAAATCTTGATTCGCTTGACTAAATCAACCACTAAACTAAAATTGCTCAATCCTTCAATCCTTGTGGGATCGACCTCACTCCCGTGAGTTATTATTACTTGATGCAACCCGGTGCACTTGCCGGTTAGATTTGGGTGTTTTGGAGAAATTCGTTTTTCCGCGAAAAGATCCCATCAAGTTTTTGGCGCCGTTGCCGGGGATTGATTAGATTGACAATGATTAAGTGAGGTGGTAGTTTAGATCAAGCACTTTTTCTTTTCTGTTTCTCTAATTTTTGACTGACACACGAACTGTTTGAATTTTTGCCTGAGCTAATTGAAACCTCACTTTAGCAATAGAGTGAAAGTCTCTTGGTTTAACTTGCTGAGTATGATTCTCATAGCTTGATAAATCAACGAGAAAAGTGATTCTCGATCATTAATCTCTCAAGTTTACCAACTGTTTGACACATTGCGTTAACTAACCCTTTAATCATTTCCTGGCATAAATGTACTCCATCTTCATTTGAATTGTTTGTGATTGTGCAGGTCATGGAGGAAAGGAATCCTACAGCAAGAGGAGAAAAACTGAGGCATTATGATTTCCAGCCTCCATAATCAAAGAGCAAGATGTCAAGCTAGTGACAATAAAAGAGCGCTTGTTGGGAGGCAACCCAACCTGAGGTAGTTCTCTTTTCATATCTATTTCAATAAAAAGGTTAATTAGTTTTATCTATATTGCAAGAAGCTAAGTTTGGTGTTGCACACCAAAACAATCTAAGGGAGAATGAAGGATTCTAAGTTTGGTGTTCCACCAAAATCCCATCATAAAACACATTCTCACTTTCTGCATAATGCTGGCTTCAAGCATGTTGGATGAACTAGTTAACTATTCTGCTGTTTCCTAGTTTTCAGTTTTATTGCTTTTGAAAAAAGAAAAAGAAAAAAGAGTTTCACACATGGTTAATCTGATGCATGAGAACCATTGGCAAGGTACTAAGTTTGGTGTTCCCACACCAAAGTAAGTACAAAGGCCCACAAATAAATCATGTATGCTAACCATTTCTCAAGTGCTTGGGGAACAAGCAACTTTCAATATCATTGCAGAGCATCATACAAGCTTTTGGAAGGATTAAGCATCATCAACCAAAGAAATGAAAGAGGAATGTGTGGATCAGTGATGATGATGATGCGGAGTAAAGCAAGCGAACTCCAAAAGGTTGTATTGTTAAGTGATTATCTTACATCAAACACTGCTATGATTGAGAGTGGTTTAAGTTTCCCTGATTATCTGTCTGCATAGCATAATTTTTCTGTAATTCAATAAGCAAGATGCTTGATCATTCACAACTTTTTTCTTCAAAACTTGTTTGCACTCAATGTTCAAAAATGCATCACATGAAAGTTCTTTGAAAAGAAGGATTGAGGAATTAAACAATTTTGAGGCAAGCAAAAGATTAGGAGAAGTGGTGGTTCTAGTTGTATGATTATGTATTGAGGTTGCATGCTTGTGAAAACTTGCATGGGAGCTCATAGGCAGGACATGAAGTTCAAAGAAGTATTGTGGAGATTCTCAAAAATCTATTGATCCAAGAAGCAACAAACAAAACAAAAGAAAATAAAGAAAATACAAAAGCAAAAAGAACATGGCCCAAGGCTCTGAGCATCAATTACTAGGCAGAAAAAGAAAGAAGAAACAAAACTCAAAAGAGTTGTTAGCCTAGTAAATGCTTGTGGTTGAGCTGTGTCAAGGAATGAGGCTTGAGCAAGTAAATCCTTAGGGGTGCTTTAACACCTAATACCTTAAAACCAACTGGTTTAGGAGTATTGATTGAAAGCTTATCTAAAGAGCCGCTTTGAGACATGACACTTAGAGTCAAGGCCAAAGCAAAGAAACTATAAGCTGCTTCAAGGTGACTACATATAAAGAGATCTCCATGATACCATTTGGATGAAAATCCTAAGACCTAAGACTCCCAATATGTGAAGACTAGTGAGCACTGAAGCCCTTGCATGAGCATATGATTTAGAGTTCACCCCACTAACACTTGATCACTTCACTCACAGGACCTTACAATTTATTCTTCAATCCGTCTTTAGTGAAAGAACCTATGAGCATAATTCATTTCTTGCTTGGGGACAAGCAAGCTTTAAGTTTGGTGTTGTGATGACAAGTCATCTTAGCCTAGTTTCACTAGTCTTTTTCTTTTGTTTTCACTTGAATTGTGCACTTTCTTGAGCTACAAGTAAGCTAATTTGGGTAGATTTTCATGCTTCCTTTGATTGAATCAACCATGTATGAATTCATGCTATTTCATGAGGTTTTATGCTATAATTGTCACATATTATGATAAAATGAATATCTCATGATTTTAAGCATAGCTTTGATGTGTTTGGTTGATTAATGATAGGTGAAGAAAGCTTGGAGAAAGGTTGAAGCAAGAAGGAATGGCTAGGAGTAAAGAGAGGACAATGGAATAAGTGAAAATGAACCAGGAAGCAAAAAGCTGGACCAAAAGTTAGCCTCAAACTTTTGCACAAACTTTTGGGTGAAAAGTTAGCCCCAACGTTAGCCCCTAACTTTTGGGCTAACGTTGGCACATGAAAGTTACTCCCTGGGCACCAAAAGTTTGCGCCAACGTTAGCCCCTAACTTTGTGGCTAACGTTGGCATGAGAAAAACACCCCCTGGCCACCAAAAGTTTGCGCCAACGTTAGCCTCTAACTTTTGGGCTAACGTTGGCACATGAACAATACAAAGGGGGAGCAAAAGTTTGCGCCAACGTTTGCCTCTAACTTTTGGGCTAACGTTGGCGCCATAAGTACACATAAGGAGGCCAACGTTGGAGCAAAAGTTAGACCCCTAACTTTTGCCCCAACGTGGATAGCAGCAAAGCATGGAGGCTGATAGTAAAAGTTAGAGTAAAAGTTAGCCTCAAACTTTTACTCAAACTTTTACTCAAACTTTTGCAAAACTTCAACCCGGTTCAATTGGTTCACTTTGGTTCCTCTCCAAACTCCAAGAGCAATCAACCAAGGCCTCTCTCAACCTAATTCCACCAAGAGCAAAGGCCCAACTCAAGGCTTGAAGATCATTTGAAGAAAGTGTATAAATAGGATAGAATTCAAGTTTTTTGGGGAGCTTTCCTTTTGAGTTTTCATAATAGTTTTCGGAGAGCTTTGGATATTGAGTGATCTTTAATTTCTTAGTTTCGGGGAAGGAGAATTCCACTCTCTTCCTCTTAGTTTTATTGCTTTCAATTTCAATTGCAATTGTCTTGGATCTTGGGTTGGAGAATTGAAGGAATTCTGTTTCAATCTCATCCGAAGATCTCTCTGTTTCTTCTACTGCTTATTGAATTTAATTTCTGTTAATTGTTCTTCATCTACTTTCTTTGCAATTTACAATTCCTTTGCAATTGTTCTTGTTGGATCTAGGAAGGCATTGAGATCTAGACTTGGTTATCTAGTCTCTTGGGTCCTGAGATCTGGATTCCCCATTTCCCATTCCCTGTTTACTGTTTTCATGCTTATTTACAATTCTGTTTTTAGATCCGGTTCAATCCAAGTGTTCTTTTACTTCTCTGTTGGTTGCAATTTACTTTCCTTCGTTTAATTTCTGCAAATCCAACTCCCAATTCCCTTTACAATTCAAGCTATTTACATTTCTTGCACTTTAAGATTCTGCAATTTACATTTCTTGCGTTCTAAGTTTCTGCCATTTAATTTCTTGTTCTTTAAGATTCAGCATTTAAATTCCTGTTCTCTTTAATTTCATGTCAATTACCCATTCCCTTTACTTTCCATGCAATTTAAATTCTGCAAATCACAAATCTCTCAACCAAATCTTGATTCGCTTGACTAAATCAACCACTAAACTAAAATTGCTCAATCCTTCAATCCCTGTGGGATCGACCTCACTCCCGTGAGTTATTATTACTTGATGCGACCCGGTGCACTTGCCGGTTAGATTTGGGTGTTTTGGAGAAATTCGTTTTTCCGCGAAAAGATCCCATCACCCAAAAAAATACAAGGAGTTGACCGGGGTTGAAGTTTATTTATGGTTGTAGAGGGAATAAGAGGATAACATAAACACCCAAACACCCGAAGATGGGAATAAGACGGATCCTTTTGATAAAGAATGCGAAGAGGAGATTGACAGTATAATAGTTTTTGAGAAAGAATATTGAGAAGATAAGTTGTCATTTGCAAAGCATGATGCCAAAAGGAAGGAGGAAGGGAAGCATGGGCCAATAAGGTTCGAACAATATTGTTAATTGTACGAATTTGTCTTTCGGCTTTTCCATTTTGAGGGGTTGTGTGAGGACATGAAAGACAAAACAAAATCCCAGTTGCTTTACAAAAGTCCTAAAAGGGTCCATTATCAAATTCTGTGCCATTATCACATTGTATATTTGGTGCACGAATTCTCACACTTCGTACAACTGAACCAGCAAGTACACTGGGTCGTCCAAGTAATACCTGAGTGAGTCAGAGTCGATCCCACGAGGATTGTGATTTGAAGCAAGCTATGGTTATCTTGTAGATCTTAGTCAGGCAGATAGAAGAGTTGTTTGTTTGTTGAATTCACGTAAAAGGAAAAAAAAATGGAATTACTATGTTTGATTATAACCAGGGATAAGAAGATGGTTAAGGCTTGGAGATGCTTTGTTCTTCTGGATTAATTCTGGTCTTACTATCTTCTTCAACTGTGAATGATTTCTTCTATGGCAGGCTGTATGTGATTAATGTCTTTTTTAAGAGATCGCTAATACTCCTCCATATCCGAATCCCAAGGTTAGTGCGGACCCAGTCTGATTGAAGGTGAAGCTCCTGCAGTTCATTCTCTTTTGTGATCCTACTCAAAACGCCACAGACAAGGTCGAATCTTTCGGATCAGAGGGTGCTGCGCCTTTGGTTCTAGCCTCTACCACAAAGACTCTAATCTCCCTATACTTCAGCTGAACTGGTGTCTCGAGAAGTCCCTAACGAAGTCGCGGATTAGCCGTCTAAGAGATGTATAATCAAGCTGGCAGTTCATCATTGTCTGATGAAAGACTCACTCTGAACCCAAGTAGAATGAGATAACTTTGTGCCGGTTCAACGCATTCATATTGATGAAGAACGAAGATACATCTTAGAATAGAGAATCAAACACGAATCGAAATAGAACAATAGTACTTTATTAATCCATAAAACTCAGCAGAGCTCCTCCCCTCAACCTAGGAGGTTTAGAAACTCATACTGATAGAAAAATACAACGATAAACGTGTAAAGTATCAAAAATTTCTAAACAAGGGTGATCCTTGTTCTATATATACTAATCTACTGACTAGGGTTTAAGGGTAAAACAATCTTTTAGTGCTAAAATCTACTTCCGGGGCCCACTTGGTGAGTGTTTGGGCTAAGCTTGATAGAGACCCATGTGCTAGGAGGCCTCTAGGGCATTGAATGCTGGGTAGGGGGTCCTTCTTGGGTGTTGGAACTCTGGCTACTCCCTTATGGGCGTTGGACGCTAGAACATGGTAGGAGGCTAGAGTTGAACGCCAGTTTTGGTCCTTCAATTCTGAAGCAAAGTATGTACTATCATATATTTCTAGAAAGCTCTGGATGTTAGCTTTCTATAGCCATTGAGAACGCTCCATTTGGACTTATGTAGCTCCAGAAAAGCTCTTTCAAGTTCAAGGAGGTCAGATCCACACAACATCTGCAGCACTTTCTCTGTCTCTGAATCATACTTTTGCTCCAGCTCCTCAATTTCAGCCAAAAAATACCTGAAATTGCATAAAAACACACAAACTCAAAGTAGAATCCAAAAATATAAATTTTGCACTAAAAGCTATGAAAACTTAATAAAACTTAAACAAAACATACTAAAAACTATATGAAAATGATGCCAAAAAGCGTATAAAACATCCGCTCATCAATATTCTTTATGTCCCGCTCAAATTGGGTTCGAATAAAGGTTTTGAAATTCAAGAATGTGGAAAAAGTTTGTGATTTTTCCGATAAAGGAAATGTCCACAAAAATTTTGAATAATCATCCACAAACAGGACATAATATCTATGACCCAATGAACTCAAAATAGCTGACGTCCAAAGGTCACTATTTATAATATCAAATGGCATAATAGTGCTAGAATTTGAAGCATAAAATGGCAACTTAATATGTTTTCCAAGAGGACAAGAATGACAAATATGACTGTCTTTAATTGGATGACATTCAATAAATTTATTCTTCCTAAGAGAGTTCAAAACAGATGCTCCCGGGTGACCCAAACGGTCATGCCAAAGAGATGGTGCTAAAGCAGCAAAAGTAGATTGAGAAGGGATTAGATTTGTGATGGGATAAAGCTCACCCTGACTTTCACACTGCATTACTGGCCTCCCCGTCTGAAGATCCTTCACAAAAAACCCAAAGGGATCAAATTCAACAGAGACAGAGTTGTCATTTGTAAATTTTTTTACGGACACCAAATTTTTAACAAGGTGAGGGGAATGAAGGACATTATATAATTGTAAAGGAGGACACGGGGAAGACAATTTAGTGTGACCGTAGCCATGAATTGGAATTGATTGACCATTACCAACAATGATACCATGTTTATTGCTCAGATTAAAATAAGACGTGAGGTTACCTTGTGCGGATATCATGGGAGAAGTAGCATCGGTGTCCATGTACCAATTTGCATTTGAAGGAGTGATACCAAGAGTATACATTGCGACTTTAATGTCTGTTGGTGTTGGATCTGCCATGTAGGCCTGTTGGGGTTTGGTCCCAAGTATACCATGGTGTGGTTGATGCTGCTGTCCATGAGTGGGCTTGGTCCATACATTAGAAGGATATGGACAAGGAGGTATAGGCCAAGGAGCCCAAGGTGCCATCCAGGGCCATGGCTGCCCGCCATACCATGGAGTATTGGTTGGAGGTTGCTGACCTGTTGGCTGCTGCCCAATACCACGGTTGTTGTCGCTACCAATCGGACCACCTCCGGCGTTACCCCCTCCGCCGATACCCCCCCATACCGCCTCCACGATCACCGTTGTTGCTGCGATTTTTTCGTCCATTATAACTGCGGTTTTGGTTCCTCTTCCTACCAGTATTATTGCGGTTGGAAGATGCATGATCAGAAATATCATGAG
Organism: Arachis hypogaea; assembly: GCF_003086295.3. Lineage (NCBI taxonomy): Eukaryota > Viridiplantae > Streptophyta > Magnoliopsida > Fabales > Fabaceae > Arachis > Arachis hypogaea. The sequence continues at coordinate 33,582,421 of NC_092050.1, forward strand.
GCCTTTTGGAATAATGGGCAACCATGGCTGATGAGGAGCTATGTGCCGCCTTCTTAGCAAGGCCGACCTCTTCAAGAGTGAGCATTGAATGGGCTTGATAGAACTGGAGTAAAGGATCACTTTGGCGAATAAGAGTGGCTACACCTTTGTAGGGCTCGGTGAGGCCAGAGACCAGTGAAGAACAAGTCTATTGTTGTCGACGGGAGAGCCAACATTCTTGAGTTGGTTCGACAGAGATTTGAGATGTTAACAATAAGTAGAGACATTTGAAAAATCTGCCATGTCTACATGAGTAAAGTCATACTCAAAGGGTGACGGCACGAGAGTGTTTGTTATCCTAGAATATGTCACGCAGTCTATTCCAAGCCTCCATCGCCGTGGTGTCGGGTTCAAGAATTGTATGTAAAAGATCATGAGATATAGTGGCGTAAATCCACTGTAGTACCATAACGTCAAGAGTTGACCAAAGTTCTTTCTCCTCCTTTGTTGTAGGCAGCTTTTCCTTGCCCTGCTTTGGAGGAATAATATGATCAATTACTCTATGGGATCGTGCGTGAATCTTAAAGAGTTATGTCCATGTGGAATATTGTACGTTCTCTATCTCAAGAGTGATAGGAACATGGTTCTTGATGTTGGATACAACAAGAGCAAGATGAAAAGAAGATTTTGAATCAGACATGGTGATGGAGAAATGAGGAAGAAGAAGCAAAGCTGTGCTGCGGAAGACAAAGAAAGGTAAGGATCTTTCCCTAGAGCTTTTGATACCATGAAAGAGATTAATCCCTTGCCTATTTCATTAGAATAATCTGTTTATATACACCATATAGAAGAGTATAATAGGGAACCTAATCAGGCTATAAATAAGGAAATTAAATATACACTTAACAAAGATGATATACAAAATCTGTCAGAATATATTTATCATATATTCTAAAACACATATATATGATGAATTTTATATGAATTAAATGGTCAAGGCATGGCATATTAGTTGATGAATGTTATTATGCTTGCATATCCTGTTTGCATACATAACCGGCCATTATGAAGCGTAGATTTTGATTTCTTTATTAATTATATATTTAGTAAATGAACGTATATTCAGTATGATTTTTGTTTTTTTATTTTCCTAACAATAAAAGAAAGTTTTTTACTGAAATTTTGAGATTTATTAATCACTAAAGTGATTAAATCTAAAAGTTTTAGCTAATTTCATATTTATGATTTTATGTCAATTATATATAAAATAGATGTTAAATAATAATTATTTATATGTTCATTGAAGTTCATTGTTACGAGACATTTAAAGATCATCCAAAGATTGATTAGTTGATCTTATAATTAATGAACATGATTCTAAGCATATATGTGTACTAGTACTAGTATTTAAATATCGAAAGATATTAAATATTTTTAGTTGGTGTATGTATCTTTGCTAAACAAAGTTACGTTTATTAGCATCAGTGTTATTATATATTGATATATCACCTAAAGAAGAATATTAATATACTTTGAATGTTTCTATGAATGCTCTTTGAATCTGATTAATGTGTTATCTTATGACTCAGTGTTAATATTAAGTATGTATTAATTGCAGCAATAATTCTTCCTATCACATTGCATTTGCATGCTACATCTGTTCCAATGTTCAATGGGCTGAATTTTTCTGATTGGTCTTAACAAGTCCAATTTCACCTTGGTGTATTCGATCTTTTTTTGGCACTTCAAGTTCAGAAACTTACTGCTATAACTGTTCTTAGTACCAACGAAGAAAAAGTTCATTATAAAGCTTGAAAAAAATTAAACAAGATTAGTCTTGTCTTCATGCAGATGAACATAGCAAATAGTATCAAGTCAGCTCTTCCCAAGACTGATAATGCTAAAGAATTTATGAAGCTTGTGGAAGAGCACTCCCAAATTACTGATAAGTCTCTGGTTGGGACATTAATGAGTACTTTGACCACTATGAAATTTGATTGTTCTCATATTATGCATGAGCATGTCATTGAAATGACAAATATTGAAGCAAGACTTAAGTCCTTGGGAATGGAGGTGGATGAAAATTTTCTTGTGCAATTCATTTTGAACTTATTACCGTCTGAGTATTGTCCTTTCCAAATGAACTATAATACCATGAAGGATAAATGGAATGTGCATGAGTTGCATAAATGTTATTTCAAGAGGAAACCAGACGTAAGAATTAAGGAAATCATTCCATCTATTACCTGAACCATTAAGGAGTTGGGAAAAAAGTTGAAATGAAGCATGGAAAGGGAAAGGGAAAAGGAACATTAAAGACTACTTATTCCTCTTCCAAAATCTAGAAGATAGTCAAGTGTCATTTCTGCAAGAAACTTAAATACTTCTAAAATAATTGTCCAAAGAGGAAGGTTTGGTTTGAAAAGAAAGATAACAAGTTTAATTGTGCTTCTGTATGTATTGAATCAAACTTAATTGAAGTTCCTCCTAATACATGGTGGATTGACTATGGAGGTACAACTCATGTTTCTAAATCGAACAAGGATTCTTTACAACCCGAACCATAAGGCCAAATGAAAAGTTTGTCTACATGGAAAATAAATATAAAGCTCCAGTAGAAGCTGTTAGGACTTATCGTTTGATTCTTGACACCGGACATCATTTATATTTGCTAGATACTTTTTATGTACTAAGCATTTCTGATGTTGCTAGATACTCTTTTAATTTCGATAATAGTTGTTTTAGTTTGTTTAAACACAGCTATATAATTGGATCTGACATACTTTCAAATGATTTGTATAAATTTAATCTTGATGATTTATATGTTGAATCACTTATGATTTTGCATCATAAAGTTGGCACTAAACATGGTTTAGTGAATGAACGTTCTGCTTACTTGTGGCATAAACATTTAAGTCATATTTTTAAAGAAAGAATGGACAGGTTGACAAAGAATGACATCCTTCCAAATTTGAATTTCATTGATCTTAATATATGTGTGGATTGCATTAAAGGAAAGCAAACAAAACATACAAAGAAATGAGCCACAAAAAATATCCAACTTTTTGAAAGTATACGCATTAATATATGTGGACCTTTTGATATAAACTCTTTCAATAAAGAAAAATATTTTATCACCTTTATTGGAAAATGTGATATATATGCTCAATACACAATATCAAGTACACCTCAACAAAATAGTGTATCAGAAAGGCAAAACCGTACTGTGATAGAAATGATTAGGACAACAATAACTACAAGACATATGGTAAATTGCGACAGTTAATTTTGGTAATAGAGGCGGTTTTAAATCGCTGCAAAATCGGATACTAGCGGTTATAGCAAGCGACGTGGTTTGTGGCACGGAGATTAGATTTTGCGGCGGTTTTTAGCAACCACTGGAATAACCACCGTTAATAAGATAATTGATTTTGCGGCGGTTGCAAAACCGCTGATATTTTCTTTTCTAACTTATAAAAAATTGCGACGGTTTTCGATGAATATCCAAGCAATACAAATATATCAGATTTTTAGTTGGGATATATGGAACCTATTTACAATTACAAGCATAATATGAGTCAACATAGAAAATAATAATAAATAAAAAGAAATACAATGATCATAAAATAACTTACAAGATATAATGATACTTTAGCCACTTTATCTGATCTTGTCATCTTAGTGATGAAGTTGTGTGAATTGCTAAGTTCAGAGGATATTGGAATTGAATTTTGATGGTGCATACATTTTCATAAATCATAATCCTTTATAATCTCTTCAACCTAACACCAAATTTTTAAAAGGGTAAAAGACAAATTCACTTGCAATATATACTGCGTATAAAAATTAATCAAGTCCTGATGCACCAAAAACATCGGACATCTAATCATCTAACCAAGATTGTATAATTTTTGGAATTCACCTTGGCTTGGGTTTTATAGTAGAAAGAAACATTAGAATTTGGTTATGTTTGAAATTGCCACTAAAGGCATAATTCATCATGGGGAGACTATGGTTTTTGCAAGCATTTGCCAATGTTAGCACACCAACAACATAAACACTAATAGACTCTATTTTGTTAGCTTCAAACCACTTCAAATTAAATGCACTAGTGAATAACCTTGTACACACAACAATACAAACAATCACATTTTTGGATTAAAGATCAAAGTCTACGTTAGAAATGAAGTTCTTCATATTCAAGTTTGCTTCAAATAGCATTGCTTTCACAAAATCATAAAAAAAGAAAAAGTATTCTAAAAAAGAGACAACTTAAAAAGAATACTTAAGCATGATAAGAAAAGTGGGATGCTTACACCAGCAACTTCTACAACTTCTTTATAGGACCAAATCTCCACCGCACCGGCAAAAATTCTCCCATGACTACTACTACACTTATACTTATGATCCTTTCAAATGCAACAAAAGTCACTTGTTGACAAATTCATAAAAGTAAGCTAATTCTAAAATCTAAAAAAGTAGAACCACCATGTTTGAGGAGTCATTATCATCATCCTCACTCGTATTTTTGTCCTCCCTCACAAATTAATAATTCTTAAATAAACATCAATGATTGCATTTAATGAGAAGAAAAATAAATAAGTATTTCATCAAACACCTGGAGTGCTTGAGAAATTGAAATAATTCAATTAAGAGAAACTACAACTCATTGAATGTTCTTACAGCAAATAGCAAAGCATTCCGAATATGAGAATAAAAAATAAATAAATGAATAAAAAGGGAAGAAGAAAGAGAACCAGAAAAAGAAAATGAGTGGAAAGGAGAAGAGATTGCGAAAATTGATAGAATGTTGACGGAGAGAGAAACGACATCGTTGGCAGAGGAGATGTGTTGACGGAAGACACCCTTTCTCTCTTGATCTTAGAAGCTTAGGTCGCGCCCAGAACGATCAAAGGGTAGTGTGTGGGTGGAGGATTGAATGGAGATTCGTTTGCGGGATTCGCAGGTAGAGGTGGACTGAACTGGTAGTAAGAAAGGGTGGTGCACGAAATTGTGATCTCCAGGCTCGAACAAATCCTGGTAATGGCTCCAGAGCTTGGTGCTCTGATCTTAATTCATAATTGTCACAACTTCGATACAACTAACCAGCAAGTGCACTGGGTCGTCCAAGTAATACCTTACGTGAGTAAGGGTCGAATCCCACGGAGATTGTTGGTATGAAGCAAGCTATGGTCACCTTGTAAATCTCAGTCAGGCGGATATAAAATAATCATGGAGTTTTCGAATAATAAATAATAGAATAGGGATAGAGATACTTATGTAATTCATTGGTGAGAATTTCAGATAAGCGAATGGAGATGCTTTTCGTTCCTCTGAACCTCTGCTTTCCTGCTATCTTCATCCAGTCAGTCTTACTCCTTTCCATGGCTGGCTTTATGTGATACATCACCACTGTCAATGGCTACTTTCGGTCATCTCTCGGGAAAATGATCCAATGCCCTGTCACGGCACGGCTAATCGTCTGGAGGCATCACCCTTGTCAATGGCTTCATCTTATCCTCTCAGTGAATAATATGCTCACGCACCCTGTCACGGCACGGCTATTCATCTGTCGGTTCTCGATCATGCTGGAATAGGATTTACTATCCTTTTGCGTCTGTCACTAACGCCCTGCAATCGCGAGTTAGGAGCTCGTCACAGTCATCCAATCATTGAATCCTACTCGGAATACCACAGACAAGGTTTAGACTTTCCGGATTCTCTTGAATGCCGCCATCATTCTAGCTTACGCCACAAAGATTCTGGTTAGGAGATCTAAGAGATACTCATTCTAGCTTAATTCATGTAGAACAGAAGTGTTTGTCAGGCACGCGTTCATAAGGGAGAAGGATGATGAGCGTCACACATAATCATCACCTTCATCACGTTCTTGGGTGCGAATGGATATCTTAGAAGCGAAATAAGAAGAATTGAATAGAAAACAGTAGTACTTTGCATTAATCTTTGAGGAACAGCAGAGCTCCACACCTTAATCTATGGAGTGTAGAAACTCTACCGTTAAAAATACATAAGTGAAAGGTCCAGGCATGGCCGAGATGGCCAGCCCCCTAAACGAGATCAATAGTCTCCTAAGATGAACAATGGAATAAAACTGAGACCAAAGATCTTAAAAAGACTAGTAAAGGGTCCTATTTATAATAAACTAGCTACTAGGGTTTACATGAGTAAGTAATTGATGCATAAATCCACTTCCGGGGCCCACTTGGTGTGTGTTTGGGCTGAGCCTGAGTGTTGCACGTGCAGAGGCCATTTGTGGAGTTGAACGCCAGTTTCTGTGCCAGTTTGGGCGTTCAACTCTGGTTTCGGATCCTTTTCTGGCGCTGGACGCCAGATTTGGGCAGAAGGCTGGCGTTGAACGCCAGTTTACGTCGTCAATTCTTGGCCAAAGTATGGACTATTATATATTGCTGGAAAGCCCTGGATGTCTACTTTCTAACGCAATTGGAAGCGCGCCATTTCGAGTTCTGTAGCTCCAGAAAATTTACTTTGAGTGCAGGGAGGTCAGAATCCAACAGCATCAGCAGTCCTTTTTCAACCTCTGAATCTGATTTCTGCTCAAGTCCCTCAATTTCAGCCAGAAAATACCTGAAATCACAGAAAAACACACAAACTCATAGTAAAGTCCAGAAATGTGAATTTAACATAAAAACTAATGAAAACATCCCTAAAAGTAACTAGATCCTACTAAAAACATACTAAAAACAATGTCAAAAAGCGTATAAATTATCCGCTCATCAAAGGGATATACATACGTGGCGAAGCAAGGAGATGGAACATTGGCAAAACTTGATATGATGAGAAAGGTGCAATTTTATACGCAAGGCAAAGGCAGAGAATCCTTGTAGGTTATCCATGTTTCAATCAAGGAGGGAGAGAATGGTTGGGGTTAACTTGCCGTGTCAATTTATCAGATTTTGTTGCGCACTTAAAAATATCAGGCTGAATCGCCCCAATTCTTCTATTTCACAGTGATTTGGTGAACCGCCACCAAATTATTGCCGCAATCCTCCGTGTGTGGTGTAGTGAATGAGTAATACATCTTTTCCTATAACATTGTAGATGTATGCTTTAAAAGCTGCTATGTATTTATTGAATAGGGTTCCTAGTAAGGCAGTTCCTAAAGCTCCTTGGGTTATGGACCAGAAAGAAACCTAGTTTAAGAAATCTACATGTTTGGGAATGTCAAGCAGAAATAAGAGTTTATAATCCACAAGAAAAGAAATTGGATACAAGAACATTCAGTGGGTATTTCATTGGTTATCCAAAAAAATCAAAATGGTATATATTGTATTGTCCTACTCATAGTATAAGAATAGTTGAAACTAAGAATGCACGATTCATTGAGAATAGTGAGATTAGTGGGAGTACAACTTCACAAAATGTAGAGATTAAGGAAGTAAGAATACAAGTTCCTTCAACTTGCATTTATACTTCTAGAGTTATTATTCCATATGTTATTGAGCCCAATAACAATCAACAGGAACAACACATTATTGATCCTGTTGTTTTTGGGCTAAATAACAATAAAGAGAAATAAGAACTTATTAATCTCATGGTTAATGAGGAGTCGATAATAGAACAACCACAAGAAATGGCATTAAGAAGGTCTCAAAGAGAAAGAAGATCTGTTATTTCTGATGATTATGTGGTGTATTTACAAGAGTCAGAAAATGGCTTGAGTGTTGCTAATGATTCAGTTTCTTTCTCACAAGCCATTAATGGTGATAATGTTGATAAATGGTTAGACGCCATGAAAGATAAGCTTAAATCAATGGAACAAAATAAAGTATGGGACCTTGTGAAATTACCTAAAGGATTCAAGAGAGTTGGGTGTAAATAGGTCTTTAAGACTAAGTGTGACTCTCATGGCAACCTTAAATGCTACAAGGCTCGTCTTCTTGGCAGAGATTTTACTCAAAATGATGGCATTGATTACAAAGAGACTTTTTCACTAGTTTTTAAAAAAGACTCTTTAAGAATTGTCTTGCCTTTAGTGGCTCATTATAATTTAGAGTTATACTAAATGAATGTAAAACCCATCTTTCTTGATGGGGATTTAGAGGAAGATATTTACATGGATCAACCAACGGGATTTTTGGTTAAAGGAAAAGAACACATGGTGTGTAAACTTAAGAAATCACCATATGAACTTAAATAAGCATCTCGCCAATAGTTTATCAAATTTAATAATACTATTTTGTCCCTTTGATTTAAAAAAAATACCGTTGATCTGTGTATATACTTGAAGGTTAGTGAGAGTAATTCATTGTTTTAGTTCTATATATTGATGATATTTTGCTTGCATCTAATGATCTTGGTCTATTAAGCAAGACTAAGAAATATCTCTCTCTAATAGCTTTGAAATGAAAGATATGGGTGAGGCAAGTTATGTGATTGGAATAGAAATATTTTGAGATAAATCACAAGGACTATAAGGATTATCTCAGAAATCATATATTAATAAAGGATTAGAGAGATTTAGAATGGCACAACGCTCGACATCACTCGTTCCAACTCAAAACGGGGGACAAGCTTAGTCTCATGCAACGTCCAAATAATGATTTGGAATGAAAATAGATGGAAGGAACTCCATATGCATCTGTTGTTGAGAGTATGATGTATGCTCAGACTTGCACAAGGCCAGACATTAGTTTTGCAGCTGGTATGCTTGGTAGATACCAAAGTAACTCAGGATTGGATCATTGGAAAGCTGTAAAAAAAGTTTTAAGGTATTTGCAAGGGACAGAAGAACACATACTTACTTATAGGAGATCTGATAACTTTGAAGTGATTGGATATTCAGATTTAAATTTTGTCGATTGCATAGATACAAGAAAATCTACGGTTGGTTTTTTGTATCTATTAGCTAGAGGAGCAATATCATGGAAGAGTGAGAATCGGTCAGTAATTGCTACTTCTACAATAGAAGCTGAATTTATGGCATGTTTTGAGGCCATGGTTCAAGCTAAGTAGTTGTGGAACTTCTTTCCAGTGCTTGGAATTATTGACAGTATTGCTTGGCCATTAAAAATTTATTGTGAAAACTCTGAGCAGTCTTCTTTTCTAAAAACGACAAGTATTCCAAAGGTGCGTGCTAAGCATATGGAATTAAACATTTATGAATCATGTTGAAAGGATTATTATTATTATTATTATTGAGTGATACTACGTGTACAAGTCTTTTTGTAACCAAGTCCAACTTTGTTGGTGCAAAGCCTAGTGGAAAAAAAAGCGTACATACGTTACTACTTCTTTTTCGCACTTTTTGCAGCACACAAATTTTTGTTGGAGAGCACAAAAATTTATTGATATAGCACACAAATTTTCGAAGCATAACACACAAAATTTTGCACATAACACACATTTATCAATATAGCATACAAATTTTTACGCATAGCACACATATTTTTGCATATAGTACACATATCTTTGCACATAACACAAATTTTTGCTGTGGATGTATTCTGTTAGTTGGGTGAGTCAATGTTCTGGATATGTAGTCCTCTAAAAATTTCTATGTTGCACATAAAAAATTTCATGCTATGCTACAAGATTTTTGTCTTCATGTGCCGTGCGTATTTCATTAGTTAAGTGTTAATGTTCAGAAAGCTTTTGTGTTGTATAATAAAATTTGTGTGTTGTGCACCAAAATTTATGTGTTGTGCATCAAAATTTTTGTACTCTAATTTTCTGAACATTTATAAGAGAAGAAGAAAATGAAGACGATGAGGACGATGATAATGATAATAAAAGAGGATGAGGAAAAAAAAAAGAGAAAAAATTAAACAACAACAACAACAACATCAAGAAGAAGAAGAAGAAGAGTGGTAGTGACAACGATGTGAAGAAGGAAGAAGGAACGTAAGAAGAAGAAGAAGCAGTGATGATCATTAAAGGAGAGAGAAGTGGCGCGCGAATAGGTTTTTATTTTTAAACAACTTGGTTAAACTTGGTTACTCAAAAGACTTGGTTTTTATTTTTGTTATGAGTTTATAGGATCAATGTATATTTAATAAAGTTTGTGTTGTATGAATATTGACATTTTGAGCTCAAATGAATTAATGTTTCTGTATTACCTGATTTTTCAATTTGTTGTATACATAATAGAATTAGAATAATTAGGTATTGTCTTACAATGAAGACATTATTGTTGGACTAATTATGTTATATACTTTCTGATTATGACTCATGTTAAAAATGTGGCTAACTTTGTAGTACATAGAAGGGACTATGTCAATTACATAACGTACAACCGCTATGACTCTTGTTAGTTCTATTTTTATCATGATAAATTAAACTATGTATGTAATTGCTTAGAAAGGTGTATTATGATAAATGTATTTCTTAAACCATTAATTGAAATAACGACACATGAGTCAAGTGATGTAAGAACCAGAAAATTTTAGCCGTTTAATTAGAATAAAATGATAATTTAATTGTGTGGAATAGGTTGAAAATTCTAAAAATATTAATTTGAAAATTTGATGGTGAGAATTGGAATCAGCAGATTTTTTCGAGTGAAAAAATATAATTTTCCGCGAAAAAATACGTAAAAATGCGTACCAGTAATTTAGCCGGTAATACTGGCTTAAGTTTGTCTGGTACTACTATGAGAAAATAAAAACTGCAGAAATGTTTAGGAAAGTATCTAGAATTGAAAACTGGTCACTTAGTCTAAACTTTTTAACCCGAAGTTAGGCAAACGAACCAAAAACGCAAACCGGTTGGATCAGACCTAAGTTGGGCCTAAAATCAACATATATATAAGCTTAATTGGAGGTATTCAGCCTCATTTTTCACTATTGGGGAAGGGATACACGCTCAAGTGAAGAGAGGGAAGAAGAAACCCCTTGTTCTATTATTCACTTCAACACTAAATCGATCATAACTTGCGTTCCCGAGCTCCAATTGGTGTGCCGTTTGCGACCACGCGAAACTCTCGACAAGCTCTTCGATTTCATTTGAACAAAGTGATAATTTCTTGCCTAGTTCTCTCTCCCATATAATTTTGCATTTTTGGCTATGGTGATTGAGTAGATTTTGTGATTTTGGTTATTTGGGTGATAATTTTGCATTGGATAATTGTTGGGTTTTGTCTCAATCCACAGTGGATAAGGTAAGAAAACTCTATACCCTTGTGATTTGTCATATATGTGAACCTTAGTGTTAATTTTTGGTAATATGTTAGAAACTAGTTTGAATTCTTGTTGATTGGAGTTGATTTGGTGAATTGGAGTATTTGGATTAAGCTTGGTGGTTGAGTTTTGGTGTTTCAAGCTTGGGAGAAATCGACCAAGGTAAGATTTCGGTTACCGCTAGATAATATATAATGTTGTGTAAAACTTAGGCTAGTGGCCTTTAAGATAGGATGAATTGCATGAATTGGTTTGTTTGAATGAGTTGATATATTCAGGTGCTGGAATGATGAACATGTGCATAAATGAGTATGTGATATTGCGTAGAAAATAAATTTTGTTGATTTAGTTATGGTTTGGTTAGTTTTTGGATTGAGAATTTTAGAAAATTTAAGGTTTTAAGTCTTTGGTAAAACTAAATTTTTAACCAACTTTGATGCACTGTAACTTGGCCCTCGGACCCCTAAATCTTGTGAAACTTGTTTTGAATAAAAAATTGGGTCCACGTAGTTTATGAAGTTTGAAGAACAGAAAAAAATGATGTTTAACGAAAAAGTTATGCGCGTTTGAAGTTTAGGTTTAAAAATAGAATTTCACAGAAGTTGCTGAAAAACCAGAAATTCTGGTATGTGTGCCCACACACATTATTGTGCAAACGCACAGACTAGAATGTGTCTGGAGACTCGTGCGTACGCACGAGGGGTACACGCACGCACACCCTAGAAAGTTTACAAGTTGTGCATATGCACACTATGAAGCGTATGCACACACTGGGAAAGTCGTCCGGTGCGTGCGTAGCATAGTATGATTCGTACGCACGATGTCCTGTTTTTGCACTAAAATCCTGTTTTTAACTGTTTGGCATTCCCAGCAAGCTTGTAAACCTTTGCAACCCCAGTTTAAGGTTCCCTAGCTAGTGTTTAGGCTTTGGGACAATAGAGAGAGTATTGGGTGAATTAAAAAGGTTATTTTCGGTCTGAATCTAGAGACGGTGACTTAGGTTTGGGAAGTTTTGTGGATGGATTAACTAGAGCGGATTGGCAGAGTGTTATATTGATGGTAATTGAGAAATAGATATGAATGATGAACTATGAAAGATTGAGATTGGTGAATATGATAAAGATAAACAGTGATCACTGAGATTTGAGCAACACATTATTGATATACTATGATTGGTAAGTCGCTATGCGCCTAGCAAGGATGGAGGTTGGATCCCGCTTGTCGAGGTTGCGGCGCCGACATAGGGGCTGTGGCAGTCTCCCACCTATGTTGAGATGTGAGAACTGAGATAGTCTCCCGCTCACATAACCTTTCCTGCCATAAGAGTGAACTCAGGCACTATAACCCGACAGAGTGAGCGGGGCACTATATCCTAGGGTTGAAAGTGAGCCGGGCACTATATCCCAAGGAGCGCACAAAGTGATCTGGGTACTATATCCGAGGGGTGCACAAAGTGAGCCGGGCACTATATCCCAGGGGCATGGCAGAAAGGCGACATCCAAAAGGATATGTCAAGTTGGCAGTTGAACTGACAAGTGATATCACAGCCAATAGGATAGACATCATGATATACATTCTCTATGTGTTTGCTTGCTTTGATTAATTGCATTATGCCTAAATGATTAACATGCCTAATTGCTAAATGAATTACTTGTTGTATATGAATCCTTCTTGTGTTTTACTTGTCTGCATTACTTGTATTTTGCTGGGATTAAGGAGGTTCGATAGGCGGTGGCAATGGGATCGCGTGGAGTGTAGGTTGGTGAAGGTTGTGGAACAACGTGGTGTTTATTAGTTAGAAAATCCTTAAGTTTGGATAACCCTTTTGGCTTTAAAGTATACTTATCAGTTTTGAACCTTTATGCTCATGAGAAGTACTAGGATTGCCTTTGGCTTTCCAAAACCTTGTATCTTAAATCTACTGGGTACTGCTACCATATTGAGAACCCCCGATTCTCATACCATATTGCGAACGTGGTGACAGAGTGAGCGGAGGATGGTACAGCTTTTGTTTTGATTTACTTTTGTAGTCTCTCACTTTTGTATGTTTTGTTGCCTTAGAAGCTTGTATTTCAGAACCTTTAAGAGATAGGACATGGCTGTTTTTAAATTAAAACTCCAATGTATATTTTCTTTAACTAGCCGACCTAAACTCTGCAGGCCGTGACTATTTATCTTTTGGTTATTGTGTGTGTGTGTGTGTGTGTGTGTGTGTGTATAACTTGCTTATTGTTTATTTATTAGCTTGTATCTTGGAGCTTTGCACGGTGTTATGTATTTTGTTTACATCTCATGCTTTTCGGGCTTTTGGTTACCATGTGACTGCTTCACGCTTTTATCCGTCTTTGATCTTATATTCCTTTTATCGGGGTTTTAGTTATAATATTACCTTGCATATATACATTCATATATGTATAGTTTGAGATTTAGAACTGTCGTGAAATTTTGTCGTCATTTACTTTACGGCTAGAGGTATGACTTAGGGTGACAGGGTGTTACATTTAGTGGTATCAGAGCTGTTCGTTCTTGTGAGCCTGAGTGATGGACTGATTGTGCTTCATTTCATACTCTGGGTTGTTTTAATTTCGTGCTATTTAGGATATCTGCTTGATATACATAGCATGCTTGTTTTGTGAGTTCCTTTTTGGGATAATTGAAGCACTAAGCTTGAGGTATTGAGACTGATCACGTTGATATCGATTATTTGGTGTAGATAGGACCCTAAATGGTGACTCGTGGATGAGGTCGATCACGTGCTCAAAGAGAGAGTGAGGATAATCCACCAGCTAATAACCATGCCGAGTTTATGGCGGTGATGACCAATTTGGCTAACACTATGCAAGCGAGTGCTGCTACGATGACTCAGGCTATGGAGAGGATAGGACAACCAGCTAGAAATGGAAATGAAAGTGGAGAAGGGGTTGGGAACAACTTAGGTGGTATCCCGATGACACTAGCTGCTTTCTTGAAAGTTAAGCCTTTGACTTTCAACGGAACAACAAATCCCACTGAAGCAGACAACTGGTTCCAAGCTATGGAACATTCATTGCAAGCTCAGCATGTTCCGGATACCCAATTCGTGGAGTTTGCGGCATATCAGTTATTGGGTGATGCTTACTAGTGGCAAGAAGAGTGCCAATTACTACAACTACAGAATGTGGACATTCTGTGGGAGTTAGTTCAGGCTGCCTTCTACAAGAAGTATTTTCCAGAGTCGATGAGGGAGGTAAGGGAGTTGGAGCTCATGCAGTTGAAGTAGGGGTTCATGACCATAGCTAAGTACACTAGCAAGTTCGAGGAGTTTTGTAGGTTCTCTAGGATTTGTCAGGATGCTCCTGAGTCCTACGAAGGTTGAAAATGTATCAAGTATCAGGGAGGCCTAAGGGAGAACATCATGAGTGCTGTGGCTCCATTGGAGATTAGGCAATTTTCGGAATTGGTGAACAAGACGAGAGTTGTAGAGGAATGTGCCAAGAAGACAGCTTTAGCGAGAGATACTCGTGGTGGTACCAATAACAGAGGTCGTGGGAGGTATCTTCCACCAAGAGGCCAGAACTTCAAGAAGGGTGGACGTGCCCCTTTAGCGTCCTCATAGTCAAGGAAACTTCAAAAATGCTACCTATGACAAATTTCACTAGGCGAGAGGAAGAGGTTTATGTTTTAATTGCGGACTACCTGGACACATTGCTAAGGAATGCACTCGTGAGAGGAATCAAAATGCGGGTTGGAATCAGCAACAAGGCCGTGTATTTGGTGTATTTGGTGTGAATGCTAATGATGCGACTAGGTCGGATCTTTTGACGAGAGGTCAGTGTAAAATTGGTGAGAAGACATTAATTACATTGTATGACTCGGGCGCTTTACATTCATTTATTGCGTTTGATAAAGCTGTTAAACTGGGATTCAAAATTTCAGACTTAAACTTTAATGTGCATGTGCATACCCCACTTTAAACAATTATAACTAGGTTAGATTATAGACAAATACCTTTCCAAATAGAGGATAGACCCTTCGTTCATGACTTAATCTGTTTGTCTTTTGTTTGGTTGGAGATGATTTTGTGATTTGATTGGTTATCAAAGAACCGAGTGTTGTTAGATTGCTTCAAGCGATCAATTCGATTTATGTTGGAAGGAGAAGAATGAGCAATTGTAGCTGAGGGTTACTACTTGAACTCTGTAGTGGTGAATTGTAGTGGGGAAAAATGTCAAGGTTATATACTTTTAGCTACGAATGCGTCGGGTGATGAGCAAAAGTTAGACCGAATTCCTGTAGTTAATGAGTTTTCTAAAGTATTTCCTGAAGATATTCTTGAATTCCCACCTCAAAGAGAGATTGAATTTATGATAGAATTGATGTCGGGAGCAGGTCCAGTCTCGATTGCACCGTACAGGATGGCTTCGATAGAGCTGGCTAAACTAAAAACTCAGTTGGAAGAACTTCTGAATAAGAGGTTCATTCGACCGAGTGTGTCTCCGTGGGGAGCGCTAGTTTGATTGGTGAAAAAGAAAGATGGAGGAATGCGACTTTGTGTGGACTATCGACAGTTGAACAAGGTGACGGTGAAGAACAAGTACCCATTGCCGAGGATCAATGACTTAATGGATCAGTTGCAAGGAGCTGGAGTGTTCTCGAAGGTCAATTTGAGGTTAGGTTTTCACCAAATAAAGGTGAAAGAGGAGGATATTCTGAAGATTGCTTTCAGAACACATTATGGTCACTATGAATATGCAGTGATGTCCTTTGGGTTGAGAATGCACCCTCTGTGTTCATGGATTATATGAACAGAGTATTTCATCCCTTTTTGGATGAGTTTGTGGTGGTGTTCATAGATGACATCTTGATTTATTCAAAAACAATAAAAGAGTATGAGGAGCATCTGAGGATAGTGTTGCAAATCCTAAAGGAGAGGAAACTTTATGCGAAGTTATCAAAGTGTGCATTTTGGAAGGAGGAGATAAAGTTCTTAGGATATGTTGTGGGTAAAGGAGGAATGACAGTAGATCCTTAGAAGGTTGAGGCGGTGATGGAGAAGGGAAGACTGACGTCAACAACAGAGATTAGCAGCTTCTTGGGATTAGCTGGATACTATCGAAAGTTTATTCAGGAAGTTTAGCAAATCGTGTTGCCGATGACGAAGCTAACTCGGAAAGATGCACCGTTTGTTTGGACGTCAGAGTGCGAGGAAAGTTTCCAAATTTTGAAGGAGAAATTGACTTCAGCGCCAGTTTTAATCTTACCAGAACCACATGAACTATTTGAAGTTTATTGCGATACCTCGTTGAAAGGTTTGGGTTGTGTGTTAATGCAATACAAAAATATGGTAGCTCAAGCTTCACGTCAGCTAAGACCACATGAGGTGAATTATCCAACTCATGACTTGGAATTGGCAGTGGTTGTGTTTACGTTGAAGATTTGGAGGCACTATTTGTATGGAGTGAAGTTCAGAGTCTTTTCTGACTACAAGAGTCTCAGGTATATCTTTGATCAGGAAGAGCTCAATATGCACCAAAGGATGATGAAGTTACTGAAAGATTACGACTTTGAACTGAGTTATCACCTCGAGAAGACTAATGTTGTAGCAGATGCCTTGAGCAAGAAGTTGTTGACGGTTGCTTGGATGAGAATTAAAGAGGAAGAGTTGGTAAATAAGTTTGCAGAACTTAAATTAAGTATTGGAGAAGTAGATGAGAAGACTTGTTTGAATCAATTGCATATCTCACTTTTTGTATATTTTGTTGTCTTAGAGGCTTGTATTTCAGAACCTTTGAGAGATAGGACGTGGCTGTTTTTAAATTAAAACTCTAATGTATCTTTTGTTTAACTAGTCGGCCTAAAATCTGCGAGCTGTGACTAGTTTTCTTTGGGTTATTATATATATATATATATATATATATATATATATATAACTTGTTTATTGTTTATCTATTACCTTGTATCTTGGAGCTTTACAAGGTGTGATGTATTTTGTTTACATCTCGTGCTTTTTGGGCTTTTAGTTACTGTGTGACCGTTTCGCACTTTTATTCATCTTTGATCTTATATTTCTTTCATCGAGCTTTTATATATATATAACTTTCTTATTGTTTATCTATTACCTTATATCTTGGAGCTTTGCAAGGTGTTATATATTTTGTTTATATCTCGTGCTTTTCGGATATTTGGTTACCGTGTGACCGCTTCACACTTTTATCCATCTTTGATCTTATATATATATATATATATATATATAGTTTGAGCTTTAGAATTGTCGTGATGCTTTGTCATCATTTGCTTTACGGCTAAAGGTAAGACTTAGAGTGATAGGGTGTTACAAGTAAGAGAATATAAGAAATTATATTATATTATATCTCATGTGTGTGATGTGTTTTATTTTATTGGTTTAATAAATATTTAATTAAATAATAAAATAAAAGGAAGTTGTATGATTACTTAAAAATGTAACCAACTTGATGAAAGTTGATTTTTGTAAAAAAAAAAATTTAGAATCAGTCCTTTACTCACCATCAATAACTTAATTACTTAATTGAAGAAAGAATTAAAAAGGCAAAAGAATAGATAAAGTAAATTCTTCCTAATACCATTATCATGGTGAATCAAGGTTAGTAATTCTTCTCATTTCTATTTGTGATAATCATGAATTTCAAGATCTTTTGTTATATGAATGATAATTTTAGGGCAATCTACCTAATTAAATAAATTGAGTGAATCTTTTACCTATATACACAAAACAGAAACTTGTTACGCGCATGTGCATTTTTATGTTTATGTAAATCGTGGGAGCCAACCACGGTTTCAATTTAATACATAAACCGTGGCTACTAGGCACGGTTTACTTGTGAATGGAATTCATCATAATATTTTTATGTTTATGTAAACCATGGGAGCCAACCACGGTTTCAATTTAATACATAAACCGTGGCTACTAGGCACGGTTTACTAAGGGAGGCAAATGCACATAAAACGTTGTAAGCAGCAACGGTTTATGAAGGAGTTTGAGTAGGCATAAACCTTTGTTAGCTGCAACGGTTTATGAAGAGAGAAATTCTATATATATATATGTGAGTGAGATTCAAGCTGGTGAAGAGATTATTGTCACAATGGCAAGTGAGGAAGAGAGTTTTCTTGTCTTAGTGCATTGCTCTAGAAAAATCCAAAAAAGCAAAAAATATGGTGTGAAGTTCACTGACAGAGAACCACTGAGTATTTTCATCAGTTCATCAAGCACTTTGTCAAATTTGAAGAACAGCATCTTGCAGAAGCTTGAGGTATTTGGTAGCAAGTGGGTGAAGAAGCTATTCTACAAGATTTTCATCGCAGTTGTCTCGACCGGTGTTAAGTATGATACCTTTGTGCTAGCGGCTGATGAAGGTGGACCCAGTTTGCGTTCTTGTCCGCAAACAGCTGAGATGACAACAGCATCAGAATATAGGCACGCGCGTATATACGCACGGTCTCCTCACTAGCATCTGTTGGGAGAACCCGGAACCTCTCATGGAACCATGTGTAGCACACTGTCATCTGCTTGACTTTACTCTGCGGAGGTAACTCCCCAAACAACTCGCGAAACCACACCCATGCTGGTCTTCCGTGTTCCATCAAATTCTCAAACTCAGTCAGGCACCCACTGACGGGCTCCCCATCGATCGGCAAACCCAGCTGATATGCCACATCTTGCAAAGTGATAGTGCACTCTCCAAATGGCATATGAAAGGTGTGGGTCTCAGGACGTTACCGCTCAATAAATGCGCTAACTAGAGGCTCATCAACCCAGAACCAGTGACTGTTCAGCCTAGCCAAGTGATGCAAGCCGGCGGTCTCCAAATACGGTATAATCCGGTCGTGTAAAGGCATATTCTGCTGTCTCCTAACGCCGCTAATAACTAGGCTGCAAAATGTGGGTAACAAAATCCCTCAACATACGACCCATACTAATAACATCAAACATAGTGTAGAATAACTTATTAGATACCGACTTTGGTTTTCTATTTCCTCTAATAAATAGTAATAACAACAACGAAACAATAGGAATAACAACAATACTAACAGAAATAATTCTACTAACAATAACAATAATTATAATGCTAACACCTCCCAATTCTAGTATAAAATAAAAGTAATAATAATAACTACCATTATCATAATAGTAACAAATATAATAATAGCAATAATGATACCACTACTACTGCTACTATGAAGTCATAATAACAAATTAAAAATAAAAGTACTAAAATGATATTACTAATAATAATAATAATAATAATAATAATAATAATAATAATAATAATAATAATAACAACTAACCTCTTCGTCAATGTATCCAGCCACGTGAGCAACGCTATTTAATCAATACAAGCGAGCTTCGTCTTTCATGGCTCCACCACCCAAATCTCACCAAAACCTTCCAAACCTCTCCCTGAAACTCTCTCAGCACCCCTTGCTCTTTCAATTTTTGTTTCAGCACAAATGATCCGGCATGACCATCAACGGATTATGTATTTATACTACTTAGCATGTAAACCGTGGGAACCAATGGAGGTTTTCGTTCAACGCCTCCTCTTCATAAACCGTAGGAAGCAACCACGGTTTATGCCTAAGCTTCTTCCTTCATAATCCGTGGTAGGTAGCCACGGATTATGCCCAACATTTTCCAACCATAAAACCTTGTAGCCTCCAACGGTTTACGTAGAAACCAGAAACCGTGGTTAGCTCCCACAGTTTACATAAAATTGAAATTGTACATGCACGTAAGAAGTTTCTGTTTTGTGTATTCAGGTAAACGATTCACAGAATTTATTTAATTAGGTAGATTGCCCATAATTTTATGACGTACACTAGAAATTTTATATTGAGTTTACAACACAATCATGTCGCATAAATCAAATATACTTTACACTTGCAGGAACATAAACAACTTCCAAAATTGGCAATGGTGATGGAGATTCTAAGCAAAAATGAAAGAATTTGGCACACTACTTTCTTGAGATATATATGTGCGTGTGCGTGGTGATTTTATGAGAGAACAGATACTTGAATGCCGAAAATAACAGAAGTATTGTTCCACTAGGCATGGCTACTACTTACTACATAAGATCAAGTGAAGTCAAAATAACCTATTATAGATTACATCCGAGTTTGGGACCATGTATATATATAAATCTCTTAGGTAGCATTTGTTGAGGTATTGAGACAGAGATTGAGTATCATGTTTATTGGTTTAGAGACTGATACTAAAATTTCTGTCTCTATCCTCAAAATTTCAGTATTTCAGTACCTCCAAAATTTCAATCTGTCTCTTAGTCTCTGTCTCTCAGTCTTTCCGTCTCTGTCTCTCCACCAAACGCTACCTTAATAATATATTAAACATATAAAGAAAGTGAAAATCTGCACCTTAAAAACTAGCTACTAAGAGAGAAAGAAACACTCTCCTTAAATACAACATCAAGTATTCCATACTACGTGATGTGAGACTTTGGACACAACACAATACCTAAGTCACTAACATAATATTTTCTACGGTTTTCTTAGTAATCCTCTTCTTTTATCCAGATTCGGAACGGGTAAGTAAAACTGTGCAATGAAGTTTAACATGGTCAGAGTCAGCGATTCAATTACTTGAGATTTTGAAATACTGGAATCAAAAAAGCGAAAATAAAGTGGAGGTTCTTGTTCATTAACACCACATATCATATAGGATAAATAGATAGAGAATTGGTATTCAGAAATTTGAGTTCATGGGACAACCATTGACACATGAAAATTAGATCAAAGGATATTTATCAAAGGCAAAATAGACTTAGATAGCATAAACCAATCAGGGAATTCTGACTACCACAACAACCACCCAAGAGGTCAAAACTCTTTTGTGTTAGCATATCATTGATTATAACAAAGAAAATTTAAAAATTTATGAAGTCAATTTTAAACTCAATCAATTTTCCCTCCACAAATAAAGGATACATCCGGTAATCTTACCTAAAAACCAATACTTTAAAGACATCAGGAGAAAGGTTGGTTGCAGATAGCATACCGGCCATTTTGATTTTGCAAATTATTGAACTAGTAGACTCTGTTATGCAAATATACATTCATAAAAATACTCGAGGAAAAGAGTGTATAACAAAACCTCAATAATTCTGTGTGTTGACAGAGGAAGATAAAATATTTCATTTCAATTTGAAGGGCTCAAACCTTTTCTGAGATTTCTGAGGACACTCCACATGAATGTGGAAACAAGGAAAAGGATGATACCAGTAATGATCGCATACTTTAGACCAAGGTTCATTAGCAAATTTACCAGAAGCCCTGCAAAGACAACGCCAAAGAAATTCGCAGATACACCAGACCAAAATGGCATATCAAGGATGGATGCTATAATGGCTCCGGACCATGCTCCTGTTCCAGGAAAAGGAACTGCTACAAACAGCATTAGACCAAGCCACTTAAACTCCTGGACTGGACCGGCTTTCTCTTTGGCATTCTCAAACAGCATGTCAAGGAATTGTGAAGCGGTAGAGCTCCTCGCAGCGAGGAATGATGCAAACTTTTTAAGGTAGAGTATGATGAATGGCACAGGGACCATGTTCCTACATCAATGGCATAAAGCTTGTTCAGTAAACAATGTAGGTACTCCCAGCATTACCAAAAGTCATTTTTTTTCCTTTGACAGAAGAAAAACATTTCATTCATAGAAATAGCCAAACAACACTTACAGAGCAGAGATAACTTAGATCTAAATCTAAAGAACAAGATGAGATATGTTCTATGTTGAACTATAAACTGATAGTGAGTCAAAGTAAGTTACGGCAACAGGTATTGACTATTGCGGCAGCATATCCTAAACTCCGAAACCCATATTTTGACTATTAAAATCTTCTCTAGAAGAATAAAATAAATTACCAGAGACAATATACACTCAAATATAACTGTTCAACATGAGGGTGCAAACACCTCTGGTATCAGAATCAATATCACACTAAAGCGAACAATACACATTCATTCAAGAAATAACAGTGACAAATTCCAGAATGGCGAGTTAAATGTAACAATGGCCACAGGTTGAAGAAGACTGAGAAAAAAGGAAAAAAAAACAAAAAAAAGGAGTGATGTAAATGTGATTGTGTATTCTGATTCTCAGTCAATGAGTGTAATTATAGAGATATCACATTGAGCTAAGAATAGCTTAACTCAACGAATGACTCAAACTAACTACCAATGACTGTCATAACAAAACTCTAACAATTCCTAACTAACACTCCTAGTTATCCTTTTAACAAGTAATAGCAAATAAGTTGCATAAGTGGAGGAAAATTCATGAATATCTCGAATCACAATTCATCCAAACAACCATGACAAATTTTAGAAAGCTTCTTAACAGCAACAAGGGTTACATAATAGGAGTGAATCTCAAGAATATCTAATAGTACAGTCACTATGGCGCCGCAATGCAGAAATTACAGGGAAAATTTGTGGTTGCAGACGGTAATTAAAAAGCATAGTCATATCAGACTAACCAACAAAGAGAGTACTTTATATAATCTCATGAAAAAAAAGACTAACCCAAGAATGGACAAAAGCGTTAAAGTGAAAGGGCTGAGGTTCATCCAGTAACCAACAGGAATAGCCCCACGAAGCTCAAGAACAGGAAGAGTGGCAAGTGTGAACACAACAACCCCATCAGGCAAACCCAATTTCCTCAACCAATTTGCAACCTTTAACCCAAAGCCAGAAGCTTTAATGGAGTCAGAAGCAGCAGCAACAGCAGCATTAGCATCTTTTGAAAAAGAAAACCAAGCCAGTGAGGCAGAAGCCCAAAACAGAACCAGCAAAGCGAATTTCATTGGCTTATCCTCAAAATGCAGAAACTTTTCAATTTTATCATTGGTATCATCCCCATCATCATCTTCCTCCGAAGAAAAAGCACAACCACCCCTTTGGAACAAGGAAGAAGGAACAACCGCAAGAGGGGTTCTAACATGAAAAGAAGGTTCAAGGTTAGTACGAGTGTGAGGAAGGAATTGTTTTCCATGTAAAATGAAGGAACGGGCATTGTAAAGTGAAATCCTTTGATAGGGCTTTCTTAAACATAATGGGGACGTAGATGATGCTAGTGCCAAAGCTGAGGCAGCCATTGAAGACCGATACAAAGATGATGAAGGGTTTTATTGTTTATATGAGATAGGAGTAAGAACAACACTAGAACTAGAGCAGAAACTTGATCATCACATTCTGTGAGTTTTCTCTTTTCTGGGTTAATGCTTAATAGTAACTAACACTCAATATTTACTACCAGTGTGCAAGTGAAATTGCAAAAGTTTTAAGCTTTGAGGGGAACGAAATGATGATAAGATTAAAGCAAGGGACTAATCTTGGTTCGCTCTTCTCAAATTGTCATTAGTAGAAAAAGGTTTGGAGGAAGGATAAGGAGAAGAAGGAGTTAACGAGGTTACAAGGGGACAGTGACACAAAAACGGAGCACTTCACGAGGTTTTACGCTTTTATAATATATATTTATCTTTTGTCATTTGCAAATATCAAAAAGCACCAGTGGTCTAGTGGTAGAATAGTACCCTGCCACGGTACAGACCCGGGTTCGATTCCCGGCTGGTGCAAACTGACTTTCTTTTTAGCCTTTACACTGCGGCTAATAATTCAAAGTCGGTTAAATCTTGTAACTTATATCAACAAAACTCTCTTGTTGCATATATAATTGGAATCATTTCAACACAATATGGGTGTGTATTCTAAATTCGATCTTGGTCTACCGATATTAGCTAATAAAGTTTAGTCTTCATTGCATAAAACTAGTTTCTAGAATACATAAAAAGAGAAATTGAAATTTGCGAACCTCTTCAAGGGAGGATTGTCTCTGCGCAAACACAATTTCATTTCTTGTAATCCAAATCCGGCACAAAAGGAAAACATTAAAATTCAATCTCTTTTCCATATCAACTTCTCCTGGAAAGCTTTCATCAAACTCAACCCACCATTGACAAACTCTTAGTGTGTTTGCGGTCGAATCCATTCGACCCAAGCCAACATTATTCATGTGATCTCTTTTAGATTGTATCAACTCAACCTCCAGCCAACTGGATTCGGTGCAATCCCATATATGATTGATATAATTAGTGATTTCCTGGTAGTGAATTCAAATTGCATTGAGCTCCGTGTAATTTAATCATGCTGTTATGATAATATGGAGAAACCATTACATACTCTTAAAAGACACAAATTTATTATTTGTATTCACTTGGTGTTGGATCATTTTATTTAATTTTAATTCTTGTAGAGTCTACAAATCATAATCAAATATTTATGATATAAAAAGAAGAGCATCCGCAATTCCGCAGGATATAACAAACTTACTTAATTCTCCTTTTTCACCAAAGTCTGCCTCTAATTTCTGACAAAACTTATATTTACATGCCTTATGAGTTATGACCACTGCCTAGAGAAAAATCACGAATCACCAAAAAATAATTAAAAAATACAAGGCCTTCAAGCAATACAAAATCCTGAATCCAAATGAAGATCATGCTTATACTTAAATCTAAACCTAATGAAATAGAGAAGTTTCAAACAAAATCCACCATCAGAATCCCCGATGACCCGTTGGATGCCATTGATGAATTGATATTGCAGTAATGATGATCTGTTTCATTGCCTACAATAATTTCAATCCTCAGCTTCCAAAGGGCCTTGATGAATTTTGCTTCATAAATGCAAATGATCAGTATATACATACGGATAATATAGGCCTTGATGTGCTGCAATAATAATAATAATAATAAGGAAAATCATAGCCTTCTCAAATTAAACCTTGTGCCTCAAAGTCTCTTGCCACTGAAAAAACAAACACAAAAGAAAGCAAATGTTAAGCTAAGGTAAACAAAATATATGGAACAAAAGGTATTCATTCTAATGTGCAATGCAACAAGCATGAAGCATCCAAGCTAGTATAAGCTTGACATGCAAATTCAGTTAATTATATGTTTGGGAAAGCTAGGGATGCAAAAAATAAGAAAATAATTCATTCATAGTTGCCAATCATTCCTGATACGCATGATAGGTTGGAAAACAGAACAGAACAACAAATGAGTTGGAAAGCATGTTGATGAAAATGGTCAAATGGATCAATTAGGCATGCAGAATTCAAGATTAAACATGAAGAAAGAAAAGAGATATTCAAAGAAGAAATTGAAGATACATATATACCTTGTGAATAAGGAAGAACAAGGACAACTTGCATGGTGACATTGTTTGGAGGAAGCTGCAAGCGAAGAGGATATAGTTTTCCATTCAATGGACTCCTATTACACACAATGATACCCTCTAGACCTGTCTCTTCCTCAAACTTACGAGTTAGTTCTTCAACTCCATTACCCTTGAAATTCAAGGAATACCCTGCACCTTCATCAGTTACTTCTCCATTGTCTTCAGCAACATGGTAGTATATGGTTCTACCTTCCACCTTGGGTGACGACCCGCCACTCATATTACTCCACTGATCAAAAACCAAACATGAATGTTAGCAAAAACCGGAAGCAATAAAATCAAACAAATTCTTATAACTAGCTAGCTAGGTACCATTTACATCAAAATGCATAATTTTCGTGAATGTTCTTCATCTTGATGTAATAATAATTTATGCGTGGAGACATCTATATATAATTTAGAATATAGTGTTTCGATCCCACTAGAAACTAACTAGGAATGAGCTAATTTGGAGCCAATTAGTTGAAAAATAAATTTATTATAAAAAAAACCCTCCATTACTTTAATTTTTTTAATTTCAAAATTAAAAATAAAAGAGAATTGATTGATTTAGTTATATCCCTATTTGATTTCCTAAATTTTTTCATAATTTTATTATCTAATCAGAAATAATCATGCTAAGTATATATTAAAAATAAGTTATTTTTATAGAATACACATTAAAAAATAAATTGAATAAAATATATTTATAATAAATATACAATAACTAATTTGTCGAATTTTAATACATAAATAGTATTTTTAATAAGAAATAATACTTCAAAATGCGTGTTTCCAAAGTATAATTCATAACTTTAAGTACTTGACGCATCAATTATTACATAAAAAATAATAACAAACAAGAAATAATGTAATTTTTTAATATAAATATATATAAAAAGTAAAAAAAAAAATTCATATATACGGTATTACAGAATAAAAAATGACTAACCATTAGACACAAAATTAAGCTTACAAATAACATTTTCCTTATAAAAATCTTATATAACTCATACACAAAGCAAAGACTTCTCTCATGATTTAATAACTTTTCACAAAAATGAAATAAAATTTAACCAATTCCAACAAAAAAAGATTTTGCAAGTTGAAACTTAAAACTCATACCTGCCTCAAGAAGCTTCCAGACTTGGCGTGCTTACGAGATGACGGGGCGTTGCTCATTCCAAGCCTCTCATCAAGATTCTCCTCCTCCTCCTCCGCTCTCGGCAACGGCGGAGCAGAAGGCTGCTTGAGATTCTCCACCACCGCCGCCATCTCTTCATTCTTATGAGTGGTCGGAGACTGACGAACATGAATCTCCACCACATCAACATCCCAAAGCACCCAATCCTGCGTGGCCGTCCTATGCGGAATATCATGAGTCACGGAGTTCCTCCACGGAGGAACACCACCATTTGCCCTCAAAAAGTTCCCATAGCGCGTCTTCAGCTTCACGCGCCCACCGTCCTTAACCGGTTCCCATTCAACTGAAGAGTCCAATCTGGAAGGTAGCGTCTGGAGAACCTTCCTCCCCGTCATGCCAAGGAGGAACGGGTTTGTTGAGGCGGTTAGGTACTTTCCGTAACAGCTTTTGAGGCGGATTATGTTGTCGTAACTGTCCACGTACTCTACGTGCCACCTGGCACTCTTGGAGGCACCGTTGCGGTCCTGCGTAACGGTTTCCTCGTCGTCCTCCGCTATGAGGTACTTGTCATGGTGGCTGCGGAGGCGCACCGCCTTTGCGTGCCGGAAGAAATCCATGCCGTTTCGGAATTTGTTGTTTGAGGTCGTTTTCTGCATGTTTGTGTTGCCGCACTTAATACTTAATATATATTGTTGTTGAAATTAAAGGAAAATAAGTAAGTAGTAGTGAGTTTGTTCTTGTTTTCTTTTGCTGTGAATGAAGTGAAAGGTCTTTTTTGTGGTTTTGGAGGTGAGGAAAGAATGATGAGTTGCTTTAAAATGGCAACTGGTGTGAGTATTTATGGGTTGCAAAACACGATGATGTGGCACTAATAATAAGAGGATGAATTTATTGATTTTGACTATTTAGTTATTTTTATTTAAAAATTTCTAATAATAATGAAATATTTGTTATTGTAGATTTAACATACATTAATTAATCTGTCAAAGATTCATTAAAATAATTTTTAGTGTAAATATAATTTTAAAATAGTAATGAATATTTTTTTATAATTTTTATTTTAACAAAATTATTTTATTTTATGCTTAATTTATTTCAACAAAATAAAATATAATAAAATACCGATTAAAACTGTAATTCAATGAAGATGTGAACCATTTTATTAATTTTTTATTTTAACAAAAGTGACTAGTTCATGGCTCATGCTTTGTGAAATTATTAATTTTTTAAATAATGTTAAAGTGAATATTTAAGCTATTTATTTGTGTTTAATAATTCTTACTAGGCAGTCAAACTATTCAAACAATGAAATATTTATTAAACAACAAAAAATATTTATTTATTGGATTTAATTGCTAAAATTATAAAATATAATTAAATATTACGTTGAGATTAAAAATATGGATATAAATTTTATGAATAACTTTGGTATAAATGTTCTTTAACATGTGTTATCAGTTATCACATAAAAATTAACTACCAACTAATTTAAAAATCTAAGACAACATTTTAATTGAATAACTTAAGTAATCAAGATATAACATTTAAACTCTTACATTACTATCTATTTTAGTAGCACTGCTTTTTTTTTTTTTTTTAAATTCCAGTAGTGGTGTGTGCACCGTAAATTTTTATTCATGGTAAAAGTATATGTGCTAGTTGAATGACAAGGTTTGAGGATGTTTATGGGTGCACATGTGGTAAAATAAGAAGCAGTCATAGGTGGCAACTGAAAGACACGGTTGGGTCATTAGTCATTACACGTGCAAATCGGGTATTTCCATCTTCCTTCACTCATTCAATTCAAGTTCCGTGTGGTGCGACGCAATATTATCATCACAATGCTTGGTACAGTATACCGTTTCATTCTTATTCCGAATTCTAGAGAGAAAGGTGTGCTACTTTTTCTTTTCCCTTAAATGTTGGTTTAATTCATATTAAATAAAATAATATAAAGATAAGTATAATGGAAATAAAGCTAGGACTTAGGACAAGGTGGTTCATTCATTTGTGGCGGTAGGCATTGGAGACACTCTTGATCAGGAGAGTTAGGAAAAATGACTTTCTCAGCCTAAACATTTATAATTTTATATGGAGTTGCTTTGGATCTAGTTAAAAACTTCTTTCAGGATTTAAATATGATTATGAAAGGATAGCTACGGTGATTATATAAATATTGTTAAAATTATAATTATATTTTTATATATTTTTTGATAATATTTTTTTAAAAAATACTTTTAATAATAAAAAATATTATTTTAGTTTTAATAATAATTTTTAATTAAAATACTATAGTAACTATAGTTACTGAAACATATATGACACTAATAATTACTTCTATAAATCAAGTTAATGCGAAATTTCTAATACAGTAAAATTAATTTTATTTTATTTTGGAATAAGATTGAGTTCAATTGAGTTTTTATTGGGTGAAACTAAATTTAAAAAAGAGTAAAGTATCGTTTTTGTCCCAACGTTTAGGGTAAGTTTTAAAGTTGTCTCTAACGTTTCAATTGTCCTATTTAAGTCCCTAATGTTCAATGTTATCCTGTTATTAGGGATCCGTTAACAGAATTGATGGCGGGACAAAATTGAAACGATTTTAAAATATTAGGACTTAAATAAGACGATTAAAATGTTAGAGACAACTTTAAAACTTACACCAAACTGTTAAAGACAAAAACGATACTTTACTCTTTCAAAAACTTTATCTAATTCCAACATAACCCATACTGCCAATCTGCCATATAGACGATAGGTTACATATTTTAACAGAAACCAATTCAGTGGAGCCCAAACCAACTCATATTTATTTATTATTATTTAATTAGGCCCCATGACCCCCAAAAAAGTGTAAGATAGGATTGGTGAGTCAGCCCAATTCAATAAACAGTCAATATTGGATATCCTATACTATGTCTATGATGGTATCTAGTATCCAATGAACCAAAACAAATTAAAGTGCTGTTTTTGTCGCTGTCTGGCTTATTTGATAATCCCAAAGAAAGAAACTTAGAAGGAGGGAGAATCAAAATGGCATGCCAGTGGCAACTTATGGTATGGCTTATGGTTGCTTCTAGGGTCTAGCCGCAACTAAAAAATTAAGGAAAAGGGATAAAGAAAGAGACTTATGACTAATGAAAGACCAACACAAGAACGGATCGGAAGGAAGACAAAGAAACAACAATAATACTTGAGGCAGAAGCTATGGACATTTTTCTCATTAATTAATGCATTGGAAACCATATGAGACTAACATTTGCATGACATGTCCTCTGATTAACACAAATGGACAATCTTGCACCAAATTTTTCTTTCTAGATAGAACATATAATTTCTGATATTTTGTTTATCCATTTCACATTTTATTTTATTTTAATATAAATTTTACTAGGTAGATAATGACGTTTGTAAATAATATGAACAATAGACTCTAAAATTGACTCAATAAAGTAAAAAGACACTTCACCTTCATATTACCTCATAAACCTTAACATTAGGATAATCATTTGCATACTTAGTAAATTAAATATTTAACCATTATTAACTGTACATAAGTAATTCAAATAAAAAAACATAACCATCTAATTAAAAATAATAAATATAATCATCTGCATACTTATTAAATTAAACATCCAATATATTTATTGTCCACATTATTTAATATTCTCATTCTCTACCTATACTTTTCCTTCTAATACATATGGGATAGATAGTACTGATCAACACTTTGTACACTCAGAAAGCCAACCCTTATCCCATCTCTGTTCTTTCTCATTGATTCCATTTCTTGGCATGTATTCCCAATGTTATGCATAAATTATAAAAACATTTAATTTAAATACACATCTTATCCTTTCTAGTTGGTCCAAAAATAATATTTACGATCAAATTTTATAAATAATATGATTAAATTAGATTTATATTTATAATTAAAATATAAATAAAAATTACAAAAATATAATAATTGCTCATTTTTTGGTTTTTAGTAAAAATTTAATTATGTTGTTGTGAAAATTTTAATTATTTTCTTATAAAAAGTTTCATTATTTTAATGGTTAAATATTTTATTGAAAAATGTGTAGAAAACAACACAAAAATATTTTATAATAGAAACACAAAAAATAAAATCAGAAACCATAGCAAACAAGTCGTAATCATAAGTCAAAACCCGTTTTGACGCGTGAATACGCTCTAAATCCTTATATGAATTCACAAGAAAACGCCTCTTTAAAAGTTTCGGCTATAGCTGTATACAGAAATCAGAATTGGTCAAGGTCCTAGCGTCCTCACTTATAATATTTTCCATCTAACAAAATTGACATGTTGACGTAGACCTATAATAACTTAACAAGTGTATATACGCGTAGTACATAGTATTTATACTCTCCTAAGTATTCCATACTAATCAAACTGTTCTTTCCTTTAATTTAATCCGTTTTATAAGAAATTCAAATGCCTTAGCTTATAGAAAAGATCGAAGAAATGGGCTGCAATACCATAAGCGTGTTTAATTTTTTGCGTTTGCTACTTCAAAATCATAATCTAGTTTCCCAAACAAAAGTATACTTCCTTTTAATCCTTCTTATTAAGATCAAATATCAAATTAAAGTTGGTGCTGCCGAAAATAAAAGCGTAATAATATATAATTATATAGTATGTAGAATTAACAATAAGCTTAAAGGAAAATATTATTATTAGAGATAAAATTAAACGACCCCCTACTTTCGTGTTGCCATCTTAATGGTAGTGCGTCTGTTAGTTTATTAAAGAGTGTGAAAACATTTCGCGTGTGTATGTGTGAATTGTCTTGTGAGGTGACACATTTTTCATAGTGGAGTAAGGTTGGTGAAGACATGAAGCAACATATATAATAACTGTTTCATAATAATCCAACCATATCGCAATCAATTAAAATGAAAGATGTGGTTCTTCGGGAGAAAAAAAAGAACCGGTATCTAAGCAGTGTTAGTTTACACAGTTGTATTGTTAGAGAATGTTTAGAGGCGATCTTACCTAATAGTAAAAAGAGAAAGTTAACTTATGGTAGATGGATTATACTGTTTCTTACAAGTTGGGCCAAATTTTAAAGAAAAGCATTATCTATGATCATCATTCACGGATGTGAAACATTCACATTTTTAGATGGAAGAGTTATTCCTATGCTGACATAACATCTACAAGGATTTTCACATATGAATTTATCCGTAAACCTTGTTACTCTGAAATATATTTAGAAAATTTTATAGTTAATTTTCTTTTTTTTTTTTATCTGTTAAAAATGTTGGTCTATAGAGTTGTCCTTGTCAAAAATCATCAATAATTAATACGTGCCGTAAGAAAATAATGCATGTACCCAATGAAATCATCCTTTTAGAATTTTCAAATCATTTAAGGACTTCAAAAGCCCATAATTTCCAAACAATCTCACAAATTATAAAAAACTTCCATGAAAGGAAAACCAAATAAAGGGGAAATAAAATCAAAATTCAATCAATGAAGAATGGAAAAATCAAACAGCAATTAAATCAACACGTAAAAAAGGTACACGTACGCACCTGACCCAACTTGGAGGCCTGCCTCACTGGCGGAGACTTGAGGGAGAAAACGGACATCGGCGATGACGGGTCTGAAGGGGCGGAAAACTCATCGGAGAAAGCCAAAGAAGCATACTCATCCACCTCATCATCTTCCTCTTCTTCCGGCAATTCCACGGCCTCAACATCCCATAGGACCCAACCCTGTGTACGTAACAGATAAATTATTAAGGGAAGATCAAAATTGATAAGAACTACTCGAATTGAACTACAAGTGCCGAAACAGATCCAATTAGGCACCATAATTATAATAATATATGTAAATTAAAAATATTATTTATACACTAAAATTACCTATCAAAAGCAATTTTTATTTATTTTAATGTACATCTAATATGGTTCTATATATAAATACATCGTACTGATTTGAGTTTTGAGTGCAAATGTCGTGAAGTAATAAGATAACAGATTCTGTTTCAACTTACACTTGAAATTCCTGCAACAGGGTCGTCGTGAGTGACGGTGTTCCTCCACGGAAGAGTCGCACCGTTCCCTCTGAGAAACTTCCCGCACCAGCTCCGGAGCCTGACCTGGAAACCGTCTCGAACCGGTTCCCACTCGAACTTCCAACTGAGGCTGTTGTCAAACTCTGCCTGGACCACCCTGTTTCCGGTCATCCCAAGGAGGAAAGGGGTTTCCGTAGCGGCAAGATACCTCCCGTGGCAGCTCCTCAGCCGGACGCGGTGGCTGCCTCCGCCGCCGTTGATGTCGTCATCATTCACGACTTCAACGATCCATTTGGCCCTTCTTGTGTCGCCTTTTCGGCTCTGGTGGACCTTCTCGAGGTCCCGGTCCGCCACGAGGTACTTGTCGAGGTGGCTGCGGAGCTTAACGGCTTTTGCCTTGGTGAAAAACTCCATTAACGGAAAAACAGTTAGGTGAAGCTGGAAACTGAGCTATATGGCTATGCGGGAAGTGCGTGACTTTCAATTTTTTCTGTGCCTGTATAACTCCATATATATTATACTCTCCGTGCCATTATTGTTTGATGATGATGTGCTTATTTTAAGCTGACTAACGTCAATACTAATTAAGAGATATTAAATAAGAGAAATCCTAAAAGATTATCGAAAATTTATTATTTTTGGTTATTATATTTAATTATTTATTAATTTAAGTTTTTTTAGTATAATAATTTAATATATTTTAGTCTGTATTTTTAAATATTAAAAATTAATTAATAATCAAAAATAATAAATTATATAATTATTTAATATTTTTTATTAAATAATTTGAGATAAAGTATTGTTGTAATATCTAACCTTTTAATTAAGTTTTAATTTTTTTTTAATATTTGAAATGTTTTATTTCGTTTTATTTTAATTTTTTAGCTATAATTAAAATTTTTTTGTCTAAAAAACTTATTTTTATTGTTATTTTTTTATTATTCAGTCATTTTTGCTCTAAAATTACTGCAACTATCCTTCTATAATTACTACAATTATAATTTTTGTCGTTATCTAAAAATAATATAATGAAAAAATATTTTTAAAAAAATTTAATTATGACAATATGACTAAAATAAAATATTTAAAATAAAAATAAAATATATCAAATATTAAAAAAATTATAACTTAATCTACAAGTTACGAATTAAAATAATATTTTATTTAATATAATACATATTTATATTTTGTTAGCTATTTTATTTTAGTTTATTTATTTATCAATCTATCACTATAACTGTCATTCTAATTTTACTATTAATAAAATCAATTAAGTAATTTCGTTGTTTAATTTTATATATGTTCTTCCTAGTCACCAAAAAAAATATATGTTCTTCCTAATGTACCCTTGACATAATGACATTGTCAAGTTTTTATTTTTATTCGTTTTTCACAAACTATACTTTTGAGTTACTAATACAATAACAAAATTAAAATCTTGTTTCACTAAGTGAAGTTAACTATATGGATCAAACGATAGCTCTATTGATAAATTTTATTATGTATCTGTTGATCGAAAAATATTTTCAATGAAAGTAAGTTGATTCAAAATAAGTCAAAAACAATTTCTCGAAAAGATGTACGCATAAGCGTGGGGATGAAAGTAGTTAGCGCAGATTGGATTTCGAGCGACTTATTAATTGAATAGGCTTAATCGAGTAAGTTATTCGATATGAATAATCGAGTAAGGCATTCGAAATGCAGGTCGAATGGTTATGGTAGTGGAACAATTAAAGGTTTCTATCACATAAAAAAATTATGGGAAACGTCTACAATCAAGCGACGGGAATAGTTATAAAGGAAAAAAGTATTTGAAAATTCAAATTTGTAATTAATTGTAATTGATTATAATTAATTGTCAGTTACTAAAAGTAGATTATAAATATTAGGAAGTCTTAGGAGATTAGGGTTGGAATTTTACTTCAAAAAACACTCAAGCACACTCACATCCCAGCGAATTTCTGAATCTGCATTCGAGTTCAATTTCTGTAGGATTCCTTCTATATTTTTAACTTTCAATTTACATTTCTGTAAAACTTTATTTTTTCAAGCAATTTCAACTTTCAAGTATTCCTTTAATCTTCTTTGTTCAATTTACTTTCTAGTACTTTTAGTTCTCCGTCCAAGCCCCTTTTGACCCAGGTATTTTATTGTTTTCTTTTATTTTTAACACAAATTTTTAAATTTCAGTCAATTTACTTTTCGAGGTCGTTTATTTTAAACTTTTCTATCTTTTTATAAATCTTTATTTATTTGTCATCTCGATATACATCTAATCGAAAGACACTTTGACGCACTTTTAGAAAACTGGTACCTGCACAAAGGAGTAGATTTCGCTCCCAGACCACTAGATATCGAACCACCATCGATTTGCTAAAAATCGACAAAACAAATTGGCACGCCCAGTGGGACGATTTTAAATCGAAGTGTGTCAAATAAATTTTCCAGTATTACTTAGTGTATGCGATTACGGAGTGGAAAAATCATTCACATGGCTGATGAGATATCAATTGTGAATGGTGGTTCATCCACTAACGATAACATACCAATATCCGTGCAACAGGCCGACGTGTCTTCACGTTCGGAGGCTGCAATTGGAACTGAAAGTTTAGCAGTTACGACTGTTCAAACTACTGGAAATGGTGGGCATAATATTCATCCATGTGGCCCTGCACCACCATATCAACCTCCATTAACCGTTGGATGGCCTCGATATGGTCTTCCTCCTGGTTATACCCCACCAGTGAGTGGTTTTGTTCCACCTATCCATTTTGGGAATGCAAATGGAGTGAATAATACTCAAAACCCACAACAGTACTCTGAGTACTCTCGTGATTATAATGTGGGTTCCACTTCGAATGCTGCTAACTCAATGGCAGTATATCGACAACAAGTGGAAGAGAATCACCATGACTTAGTCAATTTATTGACCCAACAAATGACTACAATTCTAAATCCCATGATGACTGATCATGAATCAAAATTCGAGCGTCTTGCTAGACAAGTCGAAAGGATTGTTCGAATTGTTGATTATGATGGAGGTGAAAGGCATAACGCCAGGGGAAATAATGGAGTAGAAAATGTTTTTCAAAATGAAGGTAATGTTTTGAATCAAGAAAACCCTTATGTAGTTTCCCGAGGCCAAAATGATGATGACGTTTTAGCCAGATTACATGTTAATCATGGTGGTGAACGTTATCAAGTCACTAGAATTGTAGAAGAAGTATTAAATCAAGTTGGGCTGAATGTTAGTTTTATGAACCAACCACATTTTATGTCCGCTTTCCCCTAGGTTGTTCAGATGGCTGAAGTGTCGAGAGGGGTGAAGAATCCAAAGATAGTCACAAAATTTACTGGCGAAGTTGGAGAATCAACTACTGAACATGTTGCTCGTTATTTGGTCGAGATTGGAAATTTAGCTAATGATGAAAATTTGAAAATGAAATTTTTTCCTTCTTCATTGACGAAGAATGCATTTACTTGGTTTTCAAATCTTAGACCAAATTCAATCACGACATGGAATCAGTTAGAAACTGCTTTTCACGCTCAGTTTTATCGAGGGGAGATGAATGTAGCAGTTACTGATCTGGTGGCTTTGAAACGTGAGGATGGTGAAACCATCGATGATTATTTAATATGTTTCAAAAACGCTATGAGTAGATGTTATGTGTCATTACCTGAAAGTGAGATAGTGAAAATAGCAACCATGGGATTAGGATTTTATACGCGTAGAAAATTACTTAATGTGCATATCCCTGATCTGGCACATTTGGCAGAAAAGGTTCGTCAAACCGAGCTTATGAAAAAAGAAAAAGAGAAATATAGGAGTGAGCAACGATCGAAGAGTAAATCCTTTACTCGAAAAGAAAAAGTTGCTTATGTGACTATGGAGTCCTCTGAAGAGGAACTTGATTTTGAAACTGAAGTCGGTTTGGCTGAACTTAAGAAAGGTCCTCCTTATGTTTGTTCTCTTCTTAAGAAGCTTCCTAGTACTGAGAAATCGAATGATTCAAAACTGAAAAGTGGAAAAAAATATAGTTTTGATATTTCAAAATCTGATCAGATTTTTTATGTGTTGCTTAAAGATAAACAATTAATTCTGCCTGAAGGCAAAACTTTACATTTGGTGAAAAATCTGAAAGGAAAGCCTTATTGTAAATTTCACCAAGAAACAAGTCATTTGACTAACAGTTGTGTCTGTTTCAGGGACTTAATTCAAGAAGCAATAATGGAGGGACGATTGAAATTCGACGATGGCAAAAAAGAGATGAAGGTCGATACCGATCCTTTCAAAGCAGATGCTAGTTTTGTGGAACCATGTTTCGGAGTTAACATGGTTGGCATGTCCTATGATTTTGATGTGAATCTTGATGATTTCGAGTCACAGGTTCGGACAGTGTATCCCCGGCGGGCGATAGTTTGCTGGATTTTTTGGTCTAGCAGAAAATCAAAGATCAAGACGTATCTCTGTGTCCACGGTGCAATGCTGTTTTTGATGCTGAAGCAGCGGTAATCTTTGAAAAAGTAAGAATGAAGAAGGAATTGGCTCACAGAGAAGAGCAAGCACGTCAGAGGCAGCCTATTCAGCATTTTGAGGGTCAAAGTTCTGCAACCCCTCAACAAGGCCCTGTCGTGCCTTTAAGCCGATCTCAGGCTATATGTGTTCAGTAGATTCAAAACTGTCATGAGTTTCAGAAAAGAAATCATTTGTATCGACGTAATCCACAATGGGGGCATCAAGCACCTTCTCGAAATCAGCATGCCTATTTTCGAGGTCGTGCCAGGGGTTATCCGAGAGGAAGAGGTGGAAGAAGAAGTTTCATTCAAAATAAGAAACCTCAGGTAGAAACAGGCAAAGAGATAAGCAAGGGGGCAACGCCTTCTGTTCATTCTCGAATTGTTTTTCCTTCTGATGGAGAGACTTATCCGAAAGAAATTCCATCGCCTGCAAAGATGGGAAAAGGTAAGGCAGTAGCCCAGTCTTCAGGAGTTGACAAGAGTAAGGATGTCGA
This sequence comes from Arachis hypogaea, assembly GCF_003086295.3. Lineage (NCBI taxonomy): Eukaryota > Viridiplantae > Streptophyta > Magnoliopsida > Fabales > Fabaceae > Arachis > Arachis hypogaea. Next base: position 33,620,008 of record NC_092050.1, read on the forward strand.
TGTTGATGAAGAATATTTTGATGAAGGAGATGACGATATGATAGGGACGATTTTGATCATTCCAACTGAATATTTTGGGGAGTATGAAGGTGACCCTAATGAAGATTATGATTCGGAGGATGAAGAAGCTTTTTCCTTTATCCGAATCGAGGATGAGCTGGGTTATTTCTTACGGCCTACTGAGAAACAAATGTCTCATATCTGCCCACTTCATATAACAACTACTTTGAGTGGGATAAAAGTGAATAAAATCTTGATTGATGGTGGTGATGCGATCAGTCTGGGGCCTGAGAGGATGTTAATCAAAGTGGGTAAGCATCCTGAAGATCTAGTCCCTATAAATATTGCTGTAACAGACTTTAGTGGGACTTCAACTCCAGCCAGAGGGTTGGTTACTCTGACTGTGAAAGTTGGCTCGTCTGAGCATAATACTGTCTTTGTGGTGGTTCCATCGAGAGAAAGTTATAATGCTTTCCTGGGACGAGATTGGATCCATGGTATAGGTGCATTTCCTTCCACGGTGCATCAGAGTGTTCTTCTATGGACAAAAGATGGTAAACTTGAAGTCATTAAGGCAGATTTGAATCTTTATGTCGAAAAACTGTACGTTGATTTCAGGATATATAATTCTAAATTGAAGCCTCTGAATGTTGATCGGGCACTAAACTCTTATAATTGTGAAGGTTGCTATCTATCCTCTGACGGCCTTTCGATGAAGTTACGCTATTCTGAGTTGGGTTTTGAGCCGACTGGTTGGGATTGTCTTTCTTAAAGGTTTTTGAAGAAACTGCTGGATGGACCAGGTTGAGGAGTCTCTGACTACCTGGTAACATTACATAATTATTTAAATAATTTTCAGTTACTAGAAAATAAATTTGATTCTTCTGATGAAGTTGAATCACATAGGGTTAGTAATCTTATTAGTTATAATGTGTTCGATTCGACGTCTTCAGTCGAATTTAGTTATGATTTCTCCATTTCTTGTAATAAAAGTAATGATGCAAGCCGAACTGCCGATTTAATAGCAGAGGCTCATTGCGTAGAAAATAGAAGTAATGATATTTTTATCAATGATCAAGTCTCTTCTGTTGCTGATAATTCCATTGATTTCACTTTTGATTGCATTTATGATCTAGAACCATTGGGTTTTGAAAAATACTCAGTAAATGATGATGATTATTATAAAGGGTTTGAATCTCAAAATCCCTTAGAGATAATTAATCTAGGAACTTCTGATGATGTTCAAATTACATATATTTGTAAAGATCTTGTTGATCCTTTTCGAACTGAACTCTTTAATCTTTTACATGAGTTTAAAGATTGTTTTGCTTGGGATTATCATGAGATGCCTGGTCTTGATCGTTCACTGGTAGAACATCGATTAGCATTGAAAGCTAATGCTCGACCTGTGAAATAGACTCCAAGACGTTTTGCTCCTGAAATTAATATAAAAATTAAAGAAAAGATAGAACGCTTGATTAAAGTGAAATTTATTCGAACGACACGCTATGTTAAGTGGGTGTCGAATATTGTTCCTGTTATGAAGAAGAATGAGAAGTTGAGAGTGTGCATCGATTTTCGAGATTTGAATAATGCTACTCCAAAAGATGAATATTTTATGCCCATCGCAGATATGTTAATCGATTTTGCAGTAGGAAATGAAATACTTAGTTTCATGGATGGTTATTATAGATATAACCAAATTTTCATTGCAGAAAATGATGTGGCTAAAACTGTCTTTCGTTGTCCTGGGGCATTAGGTACATATGAATGGGTTGTTATGTCTTTCGTTGTTCTAGGGCATTAAGTTTGAAAAATGCTGGAGCAACATATCAGCGAGCAATGAATTCTATTTTCCATGAGTTTATAGGAAAATTTATGGAAGTATATGTCGATGACATTATGGTTAAATCAATTTCGATAAGCTAGCACATTGATCATTTAAGAAGGACATTCCTTACTATGAGGAAGAAAGGGTTAAAGATGAATCCTTTGAAATGTGCTTTTGGTGTATCGGCTGGAAATTTTTTGGATTTTGTTATTCATAAAAAAGGGATTGCTATCGATAAAAATAAAGCAGATGCGATATTGGCGTTGTCTACACCCAAATCGAAGAAAGAAGTGCAATCATTTTTGGGTAAGGTAAATTATCTTCGAAGATTCATCTCGAATCTTTTAGATTGAACTAGAGTGTTTGCACCTTTAGTGAAATTAAAAAATGATTTACAATTCGAATGGACATCGGAGCATCAGTTAGCGTTCGATTCGATTAAGACTTATTTGTCTAAAGCCCCAATTATGGCGAATGTTCGACCATTTGAACCCTTAAAATTATATATTGCAGCATCTGAAAATACTATAGGATGTATGTTAGCCCAGGATGATAAAAATGGGCATGAGCGGGCAGTTTATTACCTTAGTCGAGTTTTAACTAATATTGAAACAAGGTATTCTCCAATCGAAAAATTGTGTTTGTCTCTATATCATGCTTGTATGAAATTAAAGTGTTATATGGTGGGTAAATTGGTGAAAGTTATAGCACAAACTGATTTAATTAAGTATATGTTGAGTTTTCCTATGTTAAGGGGATGTTTAGGAAAATGGATGCTGGCATTGACGAAATTTGATTTACAGTATGTCCCAGCCAAGGCTGTGAAAGGACAGGTCATTGTAGATTTTCTTGTGGATAATTCGAAAGATCTGAATGACCAGGGGGCAAATATAATCGAAGTAAAAATTGATTATTGGAAGTTGTATTTTGATGGGTCAAAACATAAAGATGGCGCAGGAGTTGGGATTTTAATTGTTTCACCAGAAGGAATTCTGTCAAAATTTCTATTTGAAATAAAATATCCTTGTTCGAATAATGAGGCAGAGTATGAAGCATTGATTTTGGGCCTCGAAATCTTAATTAATAAAGGAGTTTTGGAAGTTCAGATATTAGGGAATTCCCAGTTGGTTTTGAAGCAGTTGTCCAAAGAATTTAAATGTAATAATGAGAGGTTACAGAAGTATTTGACAACTGCTTGGGAGTTGTTAACTTCTTTTCAAAGAGTTTCTCTAGTTCATATTCCAAGGATTCAGAATGAAATGGCTAATGAATTAGCCCAAATTGCTTCGAAGTATAAAATTGGCCAGGAACCCTTGAGTCTTTGGTAGGTATTCATCCGATTTTAGTACCTGCAAGTGAAAGGAAAGTTTTGTGTGTTGATGAATGGGAGGACATTGATTGGAGGAAGCCTATTGCTCAGTACTTGAAAGATTCCAATATTCCAGTTGATAGAAAAATGAAATTACGAGCAATAAATTTTGTTTTAATGGCTGACGAATTGTATAAGAATGGTATCGATGGGAGTCTATCGAGATGTTTAGGTCAAAATGACCAAAATATTGCTTTGGGTGAAGTTCACAATGGGATATGCGGTACTCATCAAGCTGGAAAGAAAATGAGATAGGTGTTATATCGCAATCATGTATATTGGCCATCTATGATTAAAGATTGCAGTGATTATGCAAAAGCATGTCTAGAATGCCAGAAACATGGCTCGATTTAACAAATCCCAGCATCCGAATTACATTTGATAATAAAGCCATGGCCATTTAGAGGTTGGATTTTGGATTTAATTAGGTTAATTCATCCTCCTTCATCAAAACAACACAAGTTTATCCTAGTAGCAATTGATTATTTTACCAAATGGGTTGAAACGATTCCCTTGATAGAAGTAAGTCAAGGTGAGATAATAGATTTTATTGAGGAACATATTATCCATCGATTTGGGATCTCTCAAACACTAAGTACTGATCAAGGAACAATGTTTACTGGTCAGCGGATTAAAAATTTTGCAGCTTCGAGAAGTATTTATATGGTTACTTCGACTCCTTATTATGCACAGGCTAATGGGCAGGTGGAAGCAGCAAATAAGATTTTGATAAGTTTGATAAAAAAACACATTGAAAATAAGCCTCGAACATGGCATAAAACTTTAAGCCAAGTGTTTTGGGTTTATCGAAATTCACCAAGGGATTCGACAGGTACTTCGCCATATAAGTTGGTGTATGGTCATGATGCAGTGTTACCATTAGAAATTAATTTGAATACTTTAAGAGTACTAAGACAGAATGAATTGACAGTTGATGACTATTGGAATGCAATGTTTGATGAGTTAGATGAATTAGACTCAGAACAAATTTTGGCACTCGATGATATGATTCGACAAAAAGAAAGTATTGCTCGAAGTTATAATCGTCGAATTAAGGGAAAGTCTTTTAATGTAGGTGAATTGGTTTTGAAAGTTATCTTGCTAATGGAAAAGAAATCGAAATTTCTTGGTAAATGGTCCTATACCTGGGAAGGTCCGTTCCAAGTGATGGGAACATATTCTAGAAATGCTTACCAGATTAAAGATATTGAATCAGAAAGAGTAATTAATTCGGTTAATAGAAAATACTTGAAGCAATACTATTGTTGGCAAAAGTAGAAGTTCAACATGCATATATCTAGAAAAGATGGAAACTATTACAAAAAAAAAAAAAAATAAAACTTGAGATGAAAAGAAATTCAAGGTGCCATTAGTTTTGCTAAATCAGAGCGTAGCTTTGCCCTTTTGTTGTCCCGAATTGAAAGTACTTCAATTTGTTTGAACTTGTCAGCTTGGATTTTCTCAAGTTGTTTTTCATATTCTCCCCGTTTGGTATCAATTGAAACAAGTTCTTGAATGAGGTGGTGTTGTTCTTGTTGGGCTGCTGCTAGAGGTTTGGCTATAGTAGCTCGATTTTGGCGTATTGTGGTAAGCTTTTCCTTAATCTGAGCTAATTCTACTTCAAGTTTTGCTTCTTCTTCGTCATGAAAAGCTTGAACAGAAATAGCATGGGAGATTCTCAGATCAAATTCCTCACGAGAAGTTTGGATTGGTTGAGCGGCTGCAAAATAATTTTCTATATTAGTTTTGATATTGGTTTCTTCAGTCTCAGTTTCTTGGAGTTGAAATTGAGATGCAACGCTCTCATTAAGAAGTTGTTTGAATTCTTGAATTGAGGCAGAATTTAGTGTGTTAGTTGGGAGTTCAAAAGAAGAATTCAAAAGATTAGCCAGGAGTTGGTTAAGAATTGGATCATTAACCCATGTGGTAGGTGGATGATCCAAGAGCTTAATGAGTGATCGAAGCTGTTCTCGAGTGCCAGGATCTAATTCGAATGGAGGCCTTGATGTAGCAGGTCTTGAGATTGCTGGCACAGGCACTGGTACTTTATTTTTTTGGATAACTTGGTTTAAAACAGAAATCAAGTCGGCCAAGGTAGTACTTGTAGGGGTGGTAGAAGCATTCGATGTTTCGGGTCTTGGTCCAGGAGGAGTCTGAAGATCAACTCGGAGTGAAGGACTAGGCAGTTTGGGAGGAGTTTCTAAGACCCTGGATCGAGAAGAATCTGAATTGGTGGTATCAGCAATTCTGGAAGTAGAATCAGAGTCTGGGGCCACCTGGTTTTTTGCAGAAAATGCAGTTTGATTGTTTGGTGAAATTGACTCAAGTATGTGGGTGTCTTCTGGAGAATGCTGTAAGGGATTTATTGTCAGATCAACCACCTGTGTTGTATGAAGAGAAGGTGGAAAAACAGCTGGAATCGGCTGAATGGGCCCTGTGAATTGAATTGAATCATGTGATGTGGAGTGCTCTGGGTCATTTTGTTGTTGCAGAATTGGTTGATCAAGAGCTCCAGTAGATGAAATTGAATGGGCAACATTGGTAGGCTGGTATAAAAGGTACACAGTTATAAATTCAAAATTTATTTTAAACAAAGTGAAATGTGTGTAAAGATGATTGTGTTACCGGAAGAGTTCTGGATTTCCGAACCAGCTGGTGACCAAGATCCGAATCGGCTGTATCTTCTGAATGGGAGGAGGCAGCAAGAGTATCTTTATTGGTTGGTTCACTCTCATCAGTGCTTTCGCTTGATGATGGCAGCAATAACTGGCAAGAAGTTGAGAATTGAGTATGGTTAGGAAAATATAATTTGAAGAGTATTTCAAGTTAAAAGGAAAAGTTATGAATAAAAATAGTTACCTTTCGAGAGGTTCTGGTAGAAGTCCTTCTGCTTTTGTGTGGTGGTGGTCGAGTAGTGTCAGCTTTCCTTTTGTGAGTTCTTTTTGGAGAACTCTCAGCGACAGGGACTATTCGAATAGCAATTTATTGAATGTCTTCTAAAGTAAGGGTATACCTTGAATAATAAGCAGCCCACCATTCGAAACAAGATTTGGTGATGTATGGGCTGCGTTCATAAATCTGAAAGTTGAAGCGGTCCCTGCGTTGTTGATTTTTTGAGAGACAGGTGTTAAAATCTTCCTGAGATGTTAGAGCAATGTGGTAGAATGGATCACCATGCCGAGGTTGTGGCGTTGGGATAGCTTGAGAAAACCCTAGTTGTCTGGTTGTTAAATGAGGAGCATATAGGGTTATCTTAACCCTTTCCTTTTTGTGCAAAGGCAGCCCTACCGGAATTACTTGAACATCCAGCAGGTTTGCCCAACTTCGATTTGCAAGTTCACTCTCCTTATTAGTGTTAGGAAAGAGTAAACGATTGACGAACGGATTTTCTGCTAGTAAAGAATTTTCATAAATAAATTCCCGTTATAAGTATAGTTTCAAAACCAATAGAGAATCCTTTCGTACAAAAGTTTTAGTTGTCACTTAAGCAAACCCAATAAAATTTATAACTAAAGTATTTAAACCTCGGGTCGTCTCTCAAGGAATTGCAGGGAAGAATGATTTATTATTGGTTATGGAAAAAGTATCTTTTTGGGTTTTTTAAGATAAGAAGCAACAATAGTAAATGGCAATGTAAACAAACTAACTAGAAAAACTCTTGGTAAGGTATGAGAACTAAAAATCCCATCCTAGTTATCCTTATCAGGTATGATGAGAATTGTTATTGCTCCCACTTAGTTAACCCTTACTAAATAAAGGAAAGTCAAGTGGACTAATCAATTTAATTCCTCAAGTCCTAGTCAACTCCTTTGGAAAGACTAACTTTAGAGGGATCCAAATCAATCAGCAATTCCCAATTTTCAATCAACAGCTGAGTTTGACAACTCAAGTGTCATCAATTACTCAACCAAAGCCAAAAGGGGAAAAATCTAAATTATTTATATCATAAATAGAAGAAAGCAATCATAAATCTGAATTACCTCAAATTGCATTTAAACATAAATTCAAATCTAACATGAAGAGTTCATAAGCCAATTTGGCAACATAAGTAATTAACAAGTAAAAGCATTAGAATAAATAAAAGTAGAAGAAGAACTAAATTAAAGGAACATTGAACCTGGAATTTAAGAAGTAAACGTAAAACTAAGAAAAATCCTAAATCCTAAAACCTAAAATTATGAATTATGAATGTTGTATGATTGAATGAATGGATTCTCCCACTTTATAGCCTCTAATCTGTGTTTTCTGGGCCGAGAAATGGGCCAAAAACAGTCCAGAAATCACTGGGGCGACTTCTGTAATTTTCTGCACGTGGCGTTCGTCACGCGTGCGCGTCATTTGGAGATTTTTCTTGTCACGTGTACGCGTCAGTCACGCGTACACGTCGCTTGTGTTTTGCGCTAGGCACGCGTCCGCGTCGTCCATGCGTGCGCGTCGCTACCATTTTCTTCAAAACTCTATTTTGTGCGTTCCTTCCATTTTTGTGTGTTTCCTTTCTATCCTCTAAGCCATTCCTACCCTATGAAACCTAAAAATACTTAACACACAGATCACGACATCAAATGGTGATAAAGGATAATTAAAATTAATATTTTTAAGGCATAGGAAACATGTTTTCACATATATCATAGGATAAGGAAGGAATTGTAAAACCATGCAATTCTTATGAATAAGTGAGTAAATAATTGATAAAGACTACTCAACTGAGCACAAGATAAACCATAAAATAGTGGTTTATCAAATCTTCCCACACTTAAATATTAGCATGTCCTCATGCTAAGCTCAAGAAAAGCTATAAGAGGGAAGAAGAATAGTAGAATGTATGAAATGCAACCTATCTGTATGAATGCAACTACATGCAAAATGTTTCTACATACTTGGTTAAACATAAACAAATCTTTTAAGAACAAATATGAACTGGATTTCACTAATTCAAATCATAAAAATGAAGTACAAATAGACTTGCAGAAGAAAATAGCTCATGAAAGCCGGGAACAAGGAATCGAGCATCGAACCCTCACCGGAAGTGTATGCACTCTAATCGCTCAGGTGTTTAAGGTTCGATCTCTCAATTCTCAACTAATCTTGTTTTCTAAGGCTTGCTCTTCTTCTACCAATCAACACAAATTTGATGCACAAATACACATATCAAGAGGTCTTTTAAGGGTTGTAATGGGGTTAGGGTCAAGGTAGGCTTGTATTTGGTCAAGTGGACTAAAATCTGAATCCTTAATTAACTTAAACTTACCACCTAATTTTAGACAATCCATGTAATCATAATACTACATCTAACTATCCATTAACCATGTTTTCCATATATTCATGCATCCTGATTCGAGTACAGTACATATGCATTGCTATCACCATTTACTTTGGGGCATTTTGTCCCCTTTTACTTATTTGCTCTTTTTCTTTTCTTTTTCTCTTTTTCTTCTCTTTTTATTTTTATTTTTATTTTTATTTTTATATATATTTTTTTCTTTTATTTTTCTCAATGCATATGATTAAATTATTGAATGGATGAACATGTCCTAAACATTTCTTTCACATTTTCATAAAGAAGTTTAACATACTTAATTTCCAAAACCAAACGTTTCCAAACCCACTTTCCCCACACTTAATTCATGAGTACTCTCACTAGTCTAAGCTAACCAAGGATTCAAATTAAGGACATTATTGTTTTCCGCTTAGAGTTAGTGTTGAGCTAAAGTAAAGAACAAAGGGGTAAAATAGGCTCAAAATTGGTTTGCAAGGGATAATGAAAGGTAAGGCCATATGGGTATGTAAGCTCAGTAAAACAAAGGCCTCAATCATATAAGTGTATGCATACATCAAACAATAGAAATATAGAATTAAGCAAGACAAAGATCACAATTTTAGAGAGAACAACACAAAAAAAAAAATATTGGTTGATAAGATGCAACCAATCAAGTAGGCTCAAAATCTCACTGGTTTTGTGTGTTCGAGCTCTAAAACCATGTTCCAAATTAAAATTTCTTCAAACAAGTTTATCAAAAATTTTAAATCAAATTAGTGAAATGTTATAAAAAGTTTCTTGAAAAAGAAAATATTACTTTAACCAAGCAGTGATAAAATATGCACAAAATCAAGAAAATATGCAATCAAACATGTAAATGAACTAATAAAGAAAATAAGACATTGGTGTTGGGAAGAAAATAACTAACCCGTGGAGATCGGTATCGACCTCTCCACACTTAAAGATTGCACCGTTCTCGGTGCATGCTAAGATATGCAAGTGGACGGGTGGCTACAACTGATACTTTTCTCCAAGGATTGTGCAGATGGACTTGTTTGTCTCCTCATGTAAAAGTTTTTTTGTTTTCCTTCCTCGGTGGCCATCCTGAAAGAAGAGGAAAAAGAAGAAAAGTAACCCAAAAATAAAGATAGGAAACAATTTAAAATATGGTTGGGTTAATGCCAAATGATGAGAGTTTCAATTACATGGTAGCTACAACATGCAAGTGAGAAAATAGTAGAAGCACATGGCATACCAGTGGTGCAAAATTTGCAACAAAGGGGAGGAGTGTGGGTAATGCAAGATAGTATATGTGCATATCAATGCAAATGGAATGCAAGTATCATAAAAGAATAGCATTGACTTATGAATAATAATACCCAACCAGAATAAAACAAGTCATGAAGCACCAGGATAGTTCAAGAGAAGATGCAACAGTTAAATAAGAAAATTTAACACCAACGAAAAAATAATAAATTTAGAAAAAAATAAAAATATGCACAAAATTAAAATGCAGTGAATGAAAGTATACAAATGCAATAGGAAAAATAGAATGAAAGAGAATAATGATGAGAAGGTACATAAACGAAGAAAAAGAAAGTAAGAAAGGAGGAAGAAAGAAAGAGAAAAGAGAGAGAAAAGGAGAAGAATGGAATTGCGAAGCGACGCATAAGCGTCGTCCACGCGTACGCGTAGGTGTGCAAAAGAAGAGTCGACGCGTAAGCGTCGCCCACGCTTACGCGTGGGTGAGAAAGAATCCTGGTGACGCGTAAGCGTCGGTCACGCGTACGCGTGACCACTGGTTGTGCTAAACGCACAATACCAGCACCAAGGCAGCACGACTTTCGGCCAAATCACCCATTGACGCCGATCTGGCAATCCACGCGTACACGTCGCTGACGCTTTCACGTGGGGTGACTAAAATACAGGTGACGCGCATGCGTCACCCACGCGTACGCGTGGGTTGGCTCGTGCGCAAGGCACCCTTCCTGCACAGCTCCCGCGTGACTTTCTGTAAGGTTTAGTGTCGCATGTGATGCGTGCGCGTGGTTCACGCTCACGCGTGGGACGCGTTTTTTTTTTATGTAGTATGCAGAATGTAGATGCTGATGCAGGCACTATGAATGAACACTAAGAAAAATAAAATAAAATAAAACAAAATAAAACAAAATAAAATAAAACTAAGACTGAAAAAGAACGATCATACCATGGTGGGTTGTCTCCCACCTAGCACTTTTAGTTAAAGTCCTTAAGTTGGACATTTGATGAGCTCCCTGTTATGGTGGCTTGTGCTTGAACTCATCCTGGAATCTCCACCAATGTTTGCAATTCCAATAGCCTCCGAGATCCCATACTAGTTGCATAAAGCCTTCAAGTAAGTTAAAGCAAGTGACAAGGCCCCAAGAGTGTTGATTGCTAGAATGAATTCTGGGGTCCCAAACCTTGCTTTTGTACCCGTCTTCTTGTTGACCATCTTCGTTCCAACCGGATGGTAAGCAATCCGAATTCTCACTGAGGCATCCAAACAACTTCCTAGACCCATACAATTTAGTATTCTTCCAACCCTTGTACTTCAATTTGGAGCATGGAACCATATTGAACCTTGCAGGGCAACTCCTACCACTAACCATTTCCCTCTTACTCTTAAAGCTACAAAGAGCTCTAAGTTGCCCATCCATCTCAAGCAAAGGATATTCAAGTGGGCTAATTAAGCTTAAAGATGAGAGATTTACCCACTTGAATGAAGGGATGGATGGTGATGGCTTTGGGGGAGAGGTCTCCAACAACCTTGGCAAGGTGATCTCCAGCTCCATTCCCTTGGGCTCTTTTTTGACAACTTCCACCTCTTTGCAAGCTTCTTCAATATCAACCTCTTCCTCTTGGTAGCTTTCTTCCAATTCGATCTCTTCTTCATTGTTCACCAAGGGCATGGGAGGATGTGCTTCTTCTTCTTTAATCTCCATGTCAAGTCCAATGGGAGAGAATTCAAATGTAGATAAGAATTCATCAATGATTGAATCCATCTCTTGATCATCCCCTTCAAAGTCTTTAACCATGATATGCCTTGGAGGTTGTACACCCTCCTCAACAACAAATTCAAACTCCTTAGAAGGGGGCTTTCTGACTGGGCTTTCCCATGGACGTTCCGCATCTCCTAAGTCTTCGAACACTTCTTCCTCTTCAATAATTCCGGCTTCCTCCACTTGTTCCAATACAAAGTCATGCTTCTTATTGTCCACCGGAGTTTCTAATATCTCCTTCATACTACGTTCTTCATTAGATTCTCCACATGAAGCCATGGGAGTTCCTTGAGTGTCCGAACGTCGGGAAGCTAATTGATTTATCGCTTGTTCCAGTTGATGAAGGGTTGCATGAAATTGATCTACTATTTTTGTAAGACCCAGAACTTTTGAAAAGTCTTATTATGATCAAGTCTCAAATCATATAGTTATTTATAGCCTTAATTTTAGAGATTATTTTATTAAAGATAATTAAGGAAAGTTTTGATTTATTGAACTTGAGATAAGTTATGATTATTATCCAATTTTATAATTATTGGATTATTTTCTATATTTAAGGTATAAGGCTGGTAGTTATGAAATAATAAGGATTTTATATAATTTGGACTAGATAAGTAATATTTTAAATATTAATATTGCTATTTTGGAAAATATTAATATTGCTATTTTGGAAAAATGAAGAAATTAAGTATATTATTTCTAATTATTTGATTTGGGCATTTTATTGAAAGTAATTTGTAAAAATTGATGAGCAAATAGTATTTTCTATATACATCTAGTGTTGGATTTAATTTGGGTTTCAATTACCATATTATCCCCAATTTTAAGTGAAATTACTAAAATGCCCATAACCCTAATTTTTGAAAATGAAATCCTAACCCTGAAAACCCTAACCCGTTACCGTTTCATATCAGAAGCTGCAGCAGCAGCCGCAAGCCCCTTTCTCCCCCCCAAAAATGAAAAGCACACACACAAAACAGGGGAGGAGAACTTTTGAGAGAGCTGAGGGAAAGAGAAGGGGCTTCTCCCACGCCGCCATCGTCCTCACTGCAACTCACCACGAACCGCCGATCGCGCTCCAGTTTAGCCTGCCACCGCCGCACCATCGGCGCCGTCGCCAGGGAGAGCGGAACCGAGGAGAGGGTTGGTCCACGAGTGATGACTGTCGCGGGCTTGGGGGCCGCCGCGCCTTCGTCGCCACCGCGCCCACGCCGCATCGCTGTCGTCTCCCTCCCTACATCGCCGCCGTCGAGCTTGCGAGCGTGGAGGAGGCACAGCGCCGCTGGTTTCGTCGGGTTTCTGCCGTCAAACCCGTCCCTACCACCGCTGCTGACCACACGCACAGAGAGAGAGGGTGCGCGAAAAAGGAGCCGCTGCGGGGTTGCCGTCGCCGCTGCGAGGCTGGGCTCGCCGCTGTGGAGGGTCACCGCCCTTCCTCCACCATCACCGGAGCTGCTGGGCTCGCCGTATGCTACTGTTGTGTCGCCGGAACTGTCTTGGGATTTTGTCACTCATTCAGATTCTGTTCTGTTTTGGGTTAGTGCTGTTGCTATTGTTTTGGCCACTGGAAAACCTCGATGCCGCCACCTCTGCTGCCGGAAACAGTCGCTAAGTCTTCTATGATGGTAAGCTCTAACCCTGCTTCAGCTTCTTTACCTGTTAATTTCTCCATGGGCCATGAGAGTTGTTGCTAAGGCTGGTTGTGTCAGGAGTTTACCGCGAGTTGCCATCGTTCTGGTCACCGGCTGTGAAGTTGGTGTTGCCGGAATCCACCACTGGTGCAGCCGCTACTTGATTCCCTCGAGTTCGGTAAGCGTTTTGTTTGGAAGAGTCCTTTAATCGCTGTTTTATTATCATACACTGACGTTTTACGACGTTAATTGGTATAAGATTGAGCTTCGGTTGTTATATGTTGCGATTAGTGTTGCTACGGTTATTGCAAAAGTGGCTGGGAGCTGAGGTTTTGGTTGCCGTCAGTTCGGGTTGAGGCGGAAAGGACTTGATGAGGCGTTTGGGTTATGGAATTGCGTTTCGAGGTAGGGGCGCTTTCTGAAAACTATATTTTGTATATTGAAATTATTACATATGGGTACTGATGTGAGGATGTGTATTTGGTGATTGTATCAGTCCTATGTATTGTTTGGTTGTTTTGTATGATTATGGGTGTTTGTTTGACTCGACTGTTGTGTGGATTTGTGAAACAAAATGCTTTTGAAATTGATTCTCCTAAAGCTTTGAGATCGAGTTGAATCCGTTGGAAATTGATTTGAATTGAATGGATTTTTCTTGAGAATGTGTAAAATAGAATACACTCTTGATTTCAGCTTGGCTGGCTTTAAATGATCTGGTTTTTGATAAATGACTGTTGCTGAACCTTTTCTTTAAAGCTTTAGAAATGAGTTTATTCGGCTGATAATGATTTGATGTTGAAACGGTTCTCTTGAAATATGGAATTGAGATGACTGTTGGATTTTGGCTTGCCTTGGGCTGATTTTGAAATTTGGGCCGTTGAAAAGGATTGTGAAACGGTTTAGTTGGGACCCGAACCGGGTGGCAAAGTCCAAGTTTTAGGGGAGGTGCTGCCGAAATTTCTATAAAATCCGAGTCTTTATTGAAATGTTGTCGGGCAAATAATGAGTTAAAGACTTCTACTATTTTATTTGAATTATCAAGAAAAGGATGATTCATGCTTTCGAAATGAGTTAGTAAAGAGGAAATTGTGATTTAGTCTTGCTTCTTAAGAAAGGCATTGTATCTCTTTCAGGAGAAAGTTATTTAGATGAAACTTGTGTTTTAAAGCTGTTTGAATGTGAAAAGGGTTTATGCCTTTGAATTTGACTTGGGGGTTTCAATTAAAGAGTTTTAATGATTTTGAAAGGACCTGAATGTCTATTGACAAGTTTCATTTTGAAATGTTTTGAGAAAGGTTTTAAGTACTCTTTGAATTCTGAATCCTTGCAAGACTAAAACAATTTTGAACAGTTGAAACGTCCTAGAATTTATCATGGGGTTGAAGTTGGTTTTGCCTAAGTAAAGGAAACGGCTTTGAAATAAGTAAATGATTACGTGACTCGGTTTGGCTTAGATCCTATTTTATTACTCAAATCGGAAAGCCAAGGTTTTAATGATTTTAAATGAATTTGGCAAAATGAGTTATGCTATTCTCCCCTAAAGACTTGGGACTCTGCCGAGAAACTTTTGTTATAAAATCCCATTGTTGTATGGGTGATTTTGAATACTTTGAAATAAATCCTTAACTTGCCATGGTTTTGGAAGTTTTGGAAAGAGAATGCTGAGTGTAACACCCTAACTACCAAAGCTCACACTTCCGGCTGCGCGACTCTGATAGTTCGGACATTACGACGACTTTTATATTATTTAATACTAAAATATGAGCCTGTTTGAAACTTTTAACCGCAAAACCGCTCCCAAAATAATATCGTCCGATAACGTACATCCATAAATACCATATAACTTACAAAAACTCATAAAGAGTACATCCATATATATACATAAATATATATAAATAATATTACAACCATAATCCAATACAATTCCTATCCCTCTTACAGATTATATCAAGATAAAGGCGAAGGTACAATAAACCATAGCTAAAACAATACAGAGCATCACAACAACAATTAAATAAGCTCTTCGTAACTTCTGCGCCCATATCCTGAAAGGGGAAAAATGTAGGGGGGAGAGAACATCATCCTCGAAAGGGTTCTCAGTAGAGGGTTTTTGGGAATTACTGTAATAGGATACGTGAAGATAACCGCACCAGTGATTCATAACTGTCTTATGCCTCTTTTCAAAAACAACGGTTTACAATAAAAGTAAAGTCGGGAATCTTTTCGGAAAGAAGAACCGTTCAATTCTCAAAAACTCAAAAGCCTTTCAAAACGGTTTATCTAAGCGAAACCAAAATAGCCTTTCATATTTTATTCCAAACCAGAAACACAAAACCGAAATCAACCATCAGTTCATCTCATTCCAACCACGGCCCTAGGCCCAAACAATCCAACCCACAACCAATCACCACAATCCAACAGAGTCCCAGATGCAAACACAGATAGGAAGTTCAAGCACAAACAAACAGTTATTACAAGTAGAACAGTTAGCAATTAATCACATAGGCAAACCAAGTATAATATGCACACCCAACCAATGTCACACAAATACATATGATGCATGCCTGTCCCTAGTGGCTGATGATATCATCTGTCGGTTATAGAGCCAACCCGATAAGTCCTGGTAGCTAACCATTGGACTGTCCATCTGTCGTGCATCCCCAACTCGAGTTATACTCATCATAAACTTGATCATAATCATGATCCATATCCATCACCCTCACTGGTGAATATTTATCCATCACCATCACTGGTGAATATTTATGGGGGCGAGCTTATCCGGGCCTTTCACAGTGCCCGGCCACACTTACGGCATTGGGTTAATAGAGCTTCGAGTCTCAACCTGGAGCACATGGTGGCTAGCCATTGCTACTACCCAGGGAAACCCTCATCTCCAATAGTGGAAATGCAAAAATCACAATTATCAATAATTCAGCATATACATGCATTCATTCTCATCCATGGATCAATATCCATCTCAGCCATCCGGCTTACGGTTCAGTCCAGAACCAGCCAATATTGATAATCACACACAGCCATTCCGGCTCACGGTTCAATCCAGAACCAGTCAATATTCATAATCATACATAGCCATTCCGGCTCATAATAAAACAGCACTTCCACCATTCAAAATCATCAGATTTATGAAATCGGCATTTAAGCCATAAATCATTTTCTCAATTCATTTCACTTTGAAATCAAGTTTCAACTTTTTTCAGCCTTGGCTTTAAAGATCTCATTTCTCAAATCATCTCAGGCTCATAAGTCACTTTTACTCAAGGTGAATTCCCTTTTTAAAACAATGCCACTCTCGGCATCCTCTTTCCAAAACTTCCATAATCATGGCAAGTTAAAAGCCTCTTTGAGATATTCAAAATCACCCATCCAACAATGGGATTTTATAACAAAAGTTTCTCGGCAGAGTCCCAAGTCTTTAGGGGAGAATAACATAACTCATTTCGCCAAATTCATTTAAAATCATTAAAACATTGGCTTTCCGATTTGAGTAATAAAATAGGATCTAAGCCAAACCGAGTCACGTAATCATTTACTTCTTTCAAAGCCGTTTCCTTTACCTAGGTAAAACCAGCTTCAACCCCATGATAAATTCTAAAGCATTTCGACTGTTCAAAATTGTTTTAGTCTTGCAAAAGTTCAGAATTCAAGGAGCACTTAAAACCTTTCTCAAACATTTCAAAATGAAACTTGTCAATAGACATTCAGGTTCTTTCAAAGCCATTGAAACTTCTTTAATTGAAACCCCCAAGTCAAATTCAAAGGCATAAACCCTTTTCACGTTCAAACAGCTTTAAAATACAAGTTTCACCTAAATAACTTTCTCTTGAAAGAGATACAATGCCTTTCTTAAGAAGCAAGACTAAATTACAATTTTCCCTTTTACTAACTCATTTCAAAAGCATGAATCATCCTTTTCTTGATAATTCAAATAAAATAGTAGAAGTCTTTAACTCATCATTCTCCAAACAACATTTCAATAAAGACTCGGATTTTATAGAAATTTCGGCAGCACCTCCCCTAAAACTTGGACTTTGCCACCCGGTTTGGGTCCCAACTAAACCTTTCCACAACCCTTTTCAACAGCCCAAAATCCAAAATCAGTTCAAGGCAAGCCAAATCCAACAACCATCTCAATTTCATATTCCAAGAAAGCCGTTTCAAAAATCAAATCATTATCAGCCGAATAAACTCATTTCTAAAGTTTCAAAGAATCGGTTCAGCAATAAATCATTTATCAAAACCAAATCAATTAAAGCAACCCAGGCTGAATTTCAAGAGTATTCTATCTTTCACATCATCAAAATAATTGACTCAATTCAAACCAATCCTCAATGGATTAAACTCATTTCAAATCTTTAAAGAATCAACTTCAAACATTACATTTCACAAGCCACACAACAAATTCAGCCAAACCAACATCCATAGCCATTCGAGTCAATCAAATAATACATAAGGCAGATGCAATCTCCAAATACACTATATCTCACATCAATACCCATATGTAATAATTCCAATAATAAACTATAGTTTTTGGAAAGCGCCCCTACCTCAAAACGCAAACCATAACCCAAACGTCTCACAGAGTCCTTTCCACCTCAGCCCGAACTGACGGCAACCAAAACCTCAGTTCCAAGCCACTTTCGCAACAGTCTTAACAACTCTATTCGCAACATACAACAACCGAAACTCAATCGTATAGCAATTAATGCCACAAACCTCAGCGTATGCTAACAGAACAGTAACTAAGGGGCTTTCAAATCGAAAATGCTTACCGAACGAAGAAGGAGCAGCTGCCGAAACAGCGGCGATCTCTGAACCGGTTCGGCAGCAGCCCGGCAGCCACCTCAAGTAGCAGCGGCGACCGGACTCCGGCAATGGTGCCTGGAACCCACATACAGAGATGTTAAAGCTTTCAGAATCTTAAACGAATGAAGACCGAATTCAAAAACCCTTACCGACAGAGTTTTCCGGCGACGGCAGCAGGGTTTTCCGGCGGCCAGGCACGGTGGCGCGACTCAACACAAAACCAGGCAGAGCGGCGGCAGCCTTCAGCAACTCCGGTGAGCTTCCTCAACAACGGTGATGGCCGGAGCTTCGACGGTGCTAACCGAGGCTTGCCGGTGGCAGGAACGGCGACGATAGCTCTTTCTCGGCGAACCGAAACAGCAAGCATGGAGGGGTTTCATCTCGCCTTCTTTGCTGCTGGCAAGGACAATTACCCAGCTCTGGCGACGGCGAGCTTGCGGTAGCAGCGGCGGTATCCAGGTGCGACGGCGGCGCGCAAGACAGCGCCCCTCTCTCTTCACCACGAGCTCCCTCCCTTTCTCCTGTGATGGTGGTCCTCCGGTGCGACACCAATCATAACAGGGACGACGGCGGCGAGACCCCAACAGCAACGAGTTTCCCAGTGACAGAGGACACCGGCTGGAGGTCACGACAACGCGAGAGGTTTCCGACGCGGTGGTTAGACCTCAGCTCGCCCTCAGATCTTGCTCTCCCTCCTCCGCGCGTCTGACTCCTTCCCTCTCTTCCATTGTTGACGATGGCAACAACAACCGGCAATGGACTGGACGCGACTGGGCGGCGACGTCATGAGCTCGATGGCGAGGGCACGGTGGTGCGGCGGCGGGCGTGGTGGCTACGGCCTCCCTCCCTCCGGATCTCCTTCTTTTCTTTCACAGGGGACCGTGTGTGTTTATGAAAAAGGGGGGTGGCTGCTGCTGCTACTATCATCAATAATGTGCAGCTAGGGTTGGCTTTTGGAAGGGAAAATGTGGACTCCATTAGGGTTAGGGGCATTTTTGTAATTTCACTCAAAAATAAGGATAATATAGTAATTGAAACCCAAATTAAATCCAACACTAATTGTATGTAGAAAATACTATTTGCTCCTTATTTTTACAAATTATTTTCAATAAAATGTTCCAACCAAATAATTAGGAATAATATAATTAAATCCTTTATTTCCTCAAAACAGTAGTATTAATATTTAAAATATTACTTATCTAATCCAAATCATGTAAAACCCCTCTTATTTCATAACTGCCAAATTTATAATCTGAATATAGAAAATAGCCCAATAATTATAAAATTGGATAAAAATCATAACTCGTCTCAAATCCAATAAATCAAGAATTGCCTTAATTATCTTTAATAAAATAATTTTTGAAATTAAGGCTATAAATAGCTATATGATTTGAAACTTGATCATAATAAGACTTTTCAAAAGTTTTGGGTCTTACACCGAGAGTGGCTTTGTTTTAAAAAGGGAACTCACTTTGAGTAAATTTGGCTTATGAGCCTGAGATGATTTGAGAAACGAGATTTCTAAAGCCAAGGCTGAAAAGAGTTGAAACTTGATTTCAAAGTGAAATAAATTGAGAAAAGTGATTTATGGCTTAAATGCCGATCTTATGAATTTGATGATGTTGAAAGGTGGAAGTGCTGTTTTGTTATGGGCCGGAATGGATGTGTATGATTATGAATATTGGCTGGTTCTGGATTGAACCGTGAGCCAGAATGGCTGTGTATGATATTGATTTATGGCTGATTGCCGAATGAGTTATGGGCCGTATGGCTGACGATGAATTATGAATTTAAGCCGGATGGCTGAGATGGATGTTGATCCATGGCTGGGACTGAATGAATATATGCTTGAGATACTTGGGTAGTAGCAAGGGTTGTGGTTCGTCCCACTTGCTCCAGGTTAGAGACTGTGACGCCTGGGTAGTAGCGGTAGTAGTGGTGACTCCACTCGCTCCAGGTTGAGTTTTTAAACACCCGCCTGGGTAGTAGCCGCAGTAGTGGTTATTCCACTGGCTTTGGGTCGAGCGGGTAGTAGCAATGGGGTTGTAGCTCAAACCTACTTGCTCCGCGATGGGTGTTTCTGTCCATGGTTAGCTACCAGGACGTGTCGGGTTGGCTATATAACCGACAGATGATATCATCAGCCACTAGGGACAGGCATGCATCATATGCATCTATGTGACATTGTTTGGGTGTGCATATTGTACTTGGTTTGCCTATGTGATTAACTGCTAATTGTTCTACTTGCTGTAACTGTTTGTTTGTGCTTGAACTTCCTATCTGTGTTTGCAACTGAGACTGTTGGATTGTGGTGATTGGTTGATGGTTGGATTGTTTGGGCCTAGGGCCGTGGTTGAAATGAGATAAACCGATGGTTGGTTTTGGTTTTGTGTTTCTGGTTCAGAAAAGTGTGAAAGGCTATTTGGTTCAGCATGGTTAAACCTTTTTGAAAGGCTTTTGAGTTTTTGAGAATTGAACGGTTCCTCTTTTAGAAAAGATTTCTGACTTTACTTTTATTGTAAACCGTTGTTTTTGAAAAGAGGCATAAGACGGTTATTAATTACTGGTGCGATTATCTTCACGTATCCTATTACGGTAATTCCCAAAAACCCTCTACTGAGGACCCTTTCGAGGATGATGTTCTCACCCCCCTACATTTTTTCCCTTTCAGGATATGGGCGCAGAAGTTACAAAGAGTTTAATTAGTTGTTGTTGAGATCCTTCGTATTGTTTTACTTATTATTTATTGTACCCTCAGCTTTATCTTGAGATGTTTTGTAAGAGGGATAGGGATTGTATTGGATACTGCTTGTAATATTGTATATATATATATATATATATATATATATATATATATATATATATATATGGACGTGCTCTTTATGAGTTTTTGTAAGTTGTATGGTATGTATGGATGTACGTTGCATAGTAAAATTATTTTTGGGAGCAGTTTTGCGGTTTAAAGTTTTAAACAGACTCATATTTTAGTACTAAATAGTATAAGTGTCGTCGTAATGTCCGAGCTATCAGAGTCGCGTAGCCGGAAGCGTGAGCTTTGGTAGTTAGGGTGTTACAATTTTCTTGAGGCAAGCCTGTGATTTTTGGGTCGATGGATATGGACATGGTGCATATGGAAGTGGTGGTTCTTGGGGGTAATTGGATTAGAATTGGGGTGGATAAGGGTTAGGGTCATATGGAGGTGAACGTTTGTAGGTGGCTTGTGAGTATGGTGTTTCAAAACTATGTTGAGGAGGTGGTTCATTGGCATATGATGGGGCTTGTTGGTGAATACAAGGTGGTCCACCATATATATCATCTTGGTATGCACCTCGGAATGGCTCTTGACCATAGTAATTTGGTGGAGGTTGGTTGTCACGAAAAGGTCCACCATAACTATTGTCTTGGCATGCATTGTAAGATGGTCGTTGTCCATGGTACCTTGGAAGGTTTTATTGCCGAAAAGGTTGATCAGATTCTCGTGGCTCCTTCCATCTTTGATTGTTTTGACCTTGATGCATGTTTCTATTATAGCTTCCATTCCTTACAACAACATTGGAACCAAACTTAAAGCCAGAGGGATGAGAACTCATAGTAGCTAATAAAAATTAAAAACAAAAACAAAAATAAATAAACAAGCAAAAGAAAATATTTACAATAACCAATAATAAGGCACACAAATGCAATTCCCCGACAATGGCGCCATTTTGACGAACGAATTTTCTGCTAGTAAAGAATTTTCACAAATAAATTCCCGTTGTAAGTATAGTTTCTAAACCAACAGAGAATCCTTTCGTACAAAAGTTTTGGTTGTCACTTAAGCAAACCCAATAAAATTTATAACCGAAGTATTTAAACCTCTGGGTCGTCTCTCAAGGAATTGCAGGGAAGTATAATTTATTATTGGTTATGAAAAAAGTATCTTTTTGGGTTTTTTAAGATAAGAAGCAACAATAGTAAATGGCAATGTAAACAAACTAACTAGAAAAACTCTTGGTAAGGTATGAGAATTGGAAATCCTATCCTAGTTATCCTTATCAGGTGTGATGAGAATTGTTATTGCTCCCACTTAGTTAACCCTTACTAAATAAAGGAAAGTCAAGTGGACTAATCAATTTGATTCCTCAAGTCCTAGTCAACTCCTTTGGAAAGACTAGCTTTAGAGGGATCCAAATCAATCAGCAATTCCCAATTTTCAATCAACAGCTGAGTTTGACAACTCAACTGTCACCAATTACTCAACCAAAGCCAAAAGGGGAAAAATCTAAATTATTTATATCATAAATAGAAGAAAGCAATCATAAATCTGAATTACTTCAAATTGCATTTAAACATAAATTCAAATCTAACATGAAGAGTTCATAAGCCAATTTGGCAACATAAGTAATTAACAAGTAAAAGCATTAGAATAAATAAAAGTAGAAGAAGAACTAAACTAAAGGAACGTTGAACCTGGAATTTAAGAAATAAACCTAAAACTAAGAGAAATCCTAAATCTTATAACCTAAGAGAGAGGAGAGAGCCTCTCTCTCTCTCTCTCTCTAAAACTACATCTAAAACCTAAAATTATGAATTATGAATGTTGTATGATTGAATGAATGGATTCTCCCACTTTATAGCCTCTAATCTGTGTTTTCTGGGCCGAGAACTGGGCCAAAAACAGCCCAGAAATTGTTGGGGGCGACTTCTGCAATTTTCCGCACGTGGCGTTCGTCACGCGTGCGCGTGGGTCACGCGTGCGCGTCCTTTGGAGATTTTCCTTGTCACGCGTACGCGTCAGTCACGCATACGCGTCGCTTGTGTTTTGCGCTAGGCATGCGTCCACGTCGTCCATGCGTGCGCGTCGCTGCCATTTTCTTCAAAACTCCATTTTGTGCGTTCCTTCCATTTTTGCGTGTTTCCTTTCTGTCCTCTAAGCCATTCCTGCCCTATGAAGCCTGAAAATACTTAACACACAGATCACGGCATCGAATGGTGATAAAGGATAATTAAAATTAATATTTTTTTGGCATAGGAAATATGTTTTCACATATATCATAGGATAAGGAAGGAATTGTAAAACCATGCAATTCTTATGAATAAGTGAGTAAAGAATTGATAAAGACCACTCAATTGAGCACAAGATAAACCATAAAATAGTGGTTTATCAATGATCCAGCCACGCAGGGCCACAATTTTGACGCATAAAAGGAGAGAAATTGAGTTGGTCATTGTCAAAATTTTTGCAAGAATGAAAAAGAGAGAAAACAACCCAAAATCTATCTTCGTCTGATTGGTTGTTCAAAAAATTGGGTTTGTAATTAGACAATTAAAAACCCTCAATGTGTTACTTGTCAGTGCTACCACCTTCAGGTTTTGTAATAAAATTCTCAAAAATGGCATTGAGCCATAACTGAAGAAGCCATAGAGGACCTCCTGCACTAATTATTTTATTGTCTCGGAGGTCACAAACAAATTGACCAAGCTCTTCAAAAATGAGCCCTAGGAGAAGCTTGGCCAAGTTGAGAACTTTCCCTTCATGGAGAAGAACAGCTAAGGGAAGGAATAGCTTCGACATTTGTACGCTTCGAGAGCAGAATAGGATTGCATTTAACCATAAAATAAGAAGGCTACATGTTTTTCATCTGTGACTTTTGTACCATCTTCACCCATAGGAGTTGGTTAAGACGACATCATACTGGTGCTTGGATTGCATGTCAGGGTACAATCTGAAAAATTTATTAGGAGTCCTGTAATAGCAGCTACATCAAGGAGGGACATTCCGATCATTCCGCAAGGAAGGTGAAAGTTGTTAGTTGTCCTGTTTCAGAAGCAAGTCACAGCCCCAATCATCCAAGGGTATGTAGTGAGTGAGAAATGAGAAAGTCTTAGTAGTTCCTGTATTCCTAAGGCTCCCCAACTAGCACTTTTTGTGGGTTCAAGGCGTTGGTACCAAGATGTGAAGTCGAACCCTCGAGGGTTGATTTTTGGGTTATTTCTGAAAGATTTTTTATTGAAGAAATGAGAGATGTTAAAAGCTTGGTTTATCAGTAAATCTTCCCCTTCGGCGCTTGGAAAAAAAAGAAAGTTTTTTGTTTGCTCTTTTAAGAGATTCAATTGGTCTGAGGAAACAGTGCGTTTCTGCACCGATTGTGAAGGGGATTAAGATTCTAGTGTCATTGATTTGGAGATAAGGGTCGTCAATGACTTCATCATTGACTTGATTAAGAATGCGAAGGGCCGGTGGAGATGGCGATGTCATTGCAGAACCTTTACCCTTGTCTTGGGTGGTAGCGTGAGAGGAGGAACCAGCCATTGTTAGACAAAAGAAAGGAAGCTAAAATTTAAGAATGTTGTGAGGAAGTTCTTGGTGTAAGGAGAATTCAAAGGGTAATAAGTTTCGAAATATTTGAACAAAGGTGGGAATGATGAATTTAAAAGTATTACTATAAGCAGTTACTGTGAAAGGGATACGAACAGAGGTAACTTAGTGAAGAAGACAAAGTGGTAGAGAGAGAAAGTGCAAGTTTCGGGAGACATGTCGAGTGGGTCAGTATTAATGGGAAGTTTAAATGACAATTATTACTGATTTGAGAACTGACGTTTTTAATTTTGGATTAAGTGTTTTATCTTTCAATAATGTTTTTGAAGGCAAACACATTAATCCAAGGGGGTAATTTGTTGATCGAAAAATATTTTCGATGAAAGTAAGTTGATTCGAAATAAGTCAAAGACAATTTCTCGAGAAGATGTATGTGTAAGCGTGGGGATGAAAGTAGTTGGCGCAAATTGGATCTCGAGCGACTTATTAATTGAATAGGCTTAATCGAGTAAGTTATTCGATATGAATAATCGAGTAAGGCATTCGAAAGGCAGGTCGACTGGTTATGGTAGTGGAACAGTTAAAGGTTTCTATCACATGAGGAAATCATGGGAAACGTTTACAATCAAGCAGCGGAAACAGTTACCAAGGAAAAAAGCATTTGAAAGTTCAAATTTTTAATTAGTTGTAATTGATTATAATTAATTGTTAGTTACTAAAAGTAGATTATAAATACTAGGAAGCCTTAGGAGATTAGGGTTGGAATTTTACTTCAGAAAACACTCAAGCACACTCACATCCCCAGCGAATTTCTGAGTCTGTATTCGAGTTCAATTTCTGTAGGATTCCTTCCATATTTTTAACTTTCAATTTACATTTCTGTAAAACTTTATTTTTTCAAGCAATTTCATCTTTCAAGTATTCCTTTAATCTTCCTTGTTTAATTTACTTTCCAGCACTTTTAGTTCTTCGTCCAAGCCCCTTTTAACCCAGTCGAAGGCATTTTATTGTTTTATTTTATGTTTAGCACAAATCTTTAAATTTCAGTCAATTTACTTTTTGAACTCGTTTATTTTAAACTTCTCTATCTTTTTATAAATCTTTATTTATTTGTCATCTCGATGTACATCTAATCGAAAGACACTTTGATGCGCTTTTAGAAAATTGGTACCTGCACAGAGGAGTAGGTTTCGCTCCCAGACCACTAGATATCGATCCACCATCGATTTGCTAAAAATCGATAAAACAGTATCATATTTATAGAGAAATTGTTATATATAGACTTTATTTGACTACTTTATAAATGGTCTTCCTAAAACTTTCTTTACTTTTCATCTGTTGTCTATCTTTCATCTTATTCATCTTCTGACTAAAAAAAAAAAAAAAAAAGGCAAATCCATACTAGATAGTACTAATAAAGAGGGTTTAAGAGTTAAGTAAATATACTACTAGAAAAAACACTAGATAGTACTAATAAAGAGGGTTTAAGAATTAAGTAAATATATTACTAGGTCTTTTTCCGTTTCTACAAAATATTATGCTGTCTTTAATAAAAAATTAAAAATAATAAAATAATTTTTAACCATTAACTTTTTAAGTCATATTGAATTTTTTAAGTCCAAAATGATATTAATTTTTTTTGTAAAAATCAGAGGCTATATTCAATCCCTTAAATGACATCGTTTTGAGTGAAAAATTAAATGTCTTAAAAATATTAATTATTAAAAATTACTGTATTATTTTTATTTTTATTAAGGACCATGCAGTAGTTCTATCATAAAAATTGATAAAAGCCAAATTATATATTTACTTTTACGGATTTGGTGTAAAAAGTATTTCTCCTTTTTACATATCCTTGAAATAACTTCTAGTAAATATATGCAAAGTAATTACCTGTTGTGTATATATACAATAATTTTATACGAAGGTATTATTGTATACATAAGCAATATAATTTTCTCTTTTAACAAAAATGTATTATGTTACATTCAATTTCAATCACTGTTATCATCAGCTATATATCCTATATATGTAGAGTATTTGTATTTCTTATGCCGTAGAATTTTGCTATTAAACTGTATTTCAATAATAGATGACTCATGATTGTTGTTGTTTTAGTGTATGTATAGAATTATTTATTTATTATTCTAACTCTTCATTGCTTTCAAGCTACCAAAGAATAAAAAACGGAGACTCAATGGTAGGTTGGTAACTTGGTATTGTTACATGCCAATAAGGTCGCTAGTATAAATTTGTGTTATGAACACGAGTGTGAAAGTATGCGGAAGTTGTTGGGTAGTTTCTTCTGGATTTTTCAATTATGACAAGGGATCGAGAATTATATATAAAAAGGTGGACTATTGTTATGAGTTGATAAGAAAGATAAGGACATATGCTATGGGGAGGAAGTGGATATATAGTCTATAATTTGAGTATATCTCAAGAAAAAGCAAAAGTAGATATATTCCGAGTATTTAAATGGTACATATTAACTAATATGTAGTATTTATTAATATAAAAATTTACGTAGAATTATCTTCATTTAAAATTAATAATTAAATAATAATTTAATTAAATCTATTAAATTATCTCATAATTTTAATTGTTAATAATATCACATAAATTATAAATATAATTACATAAAAAATTTCGACATAGATAAAATCAACAATAAAGTGATGAGAATTTAAAGGTGAGTTCATGATCATCACATTTAATTTTTATTCGATCCTTTTTCAGTTACTTACTATGAATCTTGTCAATTTATTAATTTCTGTTTTATTTGTTAACTTAAACATTAGTTTAACATTTTCGATGCTGCTTTAAATATTAACTATTTTACTTGTTTGATTTTTTATTGTAATTTTAGAATATGTATTAAATTACTCTTTTATCGCAGTTTATGACGATAACAAAAAAAATCTCACACTAATTTATAAATTCAACCTAACAAAATATATAAATTCAATTATAATTTCGATCTATATATTTTTAGTTTTATCTTTATAATTTTTCAATAAAAAAATACATAATACAATTCTTTATTTTTGCATATTCTTTGTGTATTTTTCATATATTCTTTCAATTTTATTATGATATCAGAATTCAATTTTAAACTCTACTGACATGTATAAACCAACAAATTTAGATCATAAATTTCCTTCAATTTCCTTCTCAGAATGAATGATCATTCTTCCATTAACACCGTCGTTGTTCCCTTACCTCTCTGTTCTATCCTAAATCAAGGAAAAAAAGACACATCAACAATTTTATCAGGAGCCTCTTTTAGATATCTCATTAACCCAACACTCTTCTCCCATGACATTTATAAAAAAGGTTGAAGCTCATCCTCTAGATTGCAAAACTAAAAACAACCATTCTTCTAATAAAAAAAATTCATCTTTCAAATCAACTTGGACTTTTGCCAAATCCAACTACTTATTATTTTTGTTATTTCAGTACTTGGATCATTGATTTTGGTGTCGCAGATCACATTGCATCAAATTTGTCTTGGTTTATTTCTTACACAATTTTTTTTATTATTGTTCATTTAACAAATGGCTCTCAAATTACTGTTTTTTATAAAGACATTGTTCAATTTCACCATCTTTAATTCTTCATAATGTTCTTTATTTACCTCATTTTAATTTTAATATTATCTCTATATCAAAAATTACTTTCGCACTCAAATGTGTACTCACTTTTTTTTATCTTCTTTTTACACTCTACATGCCAACAATTTAGCTACGATTGATTTGGATAGAATGAGAAAGGGATTATATATTATTGAACCCAATTTCAGTAAAAATTCATTCACTGCACATTCCGTAAATTTCATCCAATCCCACCTATTACACCTTCAAATATATGGCATTTTCGTTTAAGACATTTTTCTGGACAAAGACTCAATCATTTACATAAACATTTTTTTTATTTCTATGCATCATGATGAGACTTGTGACATTTGTCATTTTTCTAAGTAAAAGAAACTTTTATTTTCTCAAAGTTTTAACAAAGCTAATTCAAATTTTGATTTATTACATTTTGATATTTAGAATCCGTTTCGACAAAATTCTATTCATAATCATAAATATTTTTTTACTATTGTTGATGATTTTAGTCGCTTTACATGATTATTTTATTAAAATCAAAAGGAGAAGTACAAAATCATGTAAAAAATTTTATTACTTTAGTTGAAACACAATTCAACTCTCAAGTCAAAGCTGTCCATTCTGATAATTGACTAAAATTCATTTTACATTATTTTTATACTTCAAAGGGCATTATTTATCAACGTAATTGTATTGAAACTTCCCAACAAAATAAAAGAGTAGAACGCAAGCATCAACATATTTTAAATATAAATTGTGCTCTTATATTTTAATCTAATTTACCATCATCTTTTTGGTCTTATGATGTTAAACATGCTATTTATTTACTTAATAGAGTTTCATTATCTGTAATTAATTTTAAAATACTATTTGAGGTTTTATTTAATCATACACCAAATTATCATGATCTTAAAGTTTTTGGATGCTTATGTTTTATTTCTACACTAATGGCAAATAAATCAAAATTTGATCCAAGAGTAAAAAAAGCTGTGTTTATTGGTTTTCAATATGGTTTTAAAGGATTTATTGTTTATGTTTTAGAAAGTAAAAAGATTGAGATTTCTAGAAATGTGATTTTTTATGAGATAATCTTGCCTTTAGTCACCAAAAATATCAAATTCTATATATCCAACCCAACATTACCAAAACGCCTTCTCAAAAATAAGATTCCTCTTTCGGTTAGACCCTCACTCATACCTATTAACCCATTTCCATCTAATTCTTTCTTTTCTCCAACAACTTCTCCTTCTTCTTCACCGTCGTATCCTAACCAACTTGAACACATGACCACCGAAACTATTTCAAGTTATACACCTTCTCCTGCTTTCATAGTAGACACTAATTCCTCATCACCTCTTCATCTCATGTCACCTTTCTCATCACCTAAACAATCATGTCCTCGTCATTTCGACCGACCTCACTGACCTCTAGTATATCTTTCTGGTTATTTGTGCAATTTCTCTCTCAACTCCAAAAATCTCTCTCCCTCAAAGTGTCGGTATCTTCTATCTTCAGATATATCTTTTTCTTCTCTTTCATCATCACATCATAAGTTTTTTTATCGCTACATTATGATATTGAGTCAAAGTCTTTTAAGGATGCCAATTAACACTCTAATTGATGTAGTGCTACGAAAGATGAGTTGGATGCTCTTGAGTTGAACAAAATTTGGCGTCTTGTTGATTGCCCTGCAGGTGTTAATCCGATTAGCTGTAAATTGGTCTATTGCATCAAATGCAAGTTTGATGGTTGATGAGGCACAAAAGTTGGTGAATTAAAAATTATTAAAATAGTTACGTTGCAAGTATAGTTCTTAACTCACCGAAAATCTGCCTATCAATTTAGAAATATGTCACAGAGAGTTTAAATTAAAAATTACTGGGAATTTAAGTCCCAGGTCGTCTCCCAACGAGTTGTAGAAAAGTGTGCTATTTTATTAATCAGATGTTCCAAAAAGTTGAGTTAAGTAGGTGGAAAATTAAATTGAGAAAATTCAAATAATATGAATAAAAGCCTTGACTGGGAGTTGATTAGTTGGAATCTCTATTATTGATGGGATGATTTCAAGATTAATTTATAATTAATGGTTGTTCTATTTAGTTATCCTTTACTAGGTAAAGGAAAGTCAAACAAGTTGGAATGCTAGATCTATTCACGAGTTACAAACCACTTAGTTCAAAGGGATTGGTGTTAGTGATTAGATAACAATCCAACAGTTAATCCAATTATAAATTTTCTTTCAATCCTTCCAACTCAAGAGTTCCTTTCAATCAACTCCCCATCAAGTGAGGGATCTACTCACTCATTGTAAATAATAAATCCATAACACATGAAAGGGAATTAAAAGAAGACATGATTATTGGAATGGAAAATAAATTAAAATGGAAGAAATAATCCTTGTGTTAAATAATCATGAAAGTATTCAAATGACAAAATTGAACAAAGCAAAGAACATGGAAGAATAAAACCAAGTTAAGAGAACGAACTAGAATGACGAAGTCTTGATGAGGAAATAACTCTTCTCAATGTTCCAATGCTAAGACCAATTCAAAATTAAAATTCTAAAACCTAGAGAGAAAAACCCAAAGGAGTCAAACTAGATCTAAAACTCCAAACTGTGTAGAATGAATGTTGTCTTTTGTTTCTGCATATTCTCTGGCTCTAGTCTGCTGTTCCGGACCGAAAACTGGGTCGAAATAAGGTCCAAAATCGCCCCCAGCGAATTCTGCAGATTATGCAGATCGCACATGTCACGCGATCGCGTCATCCATGCGGACGCGTCATTCGCACTTTTCCTTGCCACGCGTTCGCGTCGTCCACGCTACCGCATCGCTTGAGCTTTTCCAATCCGCGCGGCCGCGTAAGCCATGCGGCCGCGTCACTGCGATTTGCTCTCCTTCGCGCGGTCGCGTGAGCCATGCGACCGCGTCACTTCTCGCTGGTTACCTCCTCAAATTCTTGTGTTCCTTCCATTTTTGCTAGCTTCCTTTCCAATCTCCAACTCATTCATGCCTTATAAAGTCTGAAACATTCAACACATAGATCACGGCATCGAATGGAATAAAGGAGAATTAAAAATACATAATTAAAGTCTCTAGGAAGCAGTTTTCAAACATGTTATAAATTCAGGAAGGAATTATAATTTCATACTAATTTAATGAATAAGTGGGTAAGGATCATGATAAAACCACACAATTAAACACAATATAAACCATAAAATAGTGGTTTATCAATGGTTCAGTTGATCGATATAAGACAGGCCACTATTGTTTCTTCTTGGGCAGCTCTTTAATCTCTTAGAAGACCAAAAAATAAATCACCGTTATCCGCTCTCCACTAAAGCAGAATATCATGCACTTGTCAACACAACTTGTGAATTTCAATGGATATTAAATATGTTACAATTTTTACGCATCTCTCCTATCCACACACCAATTTTATATTGTGATAATTAGAGTGTCCTTCATATTGGTGCTAATTCAATTTTTCATGAACGGACCAAACATTTAGATGTTAATTGTCACTTGGTTCGACAAAAAATTTAAGTTGGAATGATAAAACTTCTTCCCATTCCCTCTTCTAGGTAGCTAGCTGACATCTTCACTAAGCCTTTGTCTCCTCAACCCTTCCATCTTAATCTCAATAAGTTTGGTGTTCTTAACATCTTTCATCCTCTCGCTTGCGGCAGCATATTAAACTACTCTTCCATCTTAGTCTATGACAACAACAAAGAAGTCTTACACCGGCCTATAAATTCAGTCCAACAAAATACATAAATTCGATTGCAATTTCAGCCTATATAATTTTAGCTTTACCTTTATAATTTTCAATAAAAAAATAAATAACAATTCTTTATCTTTGTCTACTCTTTGTATACTTTTCATGTATTCTTTCGATTTTATCAGTATGATTAACTAATAAGTGAAATGGAGTTGAAATTAATAGTTATTTCTATAAAAATATTACAGAATTATTTTATTTTATTCTTTATTTATTTAATTATTTTACTTATTTTTATTGGGTTTTTGTTGAATATTTACTTAATGTTTATCTGAAATAAAAAACTCCTTGGATTACATTTTATATATTATGACATGTTGAACTTCATAATTCAATAAAAATTTTGAATAATTCATTAAATAAGAAAAACTATGTATAGAAGAAAATAAGAATTTTGATGTAAGATATTTCAGACTTTTTAAATGGCAAAAACGAAAATGATAACTTTCTTTTCTTTTAAATCAATTTAAAGATATACTATATTTTTAAAATTGAGTCAATTTTTATAAATATTTAAGTTAAAAACCTTCAAAATATCTATGTTGTATCAATGATATTATATGAATCTTAGAATTTTAATTAATCATAAATCACACTATACCAAAAAAAAAGAAATAAATGTTAGTATGGTATTTCCTCAAATGAAAATGTTATGCACCTCTAGTCATAAGTTTTTAACTAATCAATTCATAATTTTTTAGTCATAATTTTTTTTATAAGAATATCTTATTTGTTATCAAGTAAAAGAATTTACTTTTCTTAATAATTAATTTTAACAATTTATTATATAAAAAATAAAACAATCTAAATTGTATAATTTTATATTTATTTAATTATTAAGTTCTGATCTTGCTTGTGAAATAGATCGGCTTCAACTACCCAATATCCACCGAGCTATGTACTCGGAGGCCGAACGTCCAACTCTTGAATCCGAGTTTTTCCTCGTGTTGTGCGAAAATATGAGCAATGAGAAGGGGGAGGAGTGTACCTGCAAAGGCACTCCAAAGCTTAAGTCAATATGATGTTTTGTTTGAACTTAATCCAAAAGAAATGCTTTACCTCCCTTTATATGATGAATTCTTCGTCCGTTGCATTCTCGATAATAAATCATCGGTTTCTGAAATGATTGGCATTGTAACTGACCTTATTATGCCGTTTGGGATGTCGGTTATGATAGAAGCATTGATGTCACCGAGCTATGGCTCATAAAACCCGAGCAGTAACGGATAATAATGAGTTATAGCACATGCCAATAACGGTTATGAGGTCGAGTTATAACTCGTATTAATGACGATCATATCACAGCCCCCAAGTTTAGCCTGAGGAGAGTTTTTTAATGAAGTAGGTTGAGCTTTGTGATGAGTTGTAACTCGGTTAAGTGGGTTACTGAGTGAGCCCCCAATTCAACGTACTTCATTAAAAGAGCTTTATTTTGAGTTACGTGGGGAGTCATGCCCGTTTTTTATTGAGGAGAGAGAATGAGTGTTGGCTGCATTAAAGTGTTGTTGGTTTCCAATGTGGCTTTCGTCGTTTGATGTGACTGAGGCAGTGGTGTTATCATTTGGAATGTTTTTTGTTTTTGATTTATTACTTCTGCTGCTTGGAGTTTTGGCATTTAGTTTTCTGCTTCTTTGTGAAGAATGAGCAAAAGAGGTATGGTTTTGTCTCTCTGCTTCTGATTTCTTCCTTCATTCTTCTCTTGTTTTTTCTGGTTGCATGTTGGTTTTAGTTGTTTTGATGGGGTTTGAAAAGGAGAAAAAGGATAAGATAGATTAGTCCTATGACTGGGTTGGGGAGGATGTGAGGTCTCGGGTTTTGTTGTTCTGTGATGAAGCTGCTGTGAAAGAGGTGGATGTAACTAAGGTAGTAAGGGTGAATTCTGGAGTTCAAATTGAGTTGTTGCCATGTAGTGTTGATGATAGGGTTTACCACCGGGGTAGGGGGTTTGAGTTTTTCTACATGCACAGCTGTGTTCTTGAAGAGCCGAGAGTGAGGTTACCATTTACGGAGTTCAAATGTCAGGTTTTGAAGCAATTAAACTATGCTCCATCATAGCTTTATCCAAATGGATGGGCGTTCCTTCGTTCTTTTGAAATTCTGATGGAATTTCTGGAAGAGGTGCCGTCTGTTGACCTATTCTTTTCTTTATTTCAAGCCAAGGGGGTGTGGAAAGGTGGTTGGATAAACTTCAATAGCACCCCAGGTTTTGGCATTTTCAGGCTGTATAAATCTTCTTTTTAAAGATTTTAAAGAGATGTATTTCAAAGTTAGGGGCTTGGAAAAAGATTTTCCTTTTTTCATAGATGGAAATCTGGCTGAGAAGTTTCCGTTATTTTGGTGCTCGGAACCTCAAAATATACTCGGACCGGAGGTTATTACTCCGAGGAATGTTTGTTTGATTGAGTTCCTGGTGGAAAATATTGATCGGAGAGATCTAATTTCGATGTACGAGCTGCTGAAGTGGGAAGAGGATAAAGATGCTATTTTAGAATATTTGGGTGAGTTTTAGGGTTACTTCTGATGTGTGTATTTCTCTTCCCTGGATATCTAACATGCTCTGTGTTTTGCAGGTGGTAAATATCCCGGTGTTTCAACTGCGTCTCTGAGGTCGCGTTGTAAGAATAAAAATTTGGAGAAGGAAGTGTCATCCTCTAATGCTGAAAAAGTGGCTGCGACTGGAGAAGTTACCCAACCTCGTCAAGGTCGGACGAAAGTGATTGTGAAGAAGAGGAAATCGGATTTTGTTGAACCATCCGAGGATTCTGGTGAAAAGGAACAAGGGGTCCCTCTTGAGGAAATACAAGCCTTTATGGGTAATCATAAAAAACTTCATGAAATTTCTAAACAAAGTGAGGGCTTTTTTGTGTGGGGAAAGGAGTATCCTTATATGGCTGTGGTGGACGAGTACTGCCAATCATCGGCTGATGTTTCTCTTGCAAAGGAGGTTGGTGACATGGCGATCAGACAGTACGTGTAGGTAGTAGCCGACCTTGTTTATTTTATTTGTTGTTTTGGAAAACGTACAAACTTCTCGTATTGTTTTGTCTAGGTTGTTGGTTTGTGTCTTGCCAGTCTTGGGCGTAGCCAAGAGTTGAAGTATAAGAAAGTTTCTATAGAAAAAGGAGAGGTCTCTTTGTTGAAGGAAGAGTTGAGTAAGAGCAAAAATGCTGCTGCCGAGCTTCAGTCTCGGTTAACTGATACTGAGAAGTTGTTGAAGGAGACAAAAGACAGTTATGCTAGAGATGTGGAGGACTTGAAGAAAAAGGAAAGTGATTTGGCGAGCATGCAATCTCGCCTAATTGAGGTTACTGCTCAATTTAAAGATATGGAGAAGAAAAAAGTTGATGAAATTCTGGACTCTTTCGTCGAGGGGGTTTGAAAGAGCTTGCTTACAGGCGAAGTTTTTGGCACCAGAAGCTGATCTGTCCGGGATGGACCCTGGAAAAATCGTCTGTGATGGCCAAATGATTGAAGATGATGGTGATGCAGAAGATGAGGTTGATAATGTGTAATTTGTTATTTTCTATGTATGTTGCATATTTTGCTGTTTACTTTGTAATGGATAGTTATTTGTGTTGCTGTTGAACTTTGATTTTGTAGATTGCGGTACTGGTTTGATTGTGTTTAATGGTAGTGATTTTTACTTAAGAAAAAGCTTGTGCTTGATTGATAGGAAATGATTCTTAGAATATTTCCTTTTTGTTTGATATGACTACCGAGTATTGGCAGGTTGTTAATTAGACGAGTATTTTCATCGTCCGAGCTATATGGATAGTAGATAGTAATGAAAAATATAAATCGCATAGTTGAATAGAGCGAGATAATTTTTATTTAGTATATATGGTGAATTGGTGTTCCTTTGAATACAAAGGTGCAGGTAGGCTAGCTTCGTTAAAACCTCTCCAAGCAAAACCCTTTGGGATAAGAACTTGGTAGTAGGAAAAAGAGTACAAGCCTGTCCCTGACTTTTAACTGTAGAACTTCTTTAGGGAAGAAACATTCCAGGTATTGGGTAGGACTTTACCATCTATTGATTCGATTTTGTACGCTCCATTGCCGAGTACTTCTAATATTCGGTATGGGCCGTCCCAGTTTGCTGCGAGCTTTCCATGTGATGGTGGTTTTTGAGCAGTTTCCGTTCTACGAAGTACTAAGTCGCCTTTCACAAATGATCTTCTTTTTATAGATTTGTTGTATTGGCGAGCTAGTGCGTGCTGTGCCGCACGTTGCCGTAATGTGGCGATGTCTCTTATTTCTTCGATGATATCGAGTTCGGATCTCCGAACTTCCTCCTGATTGTCGAGCTGTGTTCTGATGGAGCTTTGGGAGATCTCCAATGGTATCATAGCTTCAGAGCCGTATACTAGCCTGAATGGTGTTTCTTTTGTTAATGACTATGGGGTTGTGTTGTACCCCAAAGGACTTCAGGTATTAGCTCGGCTCAGAGGCCTTTGGCGTCATCTAGCTTTTTCTTCAGTGCATGTAAGATGACCTTATTTGCAGCCTCAGCTAGTCCATTTGTTTGAGGGTGTTCTACCGAGGCGAAATGTTGTATGACTTTAAGATTCTGCAAAAAAGATTGAAATTTCTGATCTGCGAATTGGCGGCCATTGTCAGTTATAATATGGTGAGGTATTCCAAAATGGCAAATAATATTTTTCCAAACGAAAGAAATCATTTGTTGGGATGTTATTCTCGCCAAAGGTTGGGCTTCCACCCATTTTGAGAAATAATCGATACCTACTACGAGAAATTTTACCTGACCTGGTGCCGTGGGGAACGGACCGAGTATATCTAAACCCCATTGGTTGAAGGGCCAGCTGATATCATAGTGATGTAGTTGCTCGGCCGGAATGTGTATTAGTGGTGCATGTTTCTGGCAATTGTTACATGTTCGGATCTTGTGTTGGCTATCGTGGTTTAAAGTCGGCCAGAAGAAGCCAGCGCAGAGGACTTTTGATGCTAAACTCCAAGCACCTGTGTGTGTTCTGCAGATTCCCTCATGTGCCTCGGCTAATGCTATGTCGGCTTCTGGCTTGTTAAGACATTTTAGCAATGGGAGAGTGTATCGTCGTCTGTACAATGTTCCGTTGAGTATTGTGAAGGAAGATGCTTGTCTTCGGAACTTTTTGATATTTTTGACCTTTTCTGGTATATTACCTGTTTGCAAATATTGTATGAAGTCGTTCCTCCAATCCTTTTCCTGTGTAATACTTAACACATTTGTTAGAGTAACACTTGGAGATGTTAGGGTAAATTGATGTAATGTAGATAACTCGGATTGTGTACTGCCAAGCTTAGATAAAATGTCAGCCTTTTGATTTTGTTCGCGTGGTATGTGTTGTATTTCAAATTTGGAGAATTTTGAAGTTAATTTTTTAACTAATAGTAGATATTTAGATAGAAGAGGATCCTTGACCTGAAATAGGTCGTTTACCTGTTGTACTATCAGTAGAGAGTCATAGTATACCGTTATCGCCGATATTTGGAGATCCAGACAAAGTCGGAGTCCAGCGAGTAGTGCTTCATATTCGGATTGATTGTTGCTGGCTTTGAAAGCTAAGTGTAAGGAATGTTCCAGTATGAAGCCATCTTCGGCCTCCAGGCGGATTCCTACTCCATAGCCCCCATTATTGGAGGAGCCATCCACATACAAAGTCCATTGCTTTGTATGGTCCTCTTCTGATGGTATTGTAAGTTCGGCAATGAAATCAGCCAGGAACTGGGACTTAATTGGTCCTCTGGATTGATACCTGATGTCGAACTCAGATAACTCGACTGCCCATTTTATAAGTCTTCCTACAATTTCTGGTTTGTGTAATACCTGCCTTAATGGATGATCTGTTCTGACGTAGATAACATGGCTCTGGAAATAAGGTCAGAGTCTTTGTGCCGAGAATATCAGAGCTAACGCGAGCTTCTCTATCATGGGTTAGTTGAGCTCAGCATGCTGGAGTGTTTTACTCACAAAATATATCGGATGTTGAACTTTGTTTCTTTCTGTAATAAGAACCGAGCTTATCGCCCAATCAGTAACTGATAAGTATAAAAACAAATCCTCCCCTTGGAGGGGTTTTTGCAGAATCGGCGGTTGTGAGAAAGTTTTTTTTAGTTTAGCAAAAGCTCTCTCACAGTCGTCGTTCCATTGAAATTTTGTTTTCTTTTTTATTGTTTGAAAAAAGGGAATAGATATTGAAGCTAGGCATGGAACGAATCTTGAGAGGGCAGCAAGCCTTCCTGTAAGGCGCTGAACTTCTTTTACTGTCTTTGGGCTTGCCATATCCAGAACTGCTCGGCATTTGTCTGGATTTGCCTCAATTCCCCTGCGTGTTAGTAGAAATCCTAAAAACTTACCCCCTTGAACGGCAAATGCACATTTCTCGGGATTGAGGCGCATGTTGTAGTGGCGAATTTGGCCGAATATTTCAGCTAAGTCGTCAATATGGTTTTTCCCGATCTGTGTCTTGGTGACCATATCATCGACATAGACTTCGATATTTCTTCCAATCTGTTTGGCGAACACCTTGTCCATAAGGCGTTGGTAAGTTGCACCTGCATTCTTTAACCCGAATGGCATAACTTTATAACAATAGTTACCGAAATCAGTAATAAATGCCGTTTTACTTTGGTCGGAGGGGTGCATGAGGATTTGGTTATACCCCAAGTACGCATCCATAAAACTTAATGTAGCATAACCTGAGGCGTTATCTACTAAGGAGTCTATGGATGGTAAAGGATAAGAATCCTTAGGGCATGCTTTGTTTAAGTCAGTGAAGTCGACGCACATGCGCCACTTACCATTTTGTTTTCTTACCATTACCATATTGGCTAGCCAGGTAATAAATCTGATTTCTTTGATAAAATCTCCGTTGATGAGCTTTTGTGTTTCTTCTAGCGATGCTCTTTTCTTTTCTTCACCGAGTTTTCTTTTTTTCTGCTGTACTAGTCTGGCTGAAGAGTTTATTGCTAGTTTGTGGCTGATGATTTCTGGGTCAATGCCGAGCATGTCTGAAGGTGTCCATGCAAAAAGGTCAGCTTGAAATTGTAGGAAGATAGTGATGGCCTTTAATTCTGATGTGTTGATTGACTTACCTACATAAGTAAATTTGTTAGGATCATTGTTAAAATATACTTTCTGCAAGTCGTCGGATGGTTTGGGGAGTTCAAGAAAGTTAGCTCTTGGATCAAGGTCGGGGAGTGCGTGGTTGTTGTTCGGAAGGTTGACATTGTTGACCTGTTGCCTGGGACGATTTTGGATTTTCATGCTGATGTTGTAACACTGGCGTGCTTCTTTATGGTCACCGTGGACTGTTACAACTTGATTGTCCTGCAGAGAAAACTTAACATACAGATGAACTGTAGAAACAATTACGCCGAACTTGTTTAAAAAAAGTTGGCCAAGTATAATATTATATGGACTAAAGCAATCGACTACTAAATATTGAATATCATAGGTTTTTGAAAGAGGATGCTCACCCAGTGTGGTTTGTAACCATACTGAACCCAGTATTGGAACTCGCTCTCCTGAGAATCCAACCAAGTCGCCTCCTGTTGACTGCAGCATGTTGTCGCTGAGATTCATTTTTTGGAATGTGGAATAGAACAAAACGTCGGCGCTGCTCCCGGGATCTAAAAGTACTTTCCTTACCAACAAATCCCCCAGCTGAATAGTGACTACCACAGGATCGTCCAAATTTTGTATGCTGGAATTGAAGTCGGCATGTGTAAAAGTTACTTGCGGTTGTTGATTTGTCGTTTCTGCCTCTTGTTGTGGCCCATTGACCGAGCATATTGCTCGGAATGATCTCTTTCTTGCCGAATTTGAGGATCTTCCACCTGCGTAACCTCCTGAAATGCAATTAATTATACCTCTTGGTTTTTCGCATTGGCGTGAAGGCGCCTTCTCTTTTCCTCGGTTTGGGTGGTCGGAGGAATCGCTGGGTGTGGAAGGTGTGATGTGCTTTTGAATGTGACCCCCAATGTACTTGTTTAGGTGTCCCTGCCTTGCTAGGCGTTCCAGAAGGTCTTTGACCACCACACAGTCGTCAGTGTTGTGGCCGTGTTTCTGGTGGAAAGCACAATATTTAGACTTGTCCACATTCTTTGTATCTTGATAAGTGGCGGCCTTTCTTGGTGGCTTGATCAGCTTTGAATTCAAGATCTCTTTAATTATATCCTCGCGCTTAGTATTGAATTGCGTATAAGAATCAAAACGAGGGGTTAATTTGAAATTTTTCTTGGTGCTCAAGGCCTTATCGTCATCTCGGTAGTTTGGCTTCTCGGACTTCCGAGCTTGTCTGAGCTCTTCAATATCAATTTGGCCTTTTGCTTTCTCGCGAAACTCTGCAAGGGTCCTCGGCTTGGCGACTGCGATGGTCTCCTGGAATTTTCCAGGTCGAAGTCCGCTTTTGATTGCGTGTAGGTGGACTTCGGGGTAGAGGTCAGGTATACTTATCGCGACCTTGGTGAAGTGGGTCATGTAGTCCTTCAAGCTTTCGTTCGGTCCCTGTTTGATCGTATTCAAATAATCGGAATCGTGCAAGTAAATCGCGGATCCGGCAAAGTGTTCTTCAAATAGCTTCGCCAGCTGCTGAAATCGTGAGATGGAACCTGCAGGCAAAGCACACAACCAATCAAGTGCAGGACGGTCTAAATAATTTGGAAAACAACGGCATAAAACAGTATCTGATGCACCATTGACGATCATTATTGATCGGAACTTTTTGAAAAACTTCTTCGGGTCTCCGAGCCCATCATAAGGTGTGAGGGTTAGTGGCAGGGTGAATCTCTTTGGCAATTCGAAGTTCATCACTTCTTCTGTGAAGGGCCCTACAAGTTTGTCGGACTCATCCTTTTCATCTTCAGGTTGGGCTTCGTCGGCTCGGACGGTCTCCGAGACATGAGAGGGCTGGGAATGATGCTCATTATTTTCTGGTTGTTGGCGATGAGTATCGTTATGTTCTATCCGAGTATGGTTAAGTTCAGCGATTTGAGCAGCCATTATTTGATTTTCGTCGGCCATTCGTTGATTTGCTTGCTGTAGCTCAGCTACCATCCGCATAAGTTCGGACAGCGAAGGGGGTGGTACGTCAGCCATGGGTGTAAACGAAAGTAACGGGACCAAAAGAAAAAATCGATTTCCTCGGCCCCACGGTGGGCGCCAATTGATCTTGCCTGTGAAATAGATCGGCTTCAACTACCCAATATCCACCGAGCTATGTATTCAGAGGCCAAACGTCCAACTCTTGAATACGAGCTTTTCCTCGTGTTGTGCGAAAATACGAGCAATGAGAAGGGGGAGGAGTGTACCTGCAAAGGCACTCCAAAACTTAAGTCAGTATGATGTTTTGTTCGAACTTAATCCAAAAGAAATGCTTTACCTCCCTTTATATGATGAATTCTTCGTCCGTTGCATTCTTGGTAATAAATCGTCGGTTTCTGAAATGATTGGCATTGTAACCGACTTTATTATGCCGTTTGAGATGTCGGTTATGATAGAAGCATTGATGTCACCGAGCTATGGCTCATAAAACCCGAGCAGTAACGGATAATAATGAGTTATAGTGCATGCCAACAACGGTTATGAGGCCGAATTATAACTCGTATTAATGACGACCATATCAAGTTCTATTACAAAAAATTAAAATAATTAATTTTCATGCTGAATATTATCTAAAAATTTTTTTTTCTCTATATGTAAATATACAGTTAGGTATTAGTATAAAAAGTTTTATGTTTATAGTTTATAAAATTAAATTAAAAATAAATTATTTTTTATACAATTGAATCTTTATTTTAATTTTAATATTAGTATATTTTCTCCAACTTATATGTTATAAGTTTTTAAAGAAGAAAAAAAAAAGGAAGATTAGGAAGGTGAGTAGTAAAAAACTAGAATGTTATTTAAAGTAAAAAATGGAAAAAGCCGAAGAAAGAGGGTGAATTCCAAAGGGAAGATTTACGGACACAAAAAAAAATAAAAATAAGTTATATTAAAAGAATATTATATTGAGTTAGTTCGAGTTTAGAAAAGAATAAGAATCGAACTAATGAATTTTTTATTTTTATTAGTTTGTGTTTATTGTTCAAATTTGAGAATTTTTTTTAGTGGATGCGAACTAATTAAACTTAGGTTCATTAGATCGATTCGAGACAATTAGATACCTAATTAAAAATAAAACTTTAAAAAATAAAAATATAGAAAAAATAGAAAAAAAATTATGTAAATAATATATATTATTAGTAAGAAAAAAGAAAGAACAATACATCATATACTTAAATAAATATTATAATTTAAATTAGAAGAGAATAAAATTGTATATATATTATTATATTTTATTTTTTAAAATTAATATAAACCTAATCAGATAATCGGATTAGTTTTGCAACCCTAGAATCAATATGCAAATCAATTAAGAATGGATTTAATCGGATGCGACCCAACTATGTCCAATTACCCAAAGAATCAGAATAAAACCAATATAATTGGATCGATTGATTTTGATTAGGTGACCATATGTCGTACATTTTAGTTGTTCAATTAAAATTTGTGTTATATAAATTATATATATAATTCATTTTTAATTTTTTTTTATCTCAATCAGACATACTTATAAAATAGTTATGATTCATATTAACAAGTGTTCTTAAAAAATAAAGTTATTTAAGATAGAATATTTTAAAACTTTTAAGATAATAAGGATATTCAACAAAATTTTTCATGTTAGTAATCTTAACAAATTTTCTACATACACTTGTTAACTAAATCCATCAATTATTTAAAAGTAAAATGAAAACTATATTCAAGCAATTAATTAAGTACAACTGACATATATTATTACTTGAAAATAATTTGTAATTTAAGGATCGAATTGCTGGATGTACATGATTTGAACAGTAGTCATATAACCAAATTATTTATAACAAAATAACTTCATACGTCATTTTAATAGAATAATAACAAAACTGTTTTAGAAAAGTTAAGTAATGAACAATGATGGGAGACATGCTTTTTTATCTTTTTTCTTCGGAATGAAAAGGCTGATGAAAAGGTTAATCATGTTCGGTCTTAACTTGTTTGTAACTGGTAATTATATAGTATATATGAATCTCTTAGGTAGTGGGCCAGATTATGTGATTAAGACCGCATAGAGATAAAGATGGGCACAAAACCTTTCATGATTAATTTATAAAAGTAACTAGAAACGAGTACTATTAATTATGGTTGACTCAGAACTTTCCAGGTACTAACACAATTGTTTAAAACGAAACAAAAACTATAGAGACTAGGCGTAAATTTATTGTTGCGTGTTGAAAATTGAAAGAGGAAGTTTGAAAAGAAAAAACTTGGAAGTAATAAAGGTTGTGGAGGATTTTGGCATTTGTAATGCTTCCAAGCATTTGCCATCCGATCTTCGCCACAAAGAAGGGAGCAGCAGCTTTTATTTTAGGGCTGTGCTATTTGCATCAGTTCTACATAACATATACGGTCTATCATATGGTTGGTTGAATTCTACAAGAAAATGAGATATTAACTTTTAGTCAAAACTACCAACTATATTTAAGTTTATCAATCTTTGTTGCACTTAAAAATAATTGTTTTAAGGAAAACAACAAACAAACATACCTACATACAATTAGCTAACAATATCTCGCTAATACAAAATACATATTTTAGGCTATTTTTTTTTTATATTAAACTGCAATTAGTGTGATGCACGATTATGATATACCTGTGTGTTTTATTAATATATTAGAAAAATGTAAAAATTGCTGCCCACAATTTGTAAGTATTAAAAAGAAGACAAAAAAGGGAAAAATGGAAGGGATGATTATTGCGTTGACGTAAAAAAAAATTTCAAAAACAAAAAAATTGAGGAGGGGGAAGAATGGTGGGAGCACTTGATGTATAATGAGGCAATTTTAAAAAAAAAAAAAAATTTGAATGTCAGCAACTATAAATAAGAACTTGTTTTATGGTATTTTTGTTGTTCTTGTATTTTATTTTAAAAAAAAATTCATGGAAAAAAATGAGTGATAGAATTAGTTTGAGAATATATTATAATGGTTAAATTTTATTTCATACATTTGAAAATGTAAGATTTATGTGTGAGAATCCATGTGATATTATTACTCTCTTCATAATATTATTTGAGGAACTAAAAGATTTAACTACAAATTAAGCAAAATAATGTCTAATACATCAAATTTAACATAGTTCAATTTACCAAATTAAAGTCCTAAAAGTAACAAACCACGCACAACAACAATAAAGTTCAACATAATCCATGAATAGAAACACAATAAAAAAAATAACATAGTCCTAAAAGTAACAAATCACAATAACAATTATTCCAGGGTTACCCGAAACGGCAATTTGGGCCTGAACGTGAGGTCTAGATTCCTTTTGAGGCAGTGTCTGACTTGTGATGGTGCCGAGGTGCCGCTGTCCGAGTTCTTTGGGGATGGTACCTGTAAGAGACTCTGATGTTTAAGTTAGCAAGGATTTTAAGCAGGTTTTTAGTAGATTGGGATTTAAATATACCTGAGGGGTATCAGTGTATTTATAATAGAGTGGATAACCACCATTTGAAATAGTTTCACCTTTGTAGGTAGATAATTGTTCCTTTTATCTTGGGAGTTTGTTGAG
Source organism: Arachis hypogaea (assembly GCF_003086295.3). NCBI lineage: Eukaryota > Viridiplantae > Streptophyta > Magnoliopsida > Fabales > Fabaceae > Arachis > Arachis hypogaea. Next base: position 33,664,278 of record NC_092050.1, read on the forward strand.
ACCTACCTTCTAGAGGAGGTAGAGATAATAGCAGATATTTAGATGAATTGTCGATTATGATGAAGGGGTCGACAAAATGTTGAAGTAAATCCAGGGAATTTGGAGAACATGACTGGAAATAGGGATGATGATATACGTTTGGGTAGAGAGATCCCTCGAGTAGTTCAACGCGATCAGAATGTAGATAAAGTACTGGCTCAAATGCTAGTTAATCACGTGGTGAACGTTATTAATTTACGAGAATTGTTGAAAATGCTCTCAACAGGCTTGGATTCAGTGTGGATTTTATGAATCAACCCTACTTTGTTTTTGCTTTTCCTGTCATCGTGCAAATGGTAGAAGTATCTACGGGTGTAAAAAATCCTAAGATAATAAAAAAGTTTGCAGGAGAGGTTGGTGAATCGACTTATGAGCATATCACTCGATATATTGTCGAATTGGGCATTTTGACAAATGATAAAAATTTGAAAATAAAATTTGTTCTCTCTTCTTTAACGAAGAATGCTTTAACTTAGTTTTCAAATCTCAAACCTAATTCAATTGTAACTTGGGTACAGTTGGACAGTACTTTTCTTTCTCAATTTTATAGAGGAAAATTGAATGTAATTAACGATCACTGATTTAGTGGCTTTGAAGTGCGATGATGGAGAGTCGATTAATGACTTCATGATTCGTTTTAAGAATGTTTGAAATCGATGTTCTGTGACACTTCCTGAAAGTGAAGAAGTGAAAATAGCAACTATGGAGTTAGGCATTTATATGCGTCGAAAGTTGCTTAATGTACATATACTTGATTTGGCTCATTTGGCTGAAAAGGTTCATCAAGTAGAAATTCTTTAAAAAGAAAAAAAAAGTTTAAAAGTGAGAAAAAGTTAAAAAGTAAAACCTTTGCTCGAAAGGAAAAAGGTTTTGTATGTTGAAATAGAGTTCTCGAGTGAGGAGTCTGATGTTGAATTTTCTGAAGTCAATTTGGTTGAGTTTAAAAAAGGTCTACCTTATGTTTGTTTTTTTCTTAAGAAAATTACAAGTGTTAATAAAGTTAATGATATGGAATATAAGAGTAGAAAAAAGTATAGTTTTGCTATTTTAAAATCAGATCAAATATTTGATGTGTTGCTTAGAGATAAACAATTGGCTTTGCTAGAAGACAAGATATTGCTTTCGATAAAAGATTTAAAAGGGAAACCTTATTGTAAATTTCATCAAACAACTAGCTATTCGACTAATAATTATGTCCATTTCAGGGACTTGATCCAAGAAGCAATTATGGAAGGGAGGCTGAAGTTCGATGACGGCAAAAAGGATATGAAAGTTGATACTTATCCTTTTGATGCTGGAGCAAATTTTACTGAGCCTATTTTCTTAGGGATCAACATGGTCAACTTTACTTATGAATTTGACACAGTTTTGGGAGAATTTGAAACTAATGTTCGATCAGTGTATCCTGGTGTTGGTGGGGTGTTGTTGGAGTTTCTGATGCAGCAGAAATTAAAGAATCGAGATGTGTCCTTGTGCCCTTGATGTAATATTGTATTTGATGCTGAGGTTGCGGCAATATTTGAAAAGGAAATAATGAAAAAGGAGTTATCTCATAAGGAGGAACAGATTCATCAGAGACATCCCACTCGACGACAAGATGGACAGAGTTCTTGAAGTCCTCAAGGAAATTTTGTTTCTCCACTTAATTGTTCACAAACTTTAGGAGTCCAATGGATCAAGAATTGTCGAGAGTTTCAGGATCGTGAAATGTCCCAATATCGACAACGCTAATTCCAAAGGGGTTATAGGGGCTTTAATCGGGTCGATATCCATACCCCTCAAGGAAGGACAAGAGGTAATCGAGGTGGAAGATTTGCACGTCAATTGATGTCAGAAAAGCCATTAACCTCGATAGGCATGGGAGCAATTCCTTTCGTTCATTCATGAATAGTTTTTCCTATTGATGGAAAAACTCATTCTAAAGGAATTACTTTGGCTAAAAATGAGAAAGAGAAAGCCATCGAAGTTACCCCGATTAAAACTGATGAGAAAGATGCTGATCTTGATGAGGAGTATTTCGATGAAGGAGATAAGAAGATGATGAGTACCATCTCCATTATCCCTATAGAATGCTTGGGAGAATATGAAGGGAATCCAAATGAGAATTATGATGTGAAAGATAAAGAAGCTTTGGCTTTTATTCGTGAAAATGAAGAATTGGGATGTTTCCAGAAGCCAACAGAGAAGTAGAAGTCACATCTTCGACCTTTACACATTACCTCTTGTATGAGTAGTATTTGTGTTAATAAAATGTTGATTGACGGCGGCGCAGTAGTTAGCTTGTTGCCGAAGAGGATGATAATCAAAGTGGAAAAATATTTCGATGACCTGATACCCACAAATATCTCAGTGACTGATTATAGTGGAGTATCAACACCTGCAAATTGCCTGGTAACTCTTCAAGTGAAAGTAGGGTCGTCATCTCGGACCACGATTTTTGTGGTAGTTTCCTCAAAGGCAAGTTATAATGCCTTACTTGATCGAGATTGGATTCATGGTGTTGGGGTTGTACCTTCGACTGTGCATCAAAGTATCCTTCTTTGGACTGATAAAGGAATGTCTAAAGTAATAAAGGCAAATTCAAGTCTTTATGTGGAGTAAATGCATGTTCATTTCAAGGTGTATAATGATAAGTTGAAACTTCTTCATGTTGATAGGATGCTCAATTATTATAATTGTGAAGGCTGCTTTTTAACTTCAGAAGGACTTAGTGTAAAGCTTCGACACCCGGTATTTGAGTGATTCTGTTCAGTGGAGAGTTCGATTTCATTTTGTCATGGCTAATGGACAAGATGTATCACACTATTTAGGATCTTTAAGAAATTATCTAAGTAGTTTTCATTCTGCAAAAAATGTTTCATGTTTTAGAAATGATTCTATTGATGAAGTTGAGTCGAATAGGAATTTTAATTCAGTTTTTTTGATTCCTAGTATAGATTCGATTCCTAAAATCGAATCTGGTCATAGTTTCAATTTTGCATGCATTTCAATTCCTAGGGGTTATGTTAATGACCACTCTAGTGTCGATGTATTTTGAAATCCTAGCTTTGTAAGAGAATCGATTGCTGATTCGGTTGATAATAAAGTTTGTTTTTCTCACATGATTCAATAGACTTTTCTTTTGATTGTATTTATGATTTGGAACCTTTGAGTTTTGAAAAATCTTCAGTAAATGATGAACATGATGAAAAAGGCTTTGAGTCTTAACACGCTCTTGAGAAAATTAATTTGGGGTCTGATGACGATGTTAGACCCACTTATATTTGCAAAAATATCGATGTGCAATTCCGAGCAAATTTGATCAATCTTTTGCCTGAATACAAAAATTATTTTGCTTGGGATTATGATGAGATGCCCGGACTTAATCGATCACTAGTAGAACATCGACTAACGTTAAAACCATTCTCTCGACTGGTGAAACAAGCGCCTTGACATTTTTCTCCTGAGATTAATCTTAAGATTAAAGAAGAGATTGAAAGATTGATTAAGACAAAATTTATTCAAACCGCTCGTGATGTTGATTGTGTATCGAATATTGTGTCAATTATGAAAAAGAATGGAAACTTACGTGTTTGTATAAATTTTTGGGATCTAAATAATGCTACTCTCAAAAACAAATATTTTATGCCTGTGACAGACATGTTCATCGATTCAACAGTAGATAATGAAATTCTAAGTTTCATGGATGGTTATTCTGGCTATAATCTAATCCTCATAGCTGAGGATTATGTATCGAAAACTGCCTTTCGATGCCCTGGTGGCTTGGGAACTTATGAATAGATAATAATGCCTTTTGGTTTAAAAAATACTGAAGCAACATACCAACATGTCATGAATACTATTTTCCATGAATTTATAGAAAAATTTATGGAGGTGTATATCGATGAAGTGATGGTAAAGTCAAATTCGATGGATCAACATCTTGATTACTTATGCCAAGCATTCAAAACGATGCGGCAGAAGGGTTAAAAGATGAATCTTCTAACATATGCATTTGAAGCATTTGCAACAAAATTTTTAGAGTTCGTATTACAAAAGAAAAGAATTGCTATTGATCAAAACAAAGTGAAAACAATTCTCGAAAAAGGAGGTTCAGTCATTTTTGGAGAAAGTTAATTTTCTTCGTCGATTTATTTCTAATTTTTCTGGTCGAACACGCGTCTATTCTTCCTTGGTCAAACTTAAAAATGAGTCTGAATATGTATGGATACATGAACATCAAAAAGTATTTGATTCGATTATGGATTATATTATTTGTCAAGAGCACCAGTAATGGCAACAGTACGTCCTTTTGAGCCTTTAAAATTGTATATTGTGGTTTCGATAGATACAATTGGGTTTATGTTGGCTCAAGATGACAAGGAAGGACAAGAAAGAGCAATTTATTATTTAATTTGCGTATTATCTGATATCGAGATAAAATATTCTCCTATTGAAAAATTATGTCTTTCCTTCTATTATGCTTGTACAAAGCTAAAATGTTATATGGTTGTAAAAACTACAAAAGTAATTGCTCAGACAGATTTGATAAAGCATATGTTATCTTATCTAATGTTAAGAGGTCAAATAGGCAAATGGATACTTGCCTTGACGGAGTTTGATTTGCAATATGTCCCAGTCAAGGTCGTTAAAGGTCAAGTCATTACATATTTTCTAGTTAATCGTCTGAATAATCTTAATGATCAGGGGACAAATATTATTGAGGTCAATTTCGAATTTTGGAAGTTATACTTTGATGGATCAAAACACAAGGATAGTGCTGGTGTTGGCATTTTGATTGTATCTCCAGAAGGTATCCATCGAATTTTTTGTTCAAATTAAAATACCCATGCCTGAACAATATAGCTGAATATGAAGCTTTGATTTTGGGATTAGAAATTTTGATTGACAAGGGGGCATTAGATGTCCAAATTTTGGGAGATTCTCAATTATTTTTAAAACAGTTGTCGAAAGAATTTAAGTGTAATAATGAGAAGTTGCAAAAGTATTTGTCATTAGCATGAAAGTTATTAGTGTCATTTCAAAAAGTATCATTAGTTCATATTCTAAGAATTAGAAATAAAATTGCTAATGAGTTGGCTCAAATTGCATCGAAATACAAGGTTCTTCCTGAGACCTTAGAAAAATTAGCAAAAGTCCAACAAATTTTTGTGCCTATTGAAGAAAGGGAAGTTTTGGTTATGGGTTTTGCTACTATGTAAAAAGGAGATTCTTTCAATACATGTAGAAATCACGTGTCGATCAAAGACATAGGTAGCGAAAATAGCATACCAATGCATGATAATAATAGAACAGCGACGTCAATATAGGACTCATGCAACTAGAATTCTGCAACTGCAATCAGTAAGTCTCACATATTTTTTAATTTATGTCTAAAGTGATTACAATTAAGAACGGGAAGTTATATATGCATAAAAATACATCAAGTCTTTTAGAAAAAGTTATAAAATTTTAAATAAATTTCACTATACCATTTATCGCTAATAAAAACCTACAAATAGAAATGATTAGTTTTTTTAATCCCTGCGAATGATAACAAAATATAAGTTCTTTAAAACAATTATATTTTACATAAATAATATACGTATTATCAAAATCTAGAAAAAAAAATATATACTAAACAATTTATTTTGGAGAAATAAGAGTATACAAAAAATAAAAATATACTTATTATCATATTTTATAAATAAAAATATATAACTTTTTAATTAAGGCTGACAATATGTACATTATCTGCATGTACATAATCCTACCAAATTTGATCAGTAAAATTGTCTACTCGATTTACTGCGAATAGAAAAGAATGCAAGTAAAATTTATTTGTGGATAGAATTAAATGCGAGTTCAGAGTATATCATATCCTCTTCTACCAGCACTTTTAATATATTATATAATGTATATTTAAATTTAAAAATTATATATATAGTGAATGAATATTAAATTTACAACCTCCTTCTTGTACAAACTCAAGATAATCACTAAGTTAATAATTTAAATTATTAATTTAATATATTTATTATTTAAAGAATAATATTGTCAGAACTTAGAATTAAAAAAAGAGTGATGAAATATTTATCTTTATTTGAGTTATTTTAATTTTATTAAGAATTTGATTTGTAATTTTATTTTGAATTTTTTTAAAATTTTATTATTTTTAATTTTAATTTAAATTTAACTTTTTATTTTCTATTTTATTAATATGTATGCAATATAGAATGATTGAATTTTATATTTGTTTAAAATTTTTTTATTTTTCTGTGAGTAGAATCAGGTAGAGTAAGATTCAAAACTTTAGGATGTGGGTAAGGTTAGAGTTGAATTTTAAAAAAAATTTTAACTTGCGGATAGGGTTAGGGTAAGGTTTGGATATGATTAGAATAAAGTCCAAACCCTATTTTATCCTATCAATTGTCAGTTCTACTTCTAATATATATACTTTTTTTTATATATTTTAATTAGCATAGTATTTTTTTAATTTGTAGTGATGAATAAATTAAACACAAAAGTCTTCTTTGATTAAAAAGATTATTAGGAACTACAAATTATTAAAAATTAATTAAAATTCAAGGATTTTCATTATCCATTTCTCTTTTACTTTTCTATTTTTTTTATTAAAAAATAATGTTCTCAAAAAGACTTCATATTGACAGATAAGCACATTATCTCTCAAACTTAATCACAGCATGTCATATCATCCAAAAGTCTTCCTAATTAGATAAATGTAAAAATAAAATACACTTAATTTTCTAAACAAAAAAAATTCAAATGTATTTGTATGAAGAAGCCCTTTTCACAAAAATAATAAAATAATTTAAATATAATCTACTATTCTCTTCCTCCATTTCAAATTCATTATTTCTTTTTATTTTATTGTCGTTGGAAATTAAATGTCTTTCTTTAATACTAGAGATATTTTTGTCTTTCTTTTATGATTGATTACATTTTCAATAATTTAAAAACTAACCTGGTCCAATATTTTCATCAATTAACCCTTAATCAGGTCCAAAAACTCAAACTAATTGCGTCGTTATTATCTATTAATAAAATTACCAAACCATACTAATCCACACTATCACAAATATATTTTGGTGGCTATCGATGATTTTACAAAATGGGTCGAAGCTATTCCTTTAATAAAAGTTGGTCAAGATAAAATTATTAATTTTATAAAAGAACATATAATTCATCCAATTGAAATTCTTTAAACATTGAGCACTGATCAGGATACCATGTTTACTGGCCATTGTATTAAAACTTTTGCAATATAAAAAAATATAACTATAGTGACTTCGACCCCATATTATGCGCAAGCAAATTGTAAACCCTGTTAAATTAGTAAATAATTAGTCGATAAATTAATTTTTAATAAAAAAATTAGGAATGTGAATATTATATTAAATTAGGATAGAGCTCATCGAAACGAGAATTTTGACATTAATTTCGAAGAAATCGGTCCAAGATTGGACCGAACAGACTGAACCGAATCTAAACTGGACTTGTGGATCCAACCGGACCAACCCATTAAATGAGCTAAAGCTCATTAACTCTCCCAATTCAGCACAGCGACGCTGAATGCAGCAGGGAGAAGCAAAAAAAGGGTCCGAACCCTCGTTCTAAGTTCAAAGCATCGTAACTTCCCGATCCGAGCTCCGATTGCCGTACTGTTTGCGACCACGCGACCACCGCGTCGAACTCTACGTTTTTACCGGAAAAATTTCATAGGTAACTCGTTTTTCTGTCCTCAGCCACTTCTTCCCCAATTTTTGAAAAAATTAAGCAGAGATATTGAATTTCTGTGTTCTTTGATGTTTTAGGATCCAATTAGCTTGCGAAAAATGTTCACTCTTGCTTATGTGAAGCTTGGGTATGGTGAGAATACCATAATTCTATTTTAATTTCACTGAATTTGAGCTTTGAGTATTAAATTGGGTATATATGTGTTATAAATGTGTATTAGGCTGTGAATAAATAATTGGAACTTGAAATTGTGAATACCGGAACTTGGAGGAAGTTGTGTAGTTGAGGTTTTAGGGCTGTGATTGGTTTTAATTAAATTGCCTTGATCATTACGTGGGAATCGGCCAAGGTATGTGACGAACTGGATTTTCGGTCTGTAAAGAATTTTACAAATAAAGTCTCGTTGCAAGTATAGTTTCTAAACCAACAAAGAATCCTTTCGTACAAAAATTTGGTTGTCACAAGTAACAAACCCCTAATAAAATTAATAACCGAAGTATTTAAACCTCGGGTTGTCTCTCAAGGAATTGCAGGGAGGTGTAATTTATTATTGGTTATGGAAGATTATCTTTTTGGGGTTTTTGAATAATGAACAGGAAAAGCAAATTGCAAGAATTAAAGTAATAACTAATAAAGCTCTTAGCAAGGTATGAGAACTGGAAATCCCATCCAAGTTATCCTTATCAATTGTGAGGAGAATTGTTCATTACTCCCACTTAGTTAACCCTTACTAAATAAAGAAAAGTCAAGTGGACTAATCAATGGGATTCCTCAAGTCCTAGTCAACTAGAAAATTCCAATTATCAATCAACAAATGAGTTTGATAACTCAAGTGTCACCAATTACTCAATTCAAGCTAAGAATATAAAAAACTAAATAAAAAATCATAAATCTGAAATACCTCAAATTCAATAAGTATAAATTCAAATCTAACATGAAGAGTTCATAAACCAATTTGGAAACATAAGTAATTAACAAGAGAAATAGATAAACCAAAGTACTAGAATAAATAAAAGTAGAAGAGAAACTAAATTAAAGGAACATTGAACCTGGAATTGAGAAGGAATAAACCTAAAACTAAGAGAAATCTTGAATCCTAAAACCTGAATCCTGAATCCTTTCTCTAGAAAACTACATTTAAAACCTAAAATTGTGAATTATCCGAAGTTCTCCATGATTCCCCCATTCTGCAACATCTATTCTGTGTTCTCGGGTTTGGAATTGGGCCAAAACGGAGCCCATAAGTCGCCCCCAGTGCTTTTTGCAACTTCTTGCACGTGGCGCATGTCACGGGTACGCGTAGGTCACGCGTGCGCGTCATTTGGCGAAATTCCTTTTCACGCGTATGCGTCAGTCATGCGTACGCGTCACTCGAGTTCTGCGCTAGGCACGCGTCCGCGTCCATGCGCGCGCGTCGCCGCCAGTTTCTCAAAAACTTTACTTTCTCGCGTTCCTTCCACTTTTGCATGTTTCCTTCCTGTCCTCTAAGCCATTCCTGCCCTATAGAGCCTGAAAATACTTAACACACAAATCACGACATCAAATGGTAATAAAGGGTATTCAAAATTAACAGTTTTAAAGGTCTAGGAAACATGTTTTCAACTATTTCACAGAATAAGGAAGGATTTGTAAAACCATAAAAATCAGATGAATAAGTGAGCAAAGACTTGATAAAAACCACTCAAATTAACACAAGATAAACCATAAAATAGTGGTTTATCAGTATGGTTTAGGTTTCTTGCATTTAATATATAATCTTCTGTGAAAACTTAGGCTAGATGACCATATGATAAGTTGGAATGTGTGTGCATGTATATTGTTTAGTATCTAGCTAGTAAATATGTTGATTGGTGATGCTGGTTGTTTGATGGATTTGTGAAATATTGAATTGTCATTTCAGGCCATGAATATATGAGTTTAGGATTGATAATTTATGGTATTGGTTGTTGAATTTGAGAAGTGTTTGTGTAATTATTATTGGTGTGAGATATAATTGTTATGGTAATTGATGTGTTAATGAAGGAGGATATATTGTGTTGTGAAGTGTAGGGTGAATGAGTAATGGTATAAGATTTGTTTGGTTGAAAATGACGTTTGAAAGTTTGTAAAAGTTGGTTTTTGGGCCGAACTTCGACGGGCTATAACTTGGCTTCTGGACCCTCAATTTGTTTTCAATTTGTTTTAAAATGAAAATCGGGTTCGTGATGTTTATGCACTCAAAGAACGGGTGAAAAATATTGTAAATCGAGGAAGTTATGGGGGTTGGAAAGGTATACCTGTAAACTGTTTTGTTTGTAACAGTTTTGCTTCCCTGCTACTGCAACTTTGCTACTGCATCTGCCTTGTTTTTTTAAAAGAACGTACGCTCATGCGTACGGGTGGAATGGATTTTTGGCTATGCGTACGCGACTCCCATGCGTGCGCGTAAGGAGAAAACAAGCATGTTCACGCGTACGCGTGAAATGAAGTTTTCACCCACCACGTGTACCAGGGTGAAAACTTGATACTCTGTTGACCCTATGACGTAAGGGTGACTGGGCACTTATAAATTCCCGGGAATGTTAACCCCATTGAGCAATATTGATTATTTGAGAAAAAAACTATGCATAGACTCTTGGGATGCATGTCGAGGGACAGTCTAAGGTTTTCAGACTTGTTGGGTTGGCTGGATAACCGACAGATGAGCCTCATCAGCCATAGGACATGCATGCATCATATGCATACTACTTGAATTACTTGTTTGTGCATTAATTGGGTGTGCCTAAGTGTACTTGCCATGCTAAATGTATATTTGTTACCTGCAGTATTTGTAACCTTCTTGTTCTTGCCTTTATCTGTTTATTTGTCTGTAAAACGCTAACAGAGATGGAGGTATAGAGGAATAGCAGTATGGGACTTAGATTTAAGATTAAGTTAAGTTAGGTTTAGATTCTTTTAGTAAACCACCTTTTATGGCTTCTGTTTAATACTCTAAGCTCTATAATATGAGTGTCGGCATTCTAGGATTGTCTCTGACATTCCAATGACTTTATATATTATGTGTGTGGCACCTTTACCATATTGAGAACCTCTAGTTCTCACCCTATACTATGTTGTTGTTTTTCAGATGCAGGTCGGGAGACAACTCGTTAGGCATCTGGATCCCTGAAGCGAAGTAGTTACTGGGTTATTTTGTTGTACAGTGATGTGTATATATATACTTAGCTTCCTCTCCGCATAACTATTTCTTTTGATCCTCTTAGAGGTTTATGGAGAAACAAGATTTTGTTTATATATATCTGGATTTTGGATATGTATGTATATATGTGTAAATATTCTCCAGCCAGCCTTGGCTTCGCGGACTGAGTTAGGAGCTTGTTATTTTGTATCTTTGGCACTTTATTCCTACATCTGTTATCTTATGTTCAATAGTTATAGTTTTTCTAACACGCAAGTTAATTCGTTTCTTGAGCGTTGCGCTTTTATTTCGCGACTTTTGTTTCATCTATTCTTCAGGGCTCCTTGTATATTATAACCTTTTTGCTATTATATGTATACATTATGTTTTAGAGGTCGTAGTACTACACCACCTCTGTTTTATGGATTAAGTGTTGATGAGTTTAGAAAACTCTAAATTAATTTGATGATGATCAAACATTATTAAAATAATTAATTACAAAATCATTAATTTGAATTTCAATTTACATTTGTTAATTAATAATTTTGTTACTTGCAGATTGTGTAATTGGGCATAAAGAAATATGGAAGCCCAAACTGGTTGGCAAATAAAATTCAGCCTTGTGCAAAAATGATTAAAAATATAAGGCTGAAATGTTTATTATGTGAATTGGGCCATATTTTGTTGAACAAGCCCAAATTAATATTTGCCACATGACCATCAAGGCTTGGTCTAAAAAATTGAAGAAGAAAGAAAGCTAGGTTGCATGCTTTCAATGGATTCCACTTTCATCATTTGGTAGATTTCAAATTTTAATTAAATAAATTTAATGCAGGCATTGGTAACATGAGAGAGAAATTTCAAAATTGATTTGATTGCTATCATTACTCTCACACGTTACAAGGAAAGGGGTTTTGTAAACTTAATACTTTTTATTTCCTTTCTTAATTTCCTTTGAAATCTTTTTTGCATTCTCTCTCTTCTCTCTCTTTGCATTCAGTCACCTCACAGTCAGAGAAGAAGATGGTAGAAGCAAGCTATCAGAAGAAAAAAGAAAAAGCTAGGTGCAAGCATGAAGCCATTGTGATGATGGGGTTGGCAAAAAGAAGATCCACAATAGGGTGTGGCTGAGATCTTTGCCACTTATGGTAAGAAGTGGTGAGGAAGTCTCAAGATCTCCATACCCTAAAATGGAAGAGATCCAACTTGGTCAGAGAAGAAGATCTCTGAAGCATGACTTGTTTCTACTTTGTGGTCACCCATCACAGAAGGTAGCTATAGAGGCTACGTGAAGGAGGAAGCAGAAGATAGAGTAGGAAGAGCTGTCAAGCATCAAGGACTCACAAGGGTCAGGAATCCTTGTTGGAGAGCAAGTCAAGATGGAAGGCCCGGATTGATGAAGCTTGGTGAGAAGAGATGAGGAAGAGGTAATTGCATATTGGATTTTACATTCGGTTCTCTCTCCTCTCTCTGGCCGAACCGGTTTTGTGTTGAAGAAGAAGAAGATTAGCTCGGTTTAACCATTTCAATCTTGGAGGCTTTCCCTTCTATAATAAGGGTGGACAGCCAAGGCTTGAAGTAAGGAGAAAAGAGTGAAAGCACAGAGTTCTCATAGCTACCCAAGCTAACAGAAGTTCTTCTCCTTCAATGTTTTTCATGTTGTATTTTTCTATTTAGTTTTGTCTGACTTGAGTCTCATGGAAAAAGGCAAACGGTGAAGTTTGTATGAAAAAGTCATAGAGCGAAAAAAGGCAGAGTATAAAAAATTAAAAGAAAAAGCCATAGATGTCCTAGAGGTCCTTTGTACATCTGTGTTGTGTATCATGATTCTGTGGAAATCCCCTTGCAAGTTGGGTTAGCACTTAGCAGTTGAAAGCTTGGTAGGTGACCAAGTCAAGTTCAGGATTGGTGATAGATTCTGGACTTGTCCCGGATAGGAAGGGTAGTTCCTAGGGAGAATTGGTGTCTTTAATCTGTTTGATTATAGTGAAATTCTATCATTGTTGTGATGGAGACTGGATGTAGGCTACATTGCACTTAGCAGATGAACCAGGATACTTCTGGGTGTGATTCTCTCTCTCTCTTCTGCTCAATTTTTGATTCTGTTCGTAGGAGACAAAATTGAAAAATATCTCCTCATTGGTTATGAGACAAAAAGAAAATGTCTCTTGACTAGTGACGAGACAAAAAGCAGAAATATCTCCTAAAGCATTTTAAAAGGCAGCAAGTGTTATTTAGCAAAAAAGGGGGCTAAGATTCAACCCCCCTTCTCTTAGCCACTGATAAACCATCAAGCATAAAGCTCAGTGTGGTAGGGTGCTACATTATGGTATCAGAGCAGTTCATTCTTATAGAGCCTGAGAGACGGACTGATTATGCTTCTGTGCATTCTCTGTATATGTGTTTATGTGCTATTAGGATATCTGACTGATATATATGGCATAAACGTTTGTGAGCATGCATTTGGAACTTAAAGTATTAGACTTACGACATTGAGATTGATCAACTTAATATCACTTGTTTGGTGTATATAGGGACCAGATGTCGACTCGCGGACGCGGTCGCGGGCGAGGTAGAGGTAGGATGGGCACCGTTACTCCTAGCCTGGCAGGGAATGATCCAGTAGATTTTATGGCTGTCCTGGGAAATATGGCTGCAGCTATGCAGGCGACAGCCGAGGCACTAGGTAATCAGATAAACCAGGGTAATCATGGAAACAGTAATTGTTCCGAGGGTTACCTGAAACTGGAGGTCAATCTCGGAGGAGATCTGCAGTTGTGGCGGGAGCTGTCGTGTCCGCCTTGCTGAATCTTCAGATGTTGCTGATTCCTGATCACCGGAGGGTGGTGGTACCTGCAAGAGACTCCGATGCTTAAGTTAGCACGGGCTTTATGCAGGTTTTTTGTGTAGAATCAGAGTATGAGTTATACCTGGGTGCTCCAGTGTATTTATAGTAGTGTGGGTGACCTCCCTTGAGATAAGTTAGTTATCTTATCTTATCTTTTGTAGGTGAGTCCCCTTATCTTTGGCCAGCCGCCTTTAGGTGGGCTGTGATCTTCTGCTTTGGGCCTACTTGGGCCCTTATAGCAATTTGGCCGAGCTCTTTTGGGAAGAGGTCGGTGTCGACCAACCTTTATAAGAGGTCGATCGTTTCTGTCTTCATTCAACCCGGCTTGCCTAACTTGACCCATGGTATGAACAGTGCCCCTACTCGAGCTTCGATCTTCCCTTGAAGTCGTGCTTTCCAACTTCAATCCCTTAGGGGAGTCGTGTTCGAGCACTGGTTTGAGTTTCTCCTCCTCGCGCGATTCTTGGCGCTTGTTTTTACAAAGCGTTTTAATCTCCTTGGGAATACGCATGCGCTTTTAATGCCCATTTATTAGGCTTTTATTTTGTTTTGCCGTTCCATTCACTTGCTTTATTTTGAAATTGAAAAAGGCCTTAAACCTTGGTTTTCAGTTTTTTGCTTTCATCTGTTTCATTTGCTCGGAGAAGAAAGAACTTTCTGTCCTTTGTTTCTTTTTGAAGGATCACCATTTTGCAAAAAGTTTTGCAAAGCTTTTCTTCTCTTGAAGCTTCAAAGCTTTCGTTGGACCGTTCGCACCCTTCGTTACGCCTTCTGTCGTCGCTTCTCATATTCCTTTGCAGGTTGATGCTTATACCTTTTCTCGTTCTACCTGCTTTGTTTATCGTTTGTTTTTGTTGCTTTTACTCCTGCATGCTTTCCCTTCGCACAAAGTTTTAGTCTTTGTTGAACTTTAGTAGAAAAGGTTGAAACTTTTCTTGGCAATTCTTGCAAGGTCTGATTTTTTTTTTATAATTATGGTCTTTTTTGTCTTCCCTATTTGTATGAAGGAATGCTAGTACTTAGGTTGAAATCCCTGTATTTTCTTTTTGTTTGAGAAGGTTTGGGCTGTTTAGGTCTGACGCTTATTCACTGTTTCTTTGCCATTCTCTTACTGTCCGAGTTGTTTGGTAGTGATAATTTTTTCTTTTTCTTGCTGTAGGGATAGTTGGCCTATGTCTTCACAAAAAATATTGTCGAGATGTCTACCAGAGTTCCTGCGGGTATAGCCGATTGGCTGGATTCAATAGTCTTGATGTGTGTGACCGTGGCTGATCCTGAGTACTGTGTGAGGCTTAGGAGGTTCCATAGGATCTGTAGCAATAGAGATGATGAAAAAAATTATGAACTGTTGTCACCTGATCCTGAGGAGAGGGTTAGTTTCGCTCCCTTAACTCAGGGAGAACGGCCATTTTTCTATGCTTATGACTACTTCTTTAGTCAGCTGAACATCACCATCCCTTTTTTTGCTTTTGAGACCGACCTCTTATGGACTTGTAATGTGGCCCCTTCCCAGCTTCATCCGAACTCTTGGGCCTTCATTAAAATTTTCCAGCTGTTGTGCCAGGAATTAGGTGTCCGACCTATGATGACAAGTCATCTTATGCTAGTTTTTCAAGCAATTTTTCACTTCTTTCATAGGTTTTATACACTTTCTTGAGTTACAAGTAAGCCATTTGGGTAGAAATTCATGTGTATTTGGATTCAATCAACCATGAGTAAATTGATGCATTTTCATGAGGTTTTGTGCTATAATTGCTTATATGTCAAGGATGAGAAGAAGTCTCATGATTTTAGCATAGCTTTGATGCATTTGTTGATTGATGACAGGTGACCAAAAGGCTTGGAGGAAGGTTGAAGAAAGGGGATGGCAGCAATGGAAATGAAGGTAGCAAAGCCACCCTGGGAAGAGCTCACGTTTGTGCCAACGTTTGCCTCAAACGTGAGGTCAAACGTTGGCTTAAGAAGAACCCAGGAGAAGCCAACGTTTGCGCCAACGTTTGCCTCAAACTTGAGGTCAAACATTGGCTCAAAAATACACCCAGGAGAAGCCAACGTTTGCGCCAATGTTTGCCTCAAACTTGAGGTCAAACGTTGGCTCAAAAATACACCCAGGAGAAGCCAACGTTTGTGCCAACGTTTGCCTCAAACTTGAGGTCAAACGTTGGCTCAATAACACACCCAGGAGGACTTAACGTTTGCGCCAACGTTTGTCTCAAACGTGATGTTGGCCGCAAAATTTCCTTGGAGGGAGCACGTTTGAGCTCACGTTTGACCTCAAACGTGAGTGACAGCAAAACTCCATTCTGCATAAAGCTAATACAAGACGTTTGAGTCAACGTTTGCCTCAAACGTTGACTCAAACGTGAATGATCCCAAAGTCCATTATGCAAATGGGTTTCTTCTCAAGACCAAGAGCAATCAACAGAGGTTATCTTCAATCCAATTCCATCAAGGCAAGGGCCCAAATTCAAGGCTTAAAGATCATTAGAAAGAAGTGTATAAAGAGAAGTTAGTTTGATTTAGAAAAGAGGACTTTTTACTTTTACTTTCACCTTTTCTTCTTTTAGAATTTTCATTCTGTAACTATGATTTTGGATCTTGGAGAATTGGGAGGAGAATTGAGTTCTCTTCCTCTTTGGGTTTTCTGTTTTCTTTTCTGCAAAGTTTGCTTGAGTCTTGATAGTGAAGAGTTGAGGAAATTATGTCTCAACCTCACCCTTGAGATCTCTTTGTTTCCTTTTCCTGCATAATTCAAGTTTCTTTACTGATTTCCATCTTTCATTTTGTTTGCAATTGTGTTCTTAGTTGGATCAAGGAAGGATTGAGATCTAGACTTGTTCTCTAGTCTCTTCTAACCCTGAGATCTGTGATTTCTTTTGAACCATTGCAATTGATGTTACATTTTTCTTGCTGTTCGAATTTTCAAGCAATTTTTCTCTTATGATTTGATCTTTTGCAATTTTAATTCATATTCCGCTTCTCTGTTTAATGCCATTTTACTTTCTCTTGTCTAATTTCTGCAATCCAAATTCCCAATTCCTTTTATAATTCAAGCAATTTACATTTCTTGCAATCTAAGTTTCTGCAATTTACATTACTTGCACTTTAAGATTCAGCTCTTTTAATTCTTCTGCACTTTAAATTCTTGTCAATTATCCCTCTCCCTTTAAATTTCAAGCAATTTAGCTTCTGTTGGATACAAATCACTCAAATCAACTCTTGTTCGCTTGACTAAATCAACCATTAAACTAAAATTGCTCAATCCTTCAATCCATGTGGGATCGACCTCACTCACGTGAGTTATTATTACTTGATGCGACCCGGTACACTTGTCGGTGAGTTTTGTGTTGGATCGTTTTCCACACATCAAGCTTTTGGCGCCGTTGCTGGAGATTGATTAGGTTGACAATGATTAAGTGAGGTGGTAATCTAGATCAAGCATTTTTTTATTTTTGACTAACACATTAACTGTTTGAATTTTTGCCTAAGCTAACCAAAACTTCACTCTAGCAATAGATTGAAGTGTTACTGGTTTTTCTAGTCCTGTGAGTTTCTTGTATTTTTGCTTGCTGAGTAAAACAAAAGAAGCAATTTTCTCCTATTGATCTTCCAAGCCTATAAATTGTTTGACACATTGTGTCAACTAACCCTCTGACTACATTTTGGCATGAGTATATTCAATCTTCATTTGGACTGTTTGTGATTATGCAGATCATGGAGGAGAACCCAACAAATCTCAGTCATTGTGGGAGTAGTGTCCATACCCCAGATGACAATGCAACCCATGAATTGAAGCATCCGCTCATCACCATGAAGGAAGTTGCTCAATGGCTTGAAGCCTTCCCACAAGGAAGCATCGCCAGATGGGAGGATCTAGTGAGTGAATTCCTGACCAAGTTGAAACCACCCCAGGAAATTGGTGAGCTAGAGGCAGAAGTGCAACCATCCACACAAGAGAAGGGAGTGATGGAAATTAAAGGTGTAAGTGCAATCATGGCCCAAAACAAGCAGATACACCAACAACTTCAGCAACAACTGGAGCTGATGGTCAGAAAAATCAATGAGCTGCGAACTGCTGTAGTAAATGCACACAACCTGCCTCAAAACTCACATGGTTGGAATCAACCTGAAAAAGGTTTTGGAGCAATTAACTATGAGCAACAAAGTCATGAGCGATTACACTCTCCAAACAGTACCTCAAGCCTGTTCCAACACAAGTCTCAGGGTGATGTGTACAACCCACCCTGGAGGACTCATTCCAATTGGAGGAGGAGTGAGCACCAAAATCAAGGACCAAGGGACCTCAATTACAACAACTTCAGCTTCACAAACCAGCACAAAAACCACCCTAACAACAACAACCATTACGCACCACCACAGCACACATACTTCCAACCCCATCTTACTTCACAATTCTCCCAAAATAACTCTCATCAACCATCCCACTCAACACCCCACAACCAGCCACATACATTACAAAACACTCAAAGGATCTCCAACTTGGAGATGTTGATGGAAAAGATGATGAAGCACCAAGAGATAATGATGGAGAAGTTCATAAAAATTCAAGAGATGGCGAGACAAGATCAGGAAGCAGCAAGGAAGGATCAAGCCATAACAAGCAAAAATCAAGAAGCCTCAATCATAAAACTTGAAAGGCAAATGGAGCAAATGGCTAAAAACATTGCAGAAATGGGTGAGAAGAGAGCAATTACCTTCTCCAGAGCCACTGAAGATGACCCAAAAGACAACAAAAAAGCTGCTAGGTGGGAGAAATGGAAAGCAATCATAGAGGAAAGTGAGAGGGATATGGAAAAAGAAACAATTATCCTAGAAAAGCATCACAGAGAAGTTCCACAAGAAGAAACAGAGGAAAGGAAGCCCATAGTGAGAGGAGAAAATCAAAGGCAACAGGATTTTCAACTTCCATGATCAAAGAATAAAGGATGTCAAGCTAATGACAATAAAGAAGCGCTTGTTGGGAGGAAAACCCAACCTGAGGTAGGCAACCCAACCTGAGGTAGTTCTCTTTCCATTCAATAAAAAGGCTAAGTAACTTTCTCTATATTGCAAGGAGCTAAGTTTGGTGTTGCACACCAAAACAATTTAAGGGAGAATGAATAATGCTAAGTTTGGTGTTCCACCAAAAATCTCATTTAAAAACACATTCTCACCTTCTGCATAAATGGTTGCTAGCTCCAAGCAAGTAGAGAAACTACTTAACCAATGTCTGTTTTCTAGTTTTTAGTCTTATTGCCTTTAGCAAAGAAAAAGAGTTCCACATATGGTCAATTTGACGCATGAGAACCATTGGTAAGGTACTAAGTTTGGTGTTCACACACCAAAGTAAGTTCAAAAGCCCACAAATAATTCACGTATGCTAACCATTTTTCAAGTGCTTGGGAAACAAGCAACTTTCAATATCATTGCAGAGTATCATACAAGTTTTTGGAAAGATTAAGCATCATCAACTAAAGAGATGAAAGAGGAATGTGAGGACCAGCGATGATGATGAGGAGTAAAGCAAGTAAACTCCAAAAGGTTGTATTGTTAAGTGATTATTTTACATCAAACACTGCTAGGATTGAAAGTGATATTGTACCCCTGTCTGTCTGTCTGTCTAGTATAGTTTCTCTGTAATTCAATAATTGAGATACTTGGCTGTTCACAACACTATACTCTCCAGAACTTGCTTGCACTCAATGTCTCAAAAAGGCATCACATGACAGTTCTTTGAAAAGAAGGATTGAAAAATTAAACAGTTTTGAGGCAAGCAAAAGATTAGGAGAAGTGGTGGTTCTAGTTGTATGATTATGCATTGAGGTTGCATGCTTATGAAAACTTGCATGGGAGCTCATAGGCAGGACATGGAGTTCAAAGAAGTATTGTAGAGATTCTCAAACATTTATTGATCCAAGAAGCAGCAAACAAAAGAAAATAAAGAAAATATAAAAACAAAAGAACATGGCCCAAGGCTCTGAGCATCAATTACTAGGCAGAAAAGAAGGAAGAAACAAAAACTCAAAGAGTTGTTATCCTAGTAAATGCTTGTGGTCGAATTGTGTCAAAGAGAGAGGCTTGAGCAAGTAAATCCTTAGGGGTGCTTTAACACCTAATACCTTAAAACCAACTGGTTTAAGAGTATTGATTGAAAGCTTATCTAAAGAGCCGCTTTGAGACATGACACTTAGAGTCAAGGCCAAAACAGAAATTATAAGCTGCTTCAAGGTGATTACCTATAGAGAGTGATAAGCGGATATTTTATACGCTTTTTGGGGTTAATTTCATATAGTTTTTAGTATATTTTAGTTAGTTTTTAGTTTATTCTCATTAGTTTCTAGGCAAAATTCATATTTCTGGACTTTACTATGAGTTTGTGTGTTTTTCTGTAATTTTAGGTATTTTCTGGCTGAAATTGAGGGAGCTGAGCAAAAATCTGATTTAGGCTGAAAAAGGACTGCTGATGCTGTTGGACTCTGACCTCCCTGCACTCAGAGTGGATTTTCTGGAGCTACAAAACTCCAAATGGCGCGCTTCTAATTGCGTTAGAAAGTAGACATCCAGGGCTTTCCAGAAATATATAATAGTCTATACTTTATTCAAAGATAGATGACGTAAACTGGTGTTCAACTCCAGTTCCATGTTGCTGTCTGGCGTCCAGCGCCAGAAACAAGTTAGGAGTTGGAGTTCAACGCCAGAATTGGATCCAGAGCTGGCGTTAAACGCCCAAAACAGCCTTATACACGTGAGAAGCTTTAGTCTCAGCCCCAACACACACCAAGTGGGCCCCAGAAGTCGATTTCTGCACCATCTATCATAGTTTACTCATTTTCTGTAAACCTAGGTTACTAGTTTAGTATTTAAACAACTTTTAGAGATTTATTTTGCATCTCATGACATTTTCAGATCTAAACTTTGTACCTTTTTGACGGCATGAGTCTCTAAACTCCATTGTTGGGGGTAAGGAGCTCTGCTGTGCCTCGATGAGTTAATGCCAGTATTTCTGTTTTCTATTCAATCATGTTTGTTCCTATCTAAGATATTCATTTGCGCCTTATTATGATGAATATGATGATCCGTGACACTCATCACCATTCTCAACCTATGAACATGTGCCTGACAACCACCTCCGTTCTACATTAGATTAAATGAGTATCTCTTAGATTCCTTAATCGGAATCTCCGTGGTATAAGCTAGAATCCATTGGCAGCATCCTTGAGAATCCGAAAAGTCTAAACCTTGTCTGTGGTATTCCTAGTAGGATTCTGGGATTGGATGACTATGACGAGCTTCAAACTCGCGAGTGCTAGGCATAGTGACAGACGCAAAAGGATAGCGAATCCTATTCCGGTATGATCGAGAACCTACAGATGATTAGTCGTGCGGTGACAGCGCACCTGGACCATTTTCACTGAAAGGAAGGATGGTAGCCATTGACAACGGTGATCCTCCAACACACAGCTTGCCATAAGAGGGACGTGCGTGCGTGAAGAAGAAGATAGAAAGAAAGCAGAGATTCAAAAGGCAAAGCATCTCCAAAACTCCAACATATTCTCATTTACTACATAACAAGTAACCTTTAATTCATGCTCTCTTGTTCATTTGCAAGTCAATTGATAGCCACTAATTAATATCCTGACTAAGAGTTGCAAGATAACCATAGCTTGCTTCAAGCCAACAATCTCCGTGGGATCGACCCTTACTCACGTAAGGTATTACTTGGACGACCCAGTGCACTTGCTGGTTAGTTGTGCGGAATTACATAGTGTGAAGTAATTTTCGTGCACCAAGTTTTTGGTGCCCTTGCCGGGGATTGTTTGAGTTTGGACAACTGACGGTTTATTTTGTTGCTTAGATTAGGAAAAAAAATTTGTCTTTTTGGTTTAAAGTCTTTTATTATTTATACCTTGTTAAAACACTTTAAATTTATAGCTCAATTAGTTAGAGCGTGGTGCTTATGTTCTTAGTAATTGGCTATCTTATTTTCAAAATCTTTTTCAAAAATAATTTTTCTTTGAATAAATCTTGTGCCAAACTTTAAGTTTGGTGTTTTCTTGTTGATTTTTTGTTTGTTTTTCGAAAATTTTAGTTCGGTTTTCTAAAAATTTTAAGTTTGGTGTTCTTTCTTCATGTTCTTGTATTCTTGTGAGTCTTCAAAGTGTTCTTGAGTTCTCCTTGCGTCTTGATCTTAAAATTTTTAAGTTTGGTGTTCCTTGGTGTTTTCCCTCCAGAATTTTCGAAAACAAGGAGCATTAGATCTAAAAATTTTAAATCTTGGGCTATCTTATTGTTTCTCTCCCTCCTCCTTAAATTCAAAAATATCTTTTCTCTCTTTTTTAAAACAAATTTTTGAAAATTATTTTTAAAATTCAGATTTTTTTTCAAAATTTAAAATCTTTTTCAATTCATATCTTTTTCAAAACATCCTGACCACTTTCTCTCCCCTCATTTTATTCGAAAATCTTCACCTATTTTTATTTATTTTATTTTAATTTATTTTCGAAATAATTAAAAAAAATAATACAATTTTTTTATTTTACATCATCTCCCTTTCTCTATCATGGATCTAAGTGGAAATGAACAGTTCAGGAGGACTCTGGGGTCATATGCTAACCCCTCTACTGCTTCATATGGGAGTAGTATCTGCATACCCTCCATTGGAGTCAGTAGCTTTGAGCTGAATCTTCAGCTCATTATCATGGTGCAGCAAAGCTGCCAGTATTCCGGTCTTCCACAAGAAGAACCTACAGAGTTTCTGGCACAGTTTTTACAAATTGCTGACACAGTACATGATAAGGAAGTAGATCAGGATGTCTACAGATTGTGACTGTTTCTATTTGCTGTAAAAGACCAAGCCAAGAGGTGGTTAAATAACCAACCTAAGGCTAGCATAAGGACATGGAAACAGCTGACAGAAAAATTCCTGAATCAATACTTCCCTCCAAAACGGATGACACAGCTAAGGCTGGACATCCAAGGCTTTAAATAAGGAGATAATGAATCTCTTTATGATGCCTGGGAGAGATACAGAGAGATGCTAAGAAAATGCCCCTCTGAAATGTTCTCAGAGTGGGTTCAGTTAGACATCTTCTATTATGGGCTTACAGAAAGAGCTCAGATCTCTTTAGATTGCTCAGCTGGTGGATCTATCCACATGAAAAAGATAATTAAAGAAGCTCAAGAGCTCATTGATACAGTTGCTAGAAATCAGCATCTGTACTTAAGCAGCAGTGACCCTTCCATGAAAGAAGAGGCTAAAACAGCAACTGCTGAACTCAGTCCTGCAGAGCAAGCTGCTGAATTCAATCAACAATTGGATTTTCTAACAAAGCAGTTAGCTGAATTCAAGGATAAACTACAAGAGACAAGGATGACTAATATAAACATGGAAGAACAACTGAAGCAAACAAAGCAGCAGCTGTCAAGACAAATAACAGAAGAATGCCAAGCAGTCCAATTAAGAAGTGGGAAAACATTAAATACCCCACCTCAAGGCAGCAAGAAGCCAAGAAATGAGCAACCCATCCAAAATCCACCAGAGGACAGTAAGAGCCCAGGGAAAAATAATTCTGGCGCTAAAATGCCAGAAATTTGGTGGAAGGCTGGCGCTGAACGCCCAGACCATGCTCAGGACTGGCGTTCAACGCCAGAAACAAGCAAGGATCTGGCGTTGAACGCCCAAAAGGAGCACAGTTCTGGCGTTCAGACGCCAGGAAGAACTGGGAAGCTGGCGTCTAACGCCACTCCAGCTCCTAGCTCTGGCATTCAATTGCCAGTGAGGGATCAGACACACACAAGTGCTGATGACAACCCATCTAAAAAGGCTTCCTCAACCACTTCTGTAGGAAATAAACTTACAGCAACTAAGGTTGAGGAATATAAAGCCAAGATACCTTATCCTCAAAAACTCCGCCAAGAGGAGCAGGATAAGCAATTTGCTCGCTTTGCAGATTATCTCAGGACTCTTGAAATAAAGATTCTATTTGCAGAGGCACTTGAGCAAATACCTTCTTATACCAAGTTCATGAAAGAGATCTTGAGTCACAAGAAGGATTGGAGAGAAACTAAAAGAGTTCTCCTCACTGAAGAATGCAGTGCAGTCATTCTGAAAAGCTTTCTTGAAAAGCTTAAAGACCCTGGGAGTTTTCTAATACCATGCACACTAGAAGGTAATTGCACCAAGACAGCTTTATGTGATCTGGGGGCAAGCATCAACCTAATACCTGCATCCACTATCAGAAAGCTTGTTAAACCAACCCGGATATGTCTCCAACTTGCTGATGGCTCCATTAAATACCCATCAGGCGTGATTGAAGACATGATTGTCAGAGTTGGGCCATTCGCCTTTCCCACTGACTTTGTAGTGCTGGAAATGGAGGAGCACAAGAGTGCTACTCTCATTCTAGGAAGACCCTTCCTAGCAACTGGACGAACTCTCATTGATGTCCAACAGGGGGAAATAACCCTGAGAGTCAATGAGGATGAGTTTAAGTTGAATGCTGTCAAAGCCATGCAGCATCCAGACACATCAAAAGACTGCATGAAAGTTGATCTTATTGACTCTTTGGTAGAAGAGATCAACATGGCTGAGAGTCTCGAATCAGAGTTGGAAGACATCTTTAAAGATGTTCAGCCTGATTTGGAGGATTCAGAGGAAATGAAAGAGCCTCTGAAATTTCCTCTGGAAGAGGAAAAACCTCCTAAACCCGAGCTCAAACCATTACCACCATCCCTGAAATATGCATTTCTGGGAGAAGGTGACACTTTTCCAGTGATCATAAGCTCTGCTTTAAATCCACAGGAAGAGGAAGCACTTATTCAAGTGCTAAGAACACACAAGACAGCTCTTGGGTGGTCCATAGGTGACCTTAAGGGCATAAGCCCAGCCAGATGCATGCACAAAATCTTATTGGAGGATAATGCTAAACCAGTGGTTCAACCACAGAGGCGGCTAAATCCAGCCATGAAGGAAGTGGTACAGAAAGAGGTCACCAAATTACTGGAGACTGGGATTATTTATCCTATTTCTGACAGCCTCTGGGTGAGCCCTGTCCAAGTTATCCCCAAAAAGGGAGGCATGACAGTGGTTCATAATGAAAAGAATGAACTGGTTCCTACAAGAACAGTTACAGGGTGGTGCATGTGTATTGACTACAGAAGACTCAATACAGCCACCAGAAAGGATCATTTTCCTTTACCATTCATAGACCAGATGCTAGAAAGATTAGCAGGTCATGATTATTACTACTTTTTGGATGGCTACTCAGGCTATAACCAGATTGCAGTAGATCCCCAGGATCAAGAGAATACAGCATTCACATGTCCATCTGGAGTGTTTGCTTATAGAAGGATGCCATTTGGGCTGTGTAATGCGCCTGCAACCTTCCAGAGATGCATGCTCTCTATTTTCTCTGATATGGTGGAAAAATTTCTGGAAGTCTTCATGGATGACTTCTCAGTATATGGAGACTCATTCAGCTCCTGTCTTGATAACCTAAAACTAGTTCTGAAAAGATGCCAAGAGACCAACCTGGTTTTAAACTGGGAAAAATGTCACTTTATGGTGACTGAAGGGATTGTTCTTGGGCATAAAATTTCAAACAAGGGAATAGAGGTGGATCAAGCAAAAATAGAGGTAATTGAAAAATTACCACCCCCTGCCAATGTTAAGGCAATCAGAAGCTTTCTGGGGCATGCATGATTCTATAGGAGGTTTATAAAGGATTTTTCAAAAATCGCAAAACCTTTGAGCAATCTGCTAGCTGCTGACACGCCATTTGTGTTTGACACAGAGTGCCTGCAGGCGTTTGAAATGCTGAAAGCCAAGCTGGTCACAGCACCAGTTATTTCTGCACCAGACTGGACATTACCATTTGAGCTAATGTGTGATGCCAGTGATCACGCCATTGGTGCAGTGCTGAGGCAGAGGCATGACAAGCTTCTGCACGTCATTTATTATGCTAGCCGCGTTTTAAATGATGCCCAGAAAAATTACACAACCACAGAAAAAGAATTACTTGCAGTAGTTTATGCCATTGACAAGTTTAGATCATACTTGGTAGGATCAAAGGTGATTGTGTATACTGACCATGCTGCTCTCAAGTATCTACTCACAAAGCAGGATTCAAAACCCAGGCTCATAAGATGGGTGTTGCTTCTGCAAGAGTTTGATATAGAAATAAGAGACAGAAAAAGGACAGAGAACCAAGTGGCTGATCATCTGTCCCGGATAGAGCCAGTAGAAGGGACGTCCCTCCCCTCTCCTGAGATCTCTGAGACTTTTCCGGATGAGCATTTATTTGCCATTCAGGAAACACCATGGTTTGCAGACATTGCAAACTATAAAGCTGCAAGGTTCATACCCAAAGAATACAACAGGCAACAAAAGAAAAAATTAGTTACTGATGCAAAGTACTACTTGTGGGATGAACCCTATCTCTTTAAGAGATGTGCAGACGGAATAATCCGGAGATGTGTGCCTAGAGAAGAAGCACAGAGGATCCTATGGCATTGCCATAGATCACAATTTGGAGGCCATTTCGGAGGTGAGCGAACAGCCACCAAGGTCCTCAAATGTGGCTTCTATTGGCCCACACTCTATAAAGATTCCCGAGAGTTCGTATGTAACTGTGACAGTTGCCAAAGAGCTGGTAATCTATCTCATGGTTACGCCATGCCTCAACAAGGAATCTTGGAGATTGAGTTGTTTGACGTATGGGGAATTGACTTCATGGGACCTTTTCCACCATCATACTCAAACACTTATATTCTGGTGGCTGTTGACTACGTATCAAAATAGGTAGAGGCCGTTGCCACACCCACCAATGATACTAAAACAATGCTGAAGTTCCTCCAGAAATATATCTTCAGCAGGTTTGGGGTCCCTAGAGTACTAATCAGTGATGGGGGCACTCACTTCTGCAACAAACAGCTTTACTCTGCCATGGTCCGGTATGGGATTCGCCACAAGGTGGCGACTCCATATCATCCACAGACTAATGGACAAGCTGAAGTCTCTAACAGAGAGCTAAAAAGAATCCTAGAACGGACTGTAAGTACCCGTGGAAAGGATTGGGCAAGAAGCTTAGATGATGCTCTGTGGGCATACAGAGCAGCATTCAAGACTCCTATAGGGACCTCTCCATACCAACTTGTGTATGGTAAGGCATGTCACCTGCCCGTGAAACTGGAACATAAAGCCTACTGGGCAACCAGATTCCTAAACTTTGATGCCAAATTAGCTGGAGAAAAAAGATTCCTAAACTTTGATGCCAAATTCAAGCTCTTTCTGGGCGTTTAACGCCAGATTTACAGCATTCTGGGCGTTCAGAAAAACGCCCAGGAGAAGCAGCATTTGGGCGTTCAAACGCCAGGATGGTGGGGAGGAGGTAAATTCATTTTTTCTTCATATTTTTCATCTTAATCCTAATTTTCATGTTTCAATTCATGATTTCTTGCATAAACATGTTAAGAACCCTGATTTCTAAAATCCCTAATTTCTAAAAACCCTTCTTTAAAAATATTAAATATATCTTAATCCATAAGCACAAATCCTTTTTTTCAATCCAACTCAACTCTTTTTTCAAAATTTTCAAAACAAATCTCTCTCTTTTCATTCAAAAATCTTTTCAACTAAGCAATATCTTTTTCAAAATTCCAAATCTATCTTTTTCAAATATCTTTCATATCTTTCCAATTTTAAATCATATCTTTTCTTATCATATTTTTTTTTCTAAAAATCATATCTTCTATCTTATCTTTCTCCCTATTTTTCGAAAACCCACCCCCCTCCCTTTAAATATGGGTTCGGCCTCCCTCCCCTCCCATCCACCATTGCACCTAGCTCTCCTTCTCTCCCTCTCCTCTCTTTTCTTTTTGCTTGAGGACAAGCAAACCTCTAAGTTTGGTGTGCTCATCCGTGATCACTAAGATCATGGCTCCTAAAGGAAAACAACCCACCCCAAGAGGCAAGAAAGAGAGTGTTCCAAAACCACTTTGGAATCAAGGGAAGTTCTTAACTAAAGAACATTCAGACCATTATTACAAAATAATGGGTCTAAGATCAGTGATCCCGGAAGTCAGACTCGATCTGAAAGAAGACGAATATCCGGAGATCCATGAGCAAATTCGAATCAGGAACTGGGAGATCCTAGCCAATCCTGAAACGAAAGTGGGAAGGAATATGGTCCAGGAGTTCTATGCTAATATGTGGCATACAGACAGGCAAAGACTATCTGGATCTGCTATCTATGACTATCGGACCGTGGTCAGAGGAAAGATTGTTCATACCCACCCTGACAAGATCAGGGAGATCTTAAAGCTACCTCAGCTGAAAGATGATCCAGACTCCTTCAATAGGAGAATGATGAGAATAGACAAGGGCCTGGATAAGATTCTAGAGGACATATGCATCCCTGGAGCCAGGTGGACCACCAGCATGAAGGGTGTTCCTAATCAACTCAAAAGAGAAGATCTCAAACCAGTCGCCAGAGGATGGCTGGATTTCATTGGGCATTCTCTGCTGCCCACTAGCAACCGTTCTGAAGTCACTATTAGAAGAGCAGTGATGATCCATTGCATCATGATGGGAAAAGAAGTGGAAGTTCATCAACTGATTTCAACTGAATTTTACAAAATTGCAAATAAAAATTCCAAAGATGCCAGGTTGGCTTATCCAAGCTTGATTTCTATGCTCTGCAAGGATGCTGGAGTAAGGATGGGAATAACTGAGTATATCTCAATTGAGTGACCAATCACCAAAGCATCAATGGAAAAACAACAAGCACAGGATGACCCCATCAAGAAGAAAACACAGGAATTTCTCCCAGAAATCCCTCAATCTGAATACTGGGAGTATCTTGAAACATCAGTTACCAAGATGCAAGAAGCTATGAAACAAATAATAAAAGAACAGAAGGAACAAAGTAGCATTCTTTGCTATTTGATTAAAGAACAGGAGGAGCAAGGGCGCGACTTAAGGGAATTGAAGCGCCAGAAATTATCTCTTGAAGGACCAAGCAACCCGCAGATTAGAAGAACATCCACTCCCCAGAAAAAAGGTTGTTAAATTCCAATCTTAGCCTTAACTCTGTGATAACTGTTCTTATTCTAGTTTTACCTTAGGAGTCATATAGTAGTAATTAGTATCTATATTTTTTGATTTTATCTTCAATTAAGCTATGATTTAATTTTCTCATCATCATCAAACATGAATAAAATAGAAGAATTTCTTTAGAATAAGAGGCAATAATTTTCGAGTTTTTAATAAGAACAATCTAATTATTTACATGTGGTGGCAATGCTTTCTGTCTTCTGAATGAATGCTTGAACAGTGCATATGTCTTTTGAATTTGATGTTTAAGACTGTTAAATATGTTGGCTCTTGAAAGAATGATGAACATGAGACATGTTATTGATAATCTGAAAAATCATAAGAATGATTCTTGAAGCAAGAAAAAGCAGCAAAGAACAAAGCTTGCAGAAAAAAAAGAGAGAAAAAGCAAGCAGAAAAAGCCAATAACCCTTAAAACCAAAAGGCAAGGGTAAATAAAAAGGATCCCAAGGCTTTGAGCATCAGTGGATAGGAGGGCCTACAGGAATAAAATCCTGGCCTAAGCGGCTAAACTAAGCTGTCCCTAACCATGTGCTTGTGGCGTGAAGGTGTCAAGTGAAAACTTGAGACTGAGCGGTTAAAGTCAAGGTCCAAAGCAAAAAGAAGAGTGTGCTAAAGAACCCTGGACACCTCTAATTGGGGACTTTAGCAAAGCTGAGTCACAATCTGAAAAGGTTCACCAAATTATGTGTTTGTGGCATTTATGTATCCGGTGGTAATACTGGAAAACAAAGTGATTAGGGCCACGGCCAAGACTCATAAAGTAGCTGTGTTCAAGAATCAACATACTAAACTAGGAGAATCAATATCACTATCTGAATTCTGAGTTCCTATAGATGCCAATCACTCTGAGCTTCAATGGATAAAGTGAGATGCCAAAACTGTTCAGAAGCCAAAAAGCTACTAGTCCCGCTCATCTAATTAGAATCTGAGCTTCACTCAAAAACTCTGAGATATTCTTGCTTCTTAAATTATTTGTATTCTATTTTATTTATCTAGTTGCTTGAGGACAAGCAACAGTTTAAGTTTGGTGTTGTGATGAGCGGATATTTTATACGCTTTTTGGGGTTAATTTCATATAGTTTTTAGTATATTTTAGTTAGTTTTTAGTTTATTCTCATTAGTTTCTAGGCAAAATTCATATTTCTAGACTTTACTATGAGTTTATGTATTTTTCTATAATTTCAGGTATTTTCTGGCTGAAATTGAGGGAGCTGAGCAAAAATCTGATTTAGGCTGAAAAAGGACTGCTGATGCTGTTGGACTCTGACCTCCCTGCACTAAAAGTGGATTTTCTGGAGCTACAGAACTCCAAATGGCGTGCTTCTAATTGTGTTGGAAATTAGACATCCAGGGCTTTCCAGAAATATATAATAGTCTATACTTTTCTCAAAGATAAACGATGTAAACTGGCGTTCAACGCCAGTTCCATGTTGCTGTCTGGCGTCCAGCGCCAGAAACAAGTTAGGAGTTGGAGTTCAACGCCAGAATTGGATCCAGAGCTGGCGTTGAACGCCCAAAACAGCCTTATGCATGTGAGAAGCTTTAGTCTCAGCCCCAGCACACACCAAGTGGGCCCCAGAAGTCGATTTCTGCACCATCTATCATAGTTTACTCATTTTCTGTAAACCTAGGTTACTAGTTTAGTATTTAAACAACTTTTAGAGATTTATTTTGCATCTCATGACATTTTCAGATCTAAACTTTGTACCTTTTTGACGGCATGAGTCTCTAAACTCCATTGTTGGGGGTGAGGAGCTCTGCTTTGCCTCGATGAGTTAATGCCAGTATTTCTGTTTTCTATTCAATCATGTTTGTTCCTATCTAAGATATTCATTTGCGCCTTATTATGATGAATATGATGATCCATGACACTCATCACCATTCTCAACCTATGAACGTGTGCTTGACAACCACCTCCGTTCTACATTAGATTAAATGAGTATCTCTTAGATTCCTTAATCGGAATCTCCGTGGTATAAGCTAGAATCCATTGGCAGCATCCTTGAGAATCCGAAAAGTCTAAACCTTGTCTGTGGTATTCCTAGTAGAATTCTGGGATTGGATGACTGTGACGAGCTTCAAACTCGCAAGTGCTGGGCGTAGTGACAGACGCAAAAGGATAGCGAATCCTATTCCGGTATGATCGAGAACCTACAGATGATTAGCCATGCGGTGACAGCGCACCTGGACCATTTTCACTGAAAGGAAGGATGGTAGCCATTGACAACGGTGATCCTCCAACACACAGCTTGCCATAGGAGGGACGTGCGTGCGTGAAGAAGAAGATAGAAAGAAAGCAGAGATTCAAAAGGCAAAGCATCTCCAAAACTCCAACATATTCTCATTTACTGCATAACAAATAACCTTTAATTCATGCTCTCTTGTTCATTTGCAAGTCAATTGATAGCCACTAATTAATATCCCGACTAAGAGTTGCAAGATAACCATAGCTTGCTTCAAGCCAACAATCTCCATGGGATCGACCCTTACTCACGTAAGGTATTACTTGGACGACCCAGTGCACTTGCTGATTAGTTGTGCGGAATTACATAGTGTAAAGTAATTTTTGTGCACCAGAGAGATCTCCATGATATCATTTGGACGAAAGTCCTAGGACCTAAGACTTCCAAGATGTAGGGACTAGTAAGCACTAAAGCCCTTGCATGAGCATATGATTTAGAGTTCATCCCACTGTCACTTAATCACTTCACTCACAAGACATTACAAGTTATTCTTCAATCCATTCTAATTGAAAGAACCTTTGAGCACAATTCTTTTCTTGCTTGGGGACAAGGTTTAAGTTTGGTATTGTGGTGACAAGTCATCTTATGCTAGTTTTTCAAGCAATTTTTCACTTGTTTCATAGGTTTTATACACTTTCTTGAGTTACAAGTAAGCCATTTGGGTAGAAATTCATGTGTATTTGGATTCACTCAAACATGAGTAAATTGATGCATTTTCATGACAGGTGACCAAAAGGCTTGGAGGAAGGTTGAAGAAAGGGGATGGCAGCAATGGAAATGAAGGCAGCAAAGCCACCCTGGGAAGAACTCACATTTGTCCCAACGTTTGCCTCAAACGTGAGGTCAAACGTTGGCTTAAGAAGAACCCAGAAGAAGCCAATGTTTGCGCCAATATTTGCCTCAAACTTGAGGTCAAACGTTGGCTCAAAAATACACCCAGGAGAAGCTAACGTTTGCGCCAACGTTTGCCTCAAACTTGAGGTCAAACGTTAGCTCAAAAATACACCCAGGAGAAGCCAACGTTTGCGCCAACATTTGCCTCAAACTTGAGGTCAAACGTTGGCTCAAAAATACACCCAAGAGAGGCCAACGTTTGCGCCAACGTTTGCCTCAAACTTGAGGTCAAACGTTGGCTCAATAACACACCCAGGAGGACTTAACGTTTGTGCCAACGTTTTTCTCAAACGTGAGGTCAAACGTTGGCCGTAAAATTTCCTTGGAGGGAGCACGTTTGAGCTCACGTTTGACCTCAAACGTGAACTCAAACGTGAGTGACAGCAAAACTCCATTCTGCATAAAGCTAATACAAGACGTTTGAGTCAACGTTTGCCTCAAACGTTGACTCAAACGTGAATGATCCCAAAGTCCATTATGCAAATGGGTTTCTTCTCAAGACCAGGAGGAATCAACAGAGGCTATCTTTAATCCAATTTCATCAAGGCCAAGGGCCCAAATTCAAGGCTTAAAGATCATTAGAAGGAAGTGTATAAAGAGAAGTTAGTTTGATTTAGAAAAGAGGACTTTTTTACTTTTACTTTCACCTTTTCTTCTTTTAGAATTTTCATTCTGTAACTTTGATTTTGGATCTTGGAGAATTGGGAGGAGAATTGAGTTTTCTTCCTCTCTGGGTTTTCTGTTTTCTTTTCTGCAAAGCTTGCTTGAGTCTTGATAGTGAAGAGTTGAGGAAATTCTGTCTCAACCTCACCCTTGAGATCTCTTTGTTTTCTTTTCCTGTATAATTCAAGTTTCTTGACTGATTTCCATCTTTCATTTTGTTTGCAATTGTGTTCTTAGTTGGATCAAGGAAGGATTGAGATCTAAACTTGTTCTCTAGTCTCTTCTAACCCTGAGATCTGTGATTTCTTTTGGACCATTGTAATTGATGTTACATTTTGCTTACTGTTCGAATTTTCAAGCAATTGTTCTCTTATGATTTGATCTGTTGCAATTTTAATTCATATTCTGCTTCTCTGTTTAATGCCATTTTACTTTCCCTTGTCTAATTTCTGCAATCCAAATTCCCAATTCCTTTTATAATTCAAGCAATTTACATTTCTTGCACTTTAAACTTCAGTCATTTACATTTCTTGCAATCTAAGTTTCTGCAATTTACATTACTTGCACTTTAAGATTCAGCTCTTTTAATTCTTCTGCACTTTAAATTCTTGTCAATTATCCCTCTCCCTTTAAATTTCAAGCAATTTAGCTTCTGTTGGATACAAATCACTCAAATCAACTCTTGTTCGCTTGACTAAATCAACCATTAAACTAAAATTGCTCAATCCTTCAATCCCTGTGGGATCGACCTCACTCACGTGAGTTATTATTACTTGATGCGACCCGGTACACTTGTCAGTGAGTTTTGTGTTGGATCGTTTTCCACACATCAACCACCACACCCTTTTTTCTTTATCTTTTTGTGTTGACTAAGCCTGGGGTAGCCAAGAAGAAAGCTTCTTGGATTTTCTTCCGAGCTACCCAGGGGAATAAAGTTTTTTCAATGTTTGATGAGTCTTTTCGAGATTTTAATAACTATTACTTTAAGGTCTGAGCTGTCGAGAATGCCCGACCTTTCTTTTTAGATGAGAATGATGAGCCGACCTTTCCTTTGTGTTGGCAAAAGGATATAGTAGCTCCAAAGTATTCTTGGGAGAGTTTAGATGAGGTTGAGCAGGCCTTTGTGGGTGTTCTAGAGGAGCACTGGGGGGAACCTCCTCATCTGGATACCAAGAGATTTCTCGGAGATCCCTCCCTCCTTCGTGCCGAGCTAGGTAGCATCCGACTTCTTTTAGGAGTGGTTTTCTTCTATTGTTTGTACTTTTTATCCTTTTTTGTTTATTGTAACTTGTTTCCCTAGTTTCTTTTTCAGAGATGGTGAAATCTTCAGATTTTATGAAGGCCTTCTGGAGGGCCAAAAAGTGCGATAGCTGCCCAAAATTTGTCAACAAAGACCTCGGGGGAAGGGTCTTCTTAGGTGTCCCCAAAGAAGCTGAATTCTGACTCTCAGGGCCCGAGAAAGATCATTCCAGCCCTTAGAGTTCGAGTAGTTCCATCTGATCCATCTCAGGCGACTTTTGGCCCTGCTTCCTCTCCTCCTGCTACTGGTCCTGCTCCCAAGAAACAAAAAACTGTTGGGACCTATGACTTGAATGATAAAGAGTTTGATGGCATTTCCTTTGCTACTGAATTGATTGCTCCACATGGTAAAGTCCCTATGGACGACATCTCGATCCTTCATCACATTGACTTCATAATGAGCAATAGTATTCGGATGGCCAATGTTGG
This sequence comes from Arachis hypogaea, assembly GCF_003086295.3. NCBI lineage: Eukaryota > Viridiplantae > Streptophyta > Magnoliopsida > Fabales > Fabaceae > Arachis > Arachis hypogaea. Next base: position 33,698,702 of record NC_092050.1, read on the forward strand.
CACGGCCTTATCTCGAGTTATTAGGGAGTCCCCTGTCCGTGCTCCGAAGGCCTTTCTGAATGATGCCCAGGCTGAATTTGATAGGGTAAAGGGTCTGAAGGATAAGCTTGATGCCAAAGTTGCAAAGTTGAAAATTGATGTGGAGAAGGAGAAGGAGCGTGCTACTAGGGCGGAGGCAGCTGTTGACTTGGCTGATGAGGATGCAAAAAAGTATAAGGAGAGCTATACCCGGACCTACGGTGAGCTACTAGAAACTAAGGAGCGGCTTCAATCGGTTCAAGATGATTATGCCAAGCTTCAGAGACACATGGAAAATAGTATGACTGATATGTTCGAGATCCTGAAGGCTCAGGTCCGAGTTATTGCTCTCGAGGATGATCTCTCCTTGTTCAGTATGGATAATGTGGTGGTGGATGGCAAGATCGTGACTGCCCCTGATGATGAAGATGAGGGTCCTCCTCTTGTGCCACCAGGAAAAGCCTCAACAGCTTTATCTTCTTCCGTCCCTTCAAAGTTCATCCCTCCAGAGCCCGAGCTGGGTGTGCAGATTCTGAACGGGCCGGATGGAGTTGTGAATGCTACTCCGATCTCGACCATACCTCCTTCTCCCTCAACCAAGGATGTTGCTACTAGGGAGAATTTGGATCCTCTATGACCTTTTGTAATTTGTGTGCCGTTATAGTCCGACTTGTGGACTATGAACTTTTGCTTATATTTCTTGTAATTTGACTTTCTCTGACACTTGGTTGCTTACGAGCAACTTTTTATTAGAAAACAAAACACTCTAAACTCCTGGGCTGCCCTTTTGGCAGTCTTTTGAGTCTTTAATGTTTGAAGAATGCATTTTGCTAAACGCCTAGAGGTTTACTTTTGCAACCCTTCTCGATTTTGATAGAGATTAGGTCTTTCCCAGTCTGACCTCCTTTGAGTGGGCTTTCTAGCCTTTCTTTGAAATATTTTGAATTGGTGCTTCTCCACCCTTTATTAAGTTGTGTAAAATTATCCTTGTGGCTTAGTGTTCTTTATATAGAACCTTTTTTAGTCTCGGACGACTTTTTGAGATCGTACCTGTGCCCCTTCTGATGTCGACCCGTACGACCTCCTTCATCGGGTTTTTTAGTCATATTCCAACAACTTTTTAGGTAGTGTTCCTGCTGAGGAACCTTTTCTTTATAGTTTGTTAGGATGACTTTTTAGCACCGTTTCGACTTGTGCTTTCGCTTTTTAAGTAATGTCTTTTTTGCAAGACTTGTACCTTTCAGCGAAGCACTTTTGGCCTTTGGTTTTTTTAACCTTTCTTTGGCCTTTTCAAGGTGTCTTTGTCCCTTTTTCAGTGATCCTTTTATTGGTCCGACTTCTCTGTCGGGACTTCTTAAGTTACTTTTAGTAATCTATTTTTGTTCAGACCTCGTCAGGTCACTTTTTATGGGCTACTTTTTATAACTTCTTGCATTAACTTGCTCCTATCGCTTCACCTTGGCGACTTCATTGTAATCGGACGATAAATTTTGCGTTTTACGAGCTTAGATTAATGCATCCTGGTAGGAAACTTTTTAGGAAATTGGTGACTTTTATTCAAATAATAATGAGATAAAAACATAAATGTAAGTATGTACATATGAGTGCTTACCCTTATAGGTCGGGCAGTTTCTTAGATCTCGGCCTGACGCTTCATTAAAAAACCCTTTCAGGAAAAAGAGTGCGCCTAACCTAAGATCTTATTTTCTAACTATAGTACCTTTTTAGGTTACAGGCATGCCATGACCTTGGTAGCTCTCGCCCTTCGAGGTCGGACACCTTGTAGTAAACTTTTTCCAGTACTTCTGCTACTCGATACGGTCCTTTCCAATTAGCTGCTAGCTTCTTTTCTCCTAACCGACTTGCTCCGATATCATTTCGGATTAAGATGAGATCATTGGTGGTGAAGATTCGCTGGATGACCTTCCAATTATATCTCAGAGTCATTCGACGCTTTAGAGCTTCCTCTCTAATCCGAACTCTTTCTTAAACTTCTGGAAGTAGGTCGAGCTCTTTCCTTTGAGCTTGGAAGTTGGTATCTTCATTGTAGAGGATCATTCTGGGAGATTCTTCTTCTACCTCCACGGGATTCATTTCCTCCATTCCGTAAGCAAGTCAAAATGGTGATTCTCCAGTGGTTGAATGTGGTGTTGTCCGGTATGCCCATAGGACTTGCGGGAGCTCTTCAGCCCAAGCTCCCTTGGCGTCCTGTAGTCTCTGTTTTAACCCGACCAGTATGACTTTGTTGGCGGCTTCCGCCTGTCCATTGGCTTGTGGGTGCTCTACAGAGGTGAACTGGTGGTTGATTTTCAAATCGGCTACCAGATTTCTAAAGCCCGTGTCGATGAAGAGTGCCATTGTCTGTGGTAATGGAGTGTGGCACCCCAAACCTTGCGACAATGTTTCTGTCTAAGAACTTTCGACTTCTTTGGGTGGAGGCAGTGGCCAAAGGTTTTGCTTCAATCCATTTTGTGAAATAGTCTTTCCAGCAATGAGAAACTTGACTTGCCATGATCCAAAGGGGAAGGGTCCGAGGAGGTCGAGTCCCCATTTTGCGAATGGCCAGGGTGAAGTGACACAAATAAGTTCCTCGGCTGGTGCGATGTGAAAGTTCGCATGCTTCTGGCATGGGGGGCATGTTTTGACAAACTCTGTTGCTTCCTTTTGCAGGGTCAGCTAGTAGAATCCAGCTCTGAGTACCTTTTTGGAAAGAGCTCGCGCCCCCAGGTGGTTGCCGCACATGCCACTGTGGACTTCTTCGAGAACTTCCCTTGTAGCGGAAGTCGGGACGCATTTTAGGAGGCGCGTAGAGATTCCTCTCCTATATAGGATGTCCTGTACTATGGTGTAGTACTGTGCTTCTCGTACTAGCCTTTTTGCCTCCTTTTTATCTGCGGGAAGTATTTCCGACTTGAGATAGCTAACTATAGGAGTCATCCACCCTTGGTCCTGGTCTAATATGTTTAGGACCTTTTTCTCTTCCATGGTTGACAGATCTGGTAGTGTTTCTTGGATGAGGCTTCTATTATTTCCCCTTGGTTTGGTGCTGGCTAGTTTTGAAAGTGCATCAACTCGATCATTTTGTTCTCTGGTTATATGTCGTACCTCATATTCCACGAATTGTTCGTGCTATTCTCTGGTCTTGTCTAGGTATTTTCTCATGGTGGGATCCTTGGCCTGGTAGCTCCCTTCTATTTGTGAGGTGACTACCTGTGAATCGCTAAAAATGGTAAGCTTCTGAGCTCCTACTTCCCTAGCCAGCTTCAAACCAGCCAGTAAGGCTTCGTATTCAGCTTGATTATTTGAAGTGGGAAACTCGAACTTTAATGAGAGCTCGATTTGGGTTCCCTGATCACTTTCTAAAATGACGCCTGCGCCATTCCCGGTTTTGTTCAAGGAACCATCCACATAAAGGCTCCACTTTGTGGGGGTGCCCGGGGTGTCAGTATACTCTGCGATGAAGTCAGCCAGGTACTGAGATTTGATAGCTGTCCGGGCTTCATACTTAAGGTCGAATTCAGATAACTTGACTGTCCATTGTAGGATTCTTCCAGCTAAGTCTGTTTTCTATAAGATCCCCTTTATGGGTTGGTTGGTCTGCACTCTGATGGTGTGAGATTGAAAGTATGGCCGAAGTTGTCGGGAAGTGAGTATAAGGGCGTAGGCGAACTTTTCTATCTTTTGATAGTTTAGTTCAGCCCCTTGTAGACCCTTCCTGATGAAGTAGATGGGTTGTTGCCCACTTTCGTCTTCTCTGATTAGTGTTGAAGCTATTGCCTGACTTCCTACGACGAGGTATAGTATGAGTTCTTCTCCTTCCCAAGGTCGAGTAAGGATGGATGGTTGCCCCAGAAATTTTTTGAAATCTTGGAAGGCTTGTTCGCATTCTAGAGTCCATTCAAACCTCTTTCCCTTCCTTAAAGTTGCATAGAAGGGGAGAGATCTTAAGGCTGATCCAACTAGGAACCTAGACAGAACCACTAGTCTTCCATTGAGATGCTGGACCTCTTTGACACAGGCCAGACTTTTCATGCGAAGTATGGCCTGGCACTTATCTGGGTTTGCTTCGATTCCTCTTTGGGTGAGCATGAAGCCCAAGAATTTTCCAGCTTCTACTGTAAAAGTACATTTTACGAGATTAAGTCCCATCCCATGCTTTCTTATGGTATCGAACACTTCAGTGAGGTCGGATAGCAATGTTTCCTCACTTTGTGTCTTTACTAACATGTCATCGACATAAACTTCCATTAGCTTCCCAATGTGATTGGCAAAGACTTTGTTCATTAGTCTTTGGTAGGTGGCCCCTGCGTTCTTGAGTCTGAAGGGCATGACTATATAGCAGTAGTTTGCTCTTGGGGTTAAGAAGGAGGTTTTCTCCTGGCAGGTTGATACATCGGGATTTGGTTGTATCCCGAGTAAGCGTCCATGAAGGAAAGGTACTTGTATCCTGATGAAGCGTTAACTAGTGTGTCTATATTCGGGAGTGGGTAAGGATCTTTTGGGCAGGCTTTGTTAAGGTCGGTGTAATCAGTCCACATCCGCCATTTTCCATTTGACTTTTTAACCAATACTACATTGGCTAACCATAATGGATATTTTACCTCTCTTATGAATCCTGCCTCTAGCAAAGCCTGTACCTGCTCTTCTACAGCTTGCGACCTCTCTGGGCCGCGTTTCCTACGTTTCTGCTGTACTGGCTGAGACCCTGGATATACGGCTAACTTATGGCACATTAGTCTGAGATCAATACCAGGCATATCTGCAGCCTTCCATGTAAAGAGGTCAGAATTATCCTTCAGGAGCTTTGTTAGTCGTTCCTTTAGATCTCCTTTCAGATTTGCCCCTATACTTGTTCTTTTATCTTGAGTGTCTCTGATTTGAACTTCTTTGGTTTCATCTTCTGGCTGCGGACGGAGTTCTTCACGAGCTCTAACTCCCCTGAGTTCTATGGTATTAGTTTCCTTTCCTTTGGGATCACCTTTAACGTTCAGACTTTCGTTATAACAGCGTCGCGCGAGTTTTTGGTCTCCTTTTATGGTAGCAATCCCTTCTGGAGTTGGAAACTTCATGCATAAGTATGGTGTGGAGACCACAGCGGCAAGCTGGTTCAGTGTTGTCTGACCTATTAAAGCATTGTATGCTGAGCTCACGTCGATTACAATATAATCTATGCTTAACGTCCTAGACTGAATTCCCTTTCCAAAGGTTGTGTGTAGTGGGATGTACCCTAATGGCTGAATTGGGGCGTCTCCTAGTCCGTATATGCTATTTGGATATGCTCTGAGTTCTTTTTCTTGCAATCTGAGCTTGTCGAAAGCAGATTTGAACAGTATGTCCGCAAAGCTTCCTTGGTCGACTAATGCTTGGTGGAGGTTGGCATTGGCAAGTATTATGATAAAAACCACAGGGTCATCATGCCCTGGAATGATGCTCGCGGCGTCTTCTTGGGTGAAGATAATAGTGGGGAGGTCGGCCGACCTGTCCTCTCCTCCAACATGGTATACCTCCTTAAGGTGTCTTTTGCGCGATGATTTAGAGATCCCTCCTCCCGCGAATCCTCCGTTTATCATGTGAACATGCCTCTCAGGGGTGTGAGGGGGACGTTCAGCTCGTCCAATCTCTTCATCCCTTCTTCTCTTCTTTGGTTCATCTGTTTTGTTGGCCAGAAACCTGTCTAGTCTTCCTTCTCGGGCTACCTTTTCTATAACGTTCTTTAAGTCGTAGCATTCGTTGGTAGGGTGCCCGTAGACTCGGTGGTATTCGCAATACTCTGTTCGACTTTCTCCTCTTTTATGCTTAATCGGACAAGGGGGCAGGATCTTCTCAGTATTGCATATCTCTTTGTAGACATCCACAAGGGACACCCTGAGGGGAGTGTAGTTATGGTATTTTCTAGGTTTTTCAGTAGGTTGGTCTTCTCTTTATCCTTGTCCCGAGATGGGTAGGGGAATCCGAATTTTGAGGTTTCTCCTAATCGAGAGTTTTCCTCCATATTAATGTACTTTTCTGCCCGCTCTTGCACTTCGTTCAGAGATGTAGGGTGCTTTTTGGATATGGAATGGCTAAAGGGTCCTTCTCGTAGGCCATTAATGAGACCCATGATGGCTGCTTCTATTGGCAGCCTTTATATATCTATACATGCTTTGTTGAATCTTTCCATGTAGCTGCAGAGGCTTTCTCGATCTCCTTGCTTAATCCCTAACAGGCTTGGGGAATACTTGGCTTTATCTTTCTGGATAGAGAACCTAGCTAGAGACTTCTTGGCGAGGTCATCGAAGCTTGCTATTGACCTTGGTGGCAAACTGTCGAACCATTTTATTGCTATTTTGGTCAAGGTAGTCGGGAAGGCTTTACAACGGATTGTGTCTGGGGCTTCCGTAAGTTACATCCGATTTCTGAAATTGCTGAGATGATGACTTGTGTCGGACATACCATCGTAGGGAGTCATGCCAGGGGCTTTAAAGTCTTTTGGAATTTTAGCTTTTATGATTTCCTTTGTGAAGGGGTCTTGATCCTCACGGAGGCCGTCTTTATGATTGGACCGAGTAGCTTTTGTTTTGAAGTCAGCCTCGAGTTTAAGGAGTTTATCTTCCAGCTCTTGACGCCTCCTGGTTTCTCTTCGTAAATCTCGCTCAGCCTCCTGCTGCCGGTCAGCTTCTTGTTCTAGCTGTTTAAGGCGATTCTGTTGTTCACGGATGGCCTCTAAAATTTCTGTATTTGGGGGCTGTTTGTCTCCCTTATTTTTAGGAATATCCTTTGGTATGGTCTCCGTGTTCTTACATGGCGTTCTGTCCTCCAAGCCAGAGTTGTGATCGTTGTCAAGGTTGTCCTCCATGATGATGGGATGACTTCCAAGTTCCCCGGTAACGGCGCCAATATTTCGAGGGTTACCTGAAACTGGAGGTCGATCTCGGAAGAGATCTGCAGTTGTGGCCGGAGCTTTCATGTCTAACTTGCTGAATCTTGAGATGTTGCTGATTCCTGATCACCGGAGGGTGGTGGTACCTGTAAGAGACTCCGATGCTTAAGTTAGCATGGGCTTTTAAGCAGGTTTTTTGTGTAGAATCAGAGTATGAGTTATACTTGGGTGCTCCAGTGTATTTATAGTAGTGTGGGGTGACCTCCCTTGAGATAAGTTAGTTATCTTATCTTATCTTTTGTGGGTGAGTCCCCTTATCTTTGGCCAGCCGCCTTTAGGTGGGTTGTGATCTTCTGTTTTGGGCCTACTTGAGCCCTTATAGCAATTTGGCTGAGCTCTTTTAGGAAGAGGTCGGTGTCGACCAACCTTTATAAGAGGTCGGTCGTTTCTTTCTTCATTCAACCCGGCTCGCCTAGCTCAACCCATGGTATGAACAGTAATGATGAGGATGGTCCTATGACACTTGCTACATTTCGGAAAGTTCACCCTCCGACCTTCAGGGGAACCTCAAATCCCACTGACGCAAATAATTGGATTTAGGCTATGGAACGGGCATTGCAGGCTCAACAGGTTCCTGAAGAGCAATGGGTTGAGTTTGGAACTTATTAGCTGCAAGGTGAGGCTCAGTATTGGTGGCAGGGAAGACGACGTATCCTGCAGCCAGATGGCGCTGCGATTCCTTGGGAGATTTTTTGGACAGATTATTATAAGGAATACTTTTCTAATTCAGTCAGAAATGCCAAGGAGCTTGAATTGATGCAATTAAAGCAGGGCCAGATGACTGTTACTAAGTATACTTGCAGGTTTGAGAAGTTATGTCGCTTTTCTTGTATCTGTCAAGGTGCGCCTGAAGATTTTGCTGAGTGGAAGTGTATTAAGTATGAGGGAGGTCTTCGGAGCGATATTCTGGGTTTTGTTGCACCAATGGAGATCAGAGTGTTTTCTGAATTGGTGAATAAGAGTAGGGTGGCTGAGGAATGTGTGAGGAAGGTGGCAGCAGAAAAAGGAAGACTGAGGGTGCCTTTTCAGAGGCCTTTAGGGAGGAACTTTGCTCCGAGAGGTAGGAATTTCAAGCGTGGAGGCTTTGTTCCGCAGCAGAATTAAGGCCAGGGTAATAACAGAAGGCCGAATACTAATGTTAATCAGGGAAGAAGGTTTGGAAAGCAGCCACAGCAGGATTTGAATTGTCAGAGGTGCGGGAAGTATCACCCTGGAGTACCGTGCCGATCAGGGCTTGGAGTATGTTATTTTTGTGGACAGCCTGGGCATTTGGCCAATAATTATTCGGAGAAGAAGAAGTATGAAATTGGTAGAGTACAGCAGCCAGGGAGAGTGTACACCACTTCTGCAGCAGGCGCTGCAGGATCTGAGACACTAATTAGAGGTAACTGTGAAATAGTTGATAAAATCTTAAATGTTTTATTTGATTCAGGAGAAACTCATTCATTTATTTCATTTGAAAAGGCTAATGAGTTAGGATTGAGAATGGTGGTTTTAGCATATAATTTGAAAGTGCATAATGCTACTCATGAAGCTATAGTAACTAGGTTAGGATGTCCACAAGTTCCATTTCGAATACAACGTGAGTTTGTGCATGATTTTATTTGTTTGCCGATGGATGGTCTTGATCTCATTTTGGGATTGGATTGGTTATCCAAGAATCATGTTTTGCTTGATTGTTCTGAAAAGTCAGTACAGTTTATGCCGGAAGGGTCAGAAGCGCCGGTTGTGGTGAACAGTTACTATTTGAACTCTATGATAGTAAATTGTTCTGGAATTGAATGTCAGGGCATTATGCTATTAACTGCGAGAGTATCAGGTGATGATCAGAGTTTAGAGCAAATTCCAATTGTATGTGAATTTTCAGATGTATTTCCGGATGATATTAATGAATTTCCACCTAACCGAGAGGTTGAATTCGCAATTGAGTTGGTACCTGGAGCCAGTCCGATTTCGATTACTCCTTACAGAATGTCACTTTTAGAAATGACTGAACTGAAGGCTCAGCTAGAAGATCTGTTGGGTAAGCATTTTATCCGACCAAGTGTTTCTCCGGAGAGCCAGTGTTACTGGTAATGAAGAAGGATAGGAGTATGCGCTTGTGCATCGATTATCGGCAATTGAATAAGATCACTGTGAATAATAAATATCTGCTACCTAGAATCGATGACCTAATGGATCAGTTACAAGGTGCCGGTGTATTTTCTAAGATTGATTTGCGATCTGGGTATCATCAGATAAGAGTTAGGGATGAAGATATTCCGAAAACTGCTTTCAGGACACGTTATAGTCATTATGAGTATACGCTGATGTCTTTTGGATTCACTAATGCTCTGGCAGTATTCATGGATTATATGAACAGGATTTTCCGGCCATACCTGGACAAGTTTGTCATTGTCTTCATTGATGATATTCTTGTTTACTCTAAGATTGATGAGGAGCATGCTGATCATTTGCGAACTGTGCTGTAAATTCTGAAAGACAGGAAGTTATATGCTAAATTATATAAATGTGAGTTCTGGAAGAGTGAGGTGAAGTTTCTCGGTCACATGGTGAGTAAGCAGGGAATAGCGGTGGATCCTGCTAAGGTGTAAGCAGTAATGAATTAGGAGCGACCAACTTCAGTGACAAAGATCAGGAGTTTTCTAGGTTTGGCGGGGTATTATCGGAGATTCATTAAAGGGTTTTCACAGCTCACCTTACCTTTAACTAAGCTAACTAGGAAGGATACTCCTTTTGTTTGGACTACAGAATGTGAAGAGAGTTTTCAAGTACTGAAGCAAAGGTTGCCTACTGCACCCGTGTTGGTATTGCCTGAGCCAAGTGAACCATTTGAAGTATACTGTGATGCATCATTAAAGGGTTTGGGGTGCGTTCTAATGCAGCATCAAAATGTTGTAGCATACGCCTCATGGCAATTAAGGCCGCATGAGATGAACTATCCAACTCACGACTTAGAACTTGCTGCTGTTGTGTTTGCTTTGAAAATCTGGAGGCATTATCTCTATTGCATTAAGTTCCACGTTTTCTCAGACCATAAGAGTTTGAAGTATCTTTTTGAGCAAAAAGAGTTGAATATGCGTCAGAGGAGGTGGTTGGAGCTTCTGAAAGATTATGATTTTGAATTGAATTACCATCCAGGAAAAGCGAACATTGTGGCAGATGCCTTGAGCCAGAAGTCTTTATATGTAGCTTGGATAATGCTACAGGAAGAAGAGTTACTAAAAGCTTTTCAAGGTTTGAAACTGGGAGTTAGGGAAGAATCTGAAATTCTGTGTTTGAGTCAGTTGCAGATTTCAAGTGACTTTAAATAAGAACTTTTGAAGGCTCATCAAGATGGTGAAGCATTACGTAAGGTATTGCCAGTAATTGAACAGGGAAGACAGTAGAGAGTGTTAGAGGGTCAGGATGGTTTGTGGAGGTTCAAGAACCAGATTGTTGTGCCAGATGTCGGAGACCTGCGACAGAGTATCTTGAAGGAAGCTCATCAGAGTGGGTTTTCAATTCATCCAGGATGTGCCAAAATGTACCCAGATCTGAAAGCGATGTTCTGGTGGCCAGGAATGAAGAATGATGTGGCATTGCATGTATCTAAATGTTTAACATGTCAAAAAGTTAAGATTGAGCATCAGAGACCATCAGGAACCCTTCAGCCTTTGGAGATTCCACAATGGAAATAGGAGAGTATCGCAATAGATTTTGTGATAGGTTTACCTAGAACCCGGTCTGGTTGTGACGCTATTTGGGTAGTTGTGGATCGACTGACAAAATCAGCTCATTTTCTTCCCATTCGAATAAGTTGCACAATGGAGGAATTGGCCCGAATGTACATCAAAGAGATTGTCAGGTTGCACGGCATGCCTTCTACCATTATATCTGACAGAGATTCTTGTTTCACATTAAGGTTCTGGGGAGCTTTTCAGCGTGCATTTGGAACTCAGTTAAGTTTGAGTACTGCATATCACCCTCAGACAGATGGTCAATTAGAGAGAACCATCCAGACCTTGGAGGATATGCTAAGGGCTTGTGTTTTGGACTAGCCGGGAAGCTGGGATTAGTATATGCCATTAGTGGAGTTTGCTTATAACAATAGCTACCATGCGAACATCGGAATAGCTCCATATGAGGCTCTGTATGGCAGAAAATGTCAATCTCCGCTATGTTGGTATGAAACTAGAGAAAGAAGTTTATTAGGGCCTGAGATAATAGCTGAAACTACTGAGCAGATAAAGAAGATTCGTGGCCGAATGCTTATAGCCCAAAGCCGTCAAAAGAGCTATGCTGATCAAAGGTGAAAGCCTTTGGGGTTTGAAGAAGGAGAGCATCTCTTTCTGAAGGTTACACCAACCACCAGAGTGGGAAGAGCTATTATGACTAAGAAATTGAATCCCCGTTATATTGGACCATTTGAGATCCTGAAAAGAATTGGGCCAGGGGCTTATAGAATTGCCTTACCGCCGTATCTTTCAAACTCGCACAACGTGTTTCATGTGTCACAGCTTTGAAAGTATACTCCTACGCAAGTCATATCCTGGAACTTGAACCGATTCAAGTGAGAGAAAATCTAACACTTACAGTAATTCTGGTGAGAATTGATGACACTAGTGTTAAACGATTGCGTGGGAAGGAAGTATCACTGGTAAAAGTAGCCTGGAGTCGAGCTGGAATTGAGGAACATACTTGGGAACTCGAATCGGATATGCGGAAGGACTACCCACATCTCTTTTCAAGTAACTGCATTTGAATTTTGAGGGCAAAATTCTTTGTTAGGTAGGTAGGATGTAAACCCCGTTAAATTAGTAAATAATTAGTCGATAAATTAGTTTTTTATAAAGAAAATTAGAAATGTGAATATTATATCAAATTAGGATAGAGCTCATCGAAACGAGAATTTTGACACTAATTTCGAAGAAATCGGTCCAAGATTGGACTGAACGGGCTGAACCGGTTGAACCGTGTCCAAACCAGGCTTGTGGGCCCAACCGGACCAACCCATTAAATGAGCTAAAGCTCATTAACTCTCCCAATTCAGCACAGCGACGCTGAATGCAGTAGGGAGAAGAAAAAAGGGTCCGAACCCTCGTTCCAAGTTCAAAGCGCTGTAACTTCCCGATCCAAGCTCCGATCGCCGTACCATTTACGGCCACGCGACCACCGCGTCGAGCTCTACGTTTCTACCGGAATAATTTTATAGGTAACTCATTTTTCTGTCCTCAGCTACTTCCTCCCCAATTTTTGGAAAAACTAAGCGGAGATATTAAATTTCTGTGTTCTTTGATGTTTTAGGATCCAATTAGCTTGAGGAAAACGTTCACCCTTGCTTATATGAAGCTTGGGTAAGGTGAGGATACCATAATTCTATTTTAATTTCATGGAATTTGAGCTTTGAGTATTAAATTGGGTATATATGTGTTATAAATGTGTATTAGGCTGTGAATAAATAATTGGAGGTTGAAATTGTGAATACCGAAACTTGGAGGAAGCTATGTAGTTGAGGTTTTGGGGATGTGATTGCTTTTAATTAAATTTCCTTGATCATTACGTGGGAATCAGCCAAGGTATAGTTTAGGTTTCTTGCATTTAATATATAATGTTCTGTGAAAACTTAGGCTAGATGACCATAGGATAAGTTAGGATGTGTGTGCATGTATATTGTTTAGTATCTAGCTAGTAAATATGTTGATTGGTGATGCTGGTTGTTTGATGGATTTGTGAAATATTGAATTGTCATTTGAGGCCATGAATATAGGAGTTTAGGATTGGTAATGTATAGTATTGGTTATTGAATTTGAGAAGTGTTTGTATAATTATTATTGGTGTGAGATATAATTGTTATGGTAATTGATGTGTTAATGAAGGAGGATATATTGTGTTGTGAAGTGTAGGTTGAATGAGTAATGGCATAAGATTTATTTGGTTGAAAATGAGGTTTGAAAGTTTGTAAAAGTTAGTTTTCGGGCCGAACTACGGCGGGCTATAACTTGGCTTCCGAACCCTCAATTTGTTTTCAATTTGTTTTAAAATGAAAATCGGGTTCGTGATGTTTATGCCATTCAAAGAACAGGTGAAAAATATTGTAAATCGAAGAAGTTATGGGGGCTAAAAAGTTATACCTGTAAACTATTTAGTTTGTAACAGTTTTGCTTCCCTGCTACTGCAACTTTGCTACTACATCTGCCTTGTTTTTTTAAAAAGAACATACGCCCACACATATGCGTGGAATGGATTTTTGGTGATGCGTACGCGACTGGTCCCATGCATGCCCGTAAGGAGCAAACAAGCATGTTCATGCGTACGCGTGACTCACGCGCACGCGTGACATGAAGTTTTCACCCACGCGTACGCATGACGAAGGAACGTGCACGCGAGCTGCAGTTTTACATTCCCACGCGCACGCGTGGGCCCTATTTAAGAAAATATGGTTTTTAGCATTCTAAACTCTATTTCAAAGTTCTAAACCTCCATTTTCATTCCTTTAGTCATAAATAATAGTGTTAAACCTGATAATCAGATGACGTTAGGAAATGGAGATATCTTGGAGATGAAGTAAAGCTGAAAAGTGATGAATTGACTATGAAATGTTACGGATGATCATGTATGATACTTGGCTTGATAATCAAATGAATGATCATGTATGATATTTGGCTTGAATGATTAAATGATCTGAGATACAAGTTTCCCTGGGTAAAGTACCGTGGCTTGCCACCACGTGTACCAGATTGAAAATTTGATACTCTGTTGACTCTACAACGTAAGGGTGACCGGGCACTTATAAATTTCTAGGAATATTTACCTCCATTAAGCAATATTGATTTTTGAGAAAAAGGCTATGCATAGACTTTTGGGGATGCACGTCGAGGGACAGTCTAAGGTTTTCGGACTTATCGAGTTGGCTGGATAACCGACAGATGAGCCTCATCTGCCATAGGACAGGCATGCATCATATGCATACTACTTGAATTACTTGTTTCTGCATTAATTGGGTGTGCCTAAGTGTACTTGCCATGCTAAATGTATATTTGTTACCTGCGATATTTATAACCTTCTTATGCTTGTCTTTATCTGTTTATTTATATGTAAAATGCTAACAGAGATGGAGGTATGGAGGAATAGCAGTACGGGACTTAGATTTAAGATTAAGTTAAGTTAGGTTTAGATTCTTTTAGTAAACCACCTTTTATGGCTTCTGTTTAATACTCTAAACTCTATAATCTGAGTGTCGGCATTCTAGGATTGCCTCTGGCATTCCCAGGATCTTATATATTATGTGTGTGGCACCTTTACCATACTGAGAACCTCTGGTTTTCACCCCATACTATGTTATTGTTTTTCAGATGCAGGTCGGGAGACAACTCGTTAGGCGTCTGGATCCCTGAAGCGAAGTAGTTACTGGGTTATTTTGTTGTATAGTGATGTGTGTGTATATATATATATATATATATATATATATATATATATATATATATATATATATATATATATATATATACTTAGCTTTCTCTCTGCATAACTATTTCTTTTGATCCTCTTAGAGGTTTATGGAGAGACAGGATTTTGTTTATGTATATCTGGATTTTGGATATGTATGTATATATGTGTAAATATTCTCTGGCCAGCCTTGGCTTTGCGGGTTGAGTTAGGAGCTTGTTATTTTGTATCTTTGGCACTCTATTCCTACATCTGTTATCTTATGTTCAACATTTATAGTTTTTCTAACACGCAAGTTAACTCGTTTCTTGAGCGTTGTGCTTTTATTTTGCGACTTTTGTTTCATCTATTCTTCAGGGCTCCTTGTATATTATAACCTTTCTGCTATTATATGTATACATTTTGTTTTAGAGGTCGTAATACCACACCACCTCTATTTTACGGCTTAAGCGTAAAGCTCAGTGTGGTAGGTTATTACACAAATGGCCAAGTTAAAACTACAAATAAAATTTTAGTCAATCTGATTAAGAAACAAATTGGTTAAAGACCTCGGACATGGCATGAAACTTTAAGCTAAGTGTTACGAGTTTATCGAAACTCACCAAGAGGATCGACGAATATGTCTCCTTATAAATTAGTTTATGACCATGACGTGATTTTACTTTTGGAAATTAATCTTAATACCATAAGAGTAATGAGATAAGATAAGTTGCCAATCGAAGATTATTGGAATGCAATATTTGATGAATTGAATAACTTTGACAATGAACGCATTTTAGCACTCGATAACCTTATTCGCTAGAAAGAGAGTATAGCTCGAATCTATAATTGACGAGTTAAGCAAAAAGTTTTTAACAATGGCGAGTTAGTTTTAAAAGTTATTCTCCCAATCGATAAAAAAATCTAGAGTTTATGGAAAGTGGTCCACTAATTGGGAGGAGCCTTTTCAAGTGATCAATTTATATTCAGAGAATGCATATCGAATTAAACATGTTGATACTGAAATCAAGATAAAATCAATAAATGAAAAACATTTGAAATATTGTCAATGTCACAAAGATAATAATTAAAACCAAAGTTAATACCAAGTGCAAATTCAAATTAACGAATTTAAGAGGAACTTCAATTATAAAAGAAACTTAGCATCCCAAGCCTATAATCTTCATAAAGTTGCAAGAGTTAATCCAATTGTTTTCTTTTATCTCGATGCGATCTTGTGAACGTAATTCAAGCTCTTGAAGACGCTCTTTTTTTACAGTCTGATATTAGAGAGTTCAATCATCCAAATCATCCAAATCTTCTTTCTCCTTTGATAAGGAAAGGACCTCTTTGTTAAGCATATGTTTGATATTTTGAAGTTTGTCAAGAGACTTTTGGAGAAAAATTTTGTTTTGTCTGACTTCAGCAAGTTTTCTTTCGAGCTCTCTTTTGAGGACTCTATATTTCGCTTCGAAATACCTATGGTAGCAGGCCTCTCGCTCATAGTCGGACAAACCCTCAGCATATCTTCAAGAATTTTTTCAAGACTGCGATTATATTGTGAATAATATTTTTGCTACTAAACAAAGAAACACTTAATCACATATCGACTAGGAATGAAGTCGATAGCTTCATACTCAAATCGACGACTTTTATTGTGCTTCAGTTCTCAAGCTATAAGTGACATAGAACTATAAATTTTTTGGCCAAGTTAACTTGATAATTAGAACCAAAAAGAGGTGGCAATGCTTGAAAAAAGCTCATATGTCGAGCCACAAGATGAGTGGCATGCAAAGTGACTCGATATTGATCCTTTTTGTATATTGGGATGCTAGTGGTGAAGATTTGATTGGCAGTATAGTTGCTCTAAGTCTTGTCAACTAAGCATTGCACCTTTTCGTTTTTATCTTTTAAAATTCTTGGTGCTCGAAACCATATTGGACCACACTTGCGACCGATAAAGAGTGTACAAAGTTGAGTTCTTCATTTTGGAAGGAAGTTGCATGGTAGAATTTGGTAAAAACGGCCTAAAAAAGATCTCCAATCTTAGGACCCGGAAAGGTTGGTTTCAAACATGCAAGACCCCACCTTCAATGGGTTGTCCAGCTAAAATCGGAATACTATCAATTTCCATGAATTTCTCGAAGACTGCATTTAACCGCAATTGAAGGAGTCAAAGTGGTCCTCCAGCACTAAGAGGAGATCGATTTTGAAGACTTGTGACCATATGGCCAAGCTCATCATACAAATCACCCTAGATTAATTTAAAAAGACATAAGGTCGACTCACTTTCATGAATCAAAGCAGTGAGAGGTTGATAAAGTCTTTTCATGGTGACACTTCGAGAGCAAAAGACTACATCATTCAACCAAAAGCATAAGAAAGTCACATGTTCGTCACAGGAAACGAGATCGTTCCCTTGACCCATGTTATTTTTTATGAACTCCCCATAAGATGGCTTTTTCCAATTGATGTTGTATTTATTTTTTGGTTCCATGTTTGGAAAAATATCGATTCCAGAAGGGGGTAATCCTGTGATAGCACCCACCTCGAAAAGGGTTGGTTTGACCATCCCACATGATAAATGTAGATTGTTAGTCGATCGACTCTAGAAATATAAGGCAACTCCAATCATCCAATGGTAAGTGGTGAGTTGATACTGAGATAATCGAAATAGGTCGTATATACCACACCAACCCCAAGAATCTTTCTTTTCTCGTTCCTTTTAAACCAAGCTATACAATTGATACTTTTGAAGAAGTCTTAGAGTTATTTCCAAACTCTTTGGCATGATCATCGAAAAGGGCCATATACATGTCCTTCTTTATCAATAATTCCTGGTCAGGGAGAGAATGGAAGAAGGGAAGAACTTGATCAAATTCAAAAGGTGGAAGGGGAAGAGAATTTTTTGCGCATTAACGGCATCAACAGGATCTTCAATAATGGTATCAAGGTCTTGAGCTATGATTTTGAGGTTCATGCATGGATTTTCTTTTACTGTTTCCTTTCCTTTCATAGAAGGAGAAGGGTTGTTGCTGGTAGCCATAAAGGTTAATAATAATATGAGTGAAATAAAAATACTTTTTAAATACAGATGCACTTAAATGATAAGATGAACGTATTTGATGGATGAATAAAGATACCTTGATGAAGAAGAGTTGGTAAAACTGAATCTTATGAACAGTGAGAGATTTGCAAAAGAGGAGATTCTTTCTTACAGGGATAACCCAGAAAAGGTGAAGTGATATCACGATTGATAAGAATATAACAGTGTGTAGTGGAAAAGTTTCTAAAAAAGTTTAATGGTTTAGTAAGGTAAAGTATTTATAAAAGATATTGAAAGGGTTTAATTGGAGAGAGATTAAACGTTTGGATTGAATGGGAAAGTGTACATGATGGGACGCGTATTTAATGGATATGAAGAAATGGAGCGGTTTCTAAAATTTGGTGTCAGTTGGAGATCCCAAACATTTTAGGTTTGAATTTTGTTTCCTTAATGTTTTAAAATAAAAGAGAAGGGAAGTTTTATTGAATCGACACATTCTTTGTTTTAAGAAAAGAATCGTCAATTTAAGGGGGGCAATTTGTTAGCTAAAATAATTTAGATTCAATAATAAACAAATCGAAGATATTTGTCTGGATTATGACGAGGAGGTTCTCAAAGTTATCAAAGAGAAATCATCGATGAGTAGGTTAAGTTGATCGAAGATGCATAATGAGAATTTGTGATCGAAGCAACAGGGCCAGTAATTAAGGTAGTTGAAGATGGTTATCACACTATCATCGTGGTGGAAACAATTATGTTTGATTTTCTTATATGTGGAGCACGTGAAAGAATTTTGATTGGTTGAAAATGGCTATAAATAGACATAGCCCAGAAGAAATTGGGGTTGGAATTTATTTTCAGAAAAAGCTCTTGCAATATCACATTTTCAGAAATTTTTTGATCTTACTCAAAGTTCTTTTCTCTATAGGGTTCCTTTTACAGTCTTTACATTTCATTTTTATTCCTCTTGCAAATTTTCTTTTTAGTAATTTATTTTCTCTACAAAATCTTTTTCTTTCTTTTTTTTATTTCAATGTATTCGAATTTTAAAGTCCTTTGATCATGTTAAAAGCGATTTATTGCTTTTTTTAAATTTAGTCGTTTACTTTTCTTCTCTTGCACTTTTTCCATTCTAAATTTTGTACTTTTTATTTTTTATTTTTACATTCTTTTTTTTTTCATCACTAATTTAATAAGAGTCTTTGATTCACAATTAAAAAATTAAAATACTTAAAAAGAAGTAGATTTTGCTCTCAGATAACTAAATATCGAACCAATTTAAATTTGCTAAAAATTTGCATATTAACAGGATTACATTGTCTTATATTAAAGAAATATTGTATTATATAAGAGTTAGATTTTAAATTTTAATGTTAAAAAATAATTTTTTAATTTGAGTAGTGAATGAATGAGATTGGTAGATGAACATTTAATTCAGGACTTAAAAAATAAATAAAAAAAATTGCAAGTTGTGCAAGTTTGAAAATCCCACGAATAATTAATCTTCGCTAAATCATAAAACTTACAGTACTAGCCGTCCAACCGGCACAGTGACATTTTTTTAATTTTTAAGTATTAATGTAATCATTGGTTTTTGATAGCATAATAAGTGTAACTATTCGCTGTATGGGGATGAATTCTGCTTTAGAACTTAGAAGATATTGATTTCTAGGTTGGCCATTTATTACAAGAGATGAAATATCTATAGAAATAAGGATAGAATGATATGCTTGTTAGGTGTGGAGATGCTGAAATGTATTCTACTTGTAGTTAATCTTTTGTATGAATTTTTGTATCTTGCTATTCATGTTTTGAGCATAGGAATGGCTTCTATGGATTCCTCTTTCATCGTCCATCCATGTTTAATAAATGATTTTTATTCTCGTTTTATATCTGTCATAAATTTTCGTTTATTTTATTTAAAAAAGAAAACTGATGCCTGCAGATATTTATAAATATTAAATTTTAATTTTTTTAAAAATAAATATAATTATAATAAAATTTTATATAATTGAATAATTCAACTAAATATTTTAAATTAAACACAAATTATTTAATACAATAACATACACATAACATTTTGGATCAAAAGATTTAAATATAAATAATTTTTTTGGTATTCTTTTTCAACAGGAGTATGTGAAATGTGGATTTAGATTCTCTAAATTTTGAACTTGTATTTTGGAGGGTAAAGTGTAATCTTTTATATTTAAATAGTTTTTCTCTCATATTTATTTTTGGTCCTACATGTGAATAAATAGTGAGAGATCACACTTTATTCGGTAGTAGGCACCCACTTTCTCGCACTTGATGAAATGAGTTTTTTATTTTTATTTTTTTTAAATTGAATGAAATTAAAAGCTTCTCGTCTATAATGAGAAGCATTCAAGTAAGCCTTTTTCCATCAGGTGTATGCTCTAACATTGATAAGTTTACTAGAAATTTCATTTGGTGTGGTAGTCATAATCACCGTGGTCTTCATTTAGCATCTTGGAGAGTTTTGACGACTCCGAAAAAGTTTGGAGGTCTTGCTTTGCGGGAGTCACGGTTGGTCAATTTTTCTTTATTAGGAAAGCTAGTTTGGCAATTTTTGATGAATCAAGAGAAACTGTGGGTCAAGATTATGCTTCAGAAATACCTCCAGAATAGAAACCTATTTGCAGTTAAAGCAATGGGTTCTTCCTCATATATATGGAAGTCTATTGTGTACACAACTTCCGTATTAAAGGAAGGGTTTGTTTGGAAAGTGAGAGCTCTTTCTAAGAATTTCTGGTTTGACTCTTGGTTGCACTCTGGGCCAGTAGGAGCGAGGGGTTGAATTTCTTGATATTTGTGAGGCTGTTTTGACCATTGAAGATGTTTACCGTGATGGAGTTTGGCATTTGGAGAGGATTTACTCTTTTATTCCTAGGGACTTAAGGGAAGACATTCTTAGTTTAGTACATATTTCGACTTCTGGTCGTGATTTAGGTTGTAGTTGGGAGCACACTCTTTACTCTGCTAAACAAGGATATTTATGGTTAATTCAGAATAAGTTGAATTGGGATAGGAATATCAATTGGCTTTGGCTTTGGAAGGTGCGGGTTCCTAAAAAGTTGAGGCTCTTAGTGTGGCTTTGCCTTTATGATGCTATACCAACTCAATATCTACATTTTCGGCGACATCTCTCCTCCTCATCCTTATATATACGTTGCAATCAACTTCCGGAGACAATTCTTCATTGTATGTTTTCGGGATTGTGAAGTGGTTCGATCAGTTTGGGTTTCTCTAGGTTTTTCTGATGTGTGTTTCTTTGGCTCTCACGAGGTGCATGATTGGTTCAAGCATAGCCTCCTCAATGAAGGTTGTTCCAAATTTGCAGCTGCTATAATATGGTCAATTTGGCAACACAGAAATATGGGTAATTTTCAGGGAGTTTTTGGATCTCCTGGGTCAATTGCATACAAGGCTCGCAGGTGCATGGTGAATTTTGAATATACAACTCAGAATCGAGTGTGTTGCGTCCAAGGATTAAAACTTCTGTCTTGGTCTCCGCCAGAATTTGGTGCTTGGAAGTTAAATTGTGATGGGAGTGTGAACTTGGGGGATGATTGTGCTGGTTTTGGGTGGGTAATTCGCGATAGCTCCAGTCAATGGGTAATGGGATGCTCAGGAAATTCCTTTGGATCTAGTGTCATCAAGATGGAGTTGTGGAGTATATGGAAAGGTTTGGCTTGAGTTTAGGAGGCGGGTCTTAAGCTTGTTGTCTGTGAGACAGATTGCACAGCAGCTTTTGAGCTAGTGACTGGTTGACAAGTTTCACTCTGACATCTTGAAAAAGAAGTGATACAACTGATCTTTGAGTTGAAGTTAAAAAAGAGATTGGGATATTCATTTTGAGCTTATCCCTAGAGAAGCTAATATTGTGGCAGATCGGTTGACAAAGATAGAATCTGGAGCAGGGGCGGAGGTACACATATGGAAAGGGGGCAATCCCCCCCCCCAAATTTTTAATTTTTGTTAAAAGAAAAAGAATAATAGACATAGCCCCTCTTTTTTTTTTTTTTCAGCCTCCTCTTTTTTTTTTTGGTACACTTTTTCAATTCTCCTTTCATTCATAAAAAAAATCAGTCCATTTTTATATAACATTAACAAAGTATAATAGTTTTAGGCTTAGTCTAATAATTTACTTTATTTGAAAAATAAAATATAATTTTTTTCTTCTCAATATTTTCATTCACTCAAATTTTCCACTTTTATTTTATAGCAGATAATAATTTTAGTAAATTATTAAACATCGTCCCCTCCCTAAATAGTTAGTATAGCTCCGTCCCTGATCTAGAGGTAGCGAAGCTGATGAGGTTCACCTTTAACACCAGCCGTCGAAGGTGGTTTATCCTTTCTTTCTGTTAAGAACCTGATTTTTTTTTTTTTCTGCTCTTTTATTTTTTCTCTTGGTTGTTCACAAAAAAAAAAATAACGAGAAGCATTGTTATAAATTTTTTAATTCATCTTCCAGTTTTTTAATTCATCTCCGTGAGCGATTTTTTTTTCCTAATAAAAAACCTATACTCATAACATAACATATATAGTATATATATTAATATATATTTTAATATTAATGATATGAACAAATGACCATTTGTACCTATAAAAGATGAAAACGCTGACATATGTACCCATATTAAATTGAAACTAAACTTGTATCCACACAAAATATCTTCCGTGTGACAAAAGTACCCTGTCTTTAGAGGGTTGGAGTGCCACGTAGGGTACTTTTGTCACACGAAGGGCATCTTACGTGAATACAAGTTTAGTTTCGATTTAGTGTAGGTACATATGTTAGCGTTTTCATCTTTTATGGGTACAAATGGTCATTTATTCTAATGATATATATTAATAATATGTTTATGTATGTTGCATATAGCGAATAAATATATTGATATAAGTATATTTTAGTAACATAAATATATAAAATAGTTTAACGTTAATACATATTCATAATTAAAATTAGTATAAAAATTAATAAATAAAAAAGTAAAGTATCGTTTTTGTCCCCAACGTTTAGGGTATGTTTTAAAATTGTTTCTAACATTTCAATCGTCCTATTTAAATTCATAACGTTTTAAAATTGGCTCAATGTTGTCCTGCCGTTAGGGATCCATTAACAGAATTGACGACGGGACAAAATTGAGACGATTTTGAAACGTTAGAGACTTAAATAGGACGAAAACGTTGGAGGCAAAAACGATACATAAAAATAAATTTTAATTTTATCCTTCAATAATATCAATTTTTTACTGTACATAGTATTCAATTATTTTTTAATCACATCTAAGTAAATTACACTTAATCACATTACTTTCATTCTAAATAAATTTATTTTTTTTATAATTTTACACTTAAAGTAATATAATTTTTTTATAAATAAATAAATTTTACACTTTCATTCTAAATAAATAATGTAATGTGATTAGAATGAAAGTGTAAAATTATAAAAAATATATATATATAAGTAATGTAATTAAATAATGAAAGTAAAATTACATTATTTAGAATGAAAGCATAAAAGTTATTTATTCATAAAAAATTACTTTACTTTAAGTGTAAAATTATAAAAAAATTAATTTATTTTTTAGAATAAAAGTGTAAAATTATAAAAAAAATATAAGTAATGTGATTAAATAATGAAAGTAAAATTATATTATTTAGAATGAAAGTATAAAATTTATTTATTTATAAAAAAATTACATTATTTTAAGCGTAAAATTATAAAAAAATTAATTTATTTAAAATGAAAGTATAAAATTATAAAAAAAAATATAAATAATGTGATTAAATAATAAAAGTGTAAAATTTATTTATTTATAAAAAAAATTATATTACTTTAAGAGTAAAATTATAAAAAAATTAATTTATTTAGAATGAAAGTAATGTGAACGGTAATTTATTTAGATGTGATTAAAAAATAATTGAATACTATGTACAGTAAAAATTGATATTATTGAAGGATAAAATTAAAATTTATTTCTATGTATCGTTTTTGTCCTTAACGTTTTCGTCCTTAACGTTTTCGTCCTATTTAAGTCTCTAACGTTTTTAAATCGTTTCAATTTTTTCCGCCGTCAATTCTATTAACGGATCCCTAACGGCAAGACAACATTGAGTTAATTTTGAAACGTTAAGAATTTAAATAAGACGATCGAAACGTTAGGGACAACTTTAAAACTTACCTTAAACGTTAAGGACAAAAACGATACTTTACTCTTCTATTTATTAATTTTTATACTGATTTTAATTATGAATATATGTATTAACATTAAAGTATTTTATATATTTATGATACTAAAATATACTTATATCAATATATTTATTCTAAATATATTGCTATATGCAACATACATAAATATATTATTAATAAATATAGTATTATAATAATATATATCATTAATATTAAAATATATATTAATATATATACTATATATGTTATGTTATGAGTATAGGTTTTTTTTTACGAGTTCCTATGAAACGAATACCTCAATCTCTTTTTTTGGATTCCTGATCTACATTTAATCGTGGGAGCGGATTTTATGTCTGTGAGAATTTTGTAGGTTTTCGTTAATTTTTTTGCTGCGAATAATCTCCGTGGGTATCTTCCTATTTGAGTATGATATTTGACTTTTTGAAAAAGAAAAAAAAAATATAATTTTATAGTTTTTACTATTTATTATTCAGTGAGATTAGTTAGATCATAGATGAATTGTTTAGATACGAGAATAAAGCAGTTATTGGGATAGGCCGGATAGCCTATTTGAGGGAGGCCAAACAAGTAAGAAACTATATGTGTAAGAGACCAAATAGCTCACCTAAATCTATCTATAATAAGTATAAGTATGATACAGTAGGTACTTCTCATATTCATATGAGTCTTAGATTTTAGATTTTAAATCATAAATTTTTAATTTTACATTTTAAATTATAAAAGTTGATTTTTTATAATTTTTTTATTTGATTATATTGTTTCTTAAAGTTGATTATAGAAGTAAATCTATTTGATTGTAAGTATAAATTTAGCTTGTAATTTTTATGGCATTATATATAAACCATTGTGTATTTATATGGAGTTACTGATAATATCTGATTTTGTGGGATTTATATAGAACAGTTCATAAATTTTAAATAAAGATGATTTGTAATCAGTGTTTATTAACTCATTGGTTAAATCAAGGGTGTGTTAGTATAATGTAAATAATTAAAGTAACTCGTGAAGTATTTGCGTCAAGTCGTTGGTCACTTGGTCCCTAGACTTGGTCAATGAGAATTAAAGTCTAATTAAAGAGGCATATTTGGGGTCTTTCCTTAGCGTATACGTACTCCCGAAACATTGAAATAAAACCATATATATAGTCAATGTAGTTAGAAGTCACCCTTAGAGTGGGAAATGAGTCGAAACTCGTTTGATGGTTCATCTGCATAATCTGTTAAAAAAAGAGATCAAACTGATGAAAATTTAAAACTGTCATAACAAAAAATTTCTCTAATTCATACTATCTAAATTGCGGGCTTTGACGGATAGGGTGGTTCTCCCGATCGGACGGTCATTTTTATTTTTGGGTCAAGGTCTTTTGTAAAAAAATTTATGCTTGTATTTGGATTATTTTTTCGTTTTTATTTAAGTTATAATTTAGATTATATTCTATAATTGATTTATTAGAGATTTAAAGATATTTAATTATATTTTTTGGATAATATTTATTTTATTTTGGATAATGTTAATTTTATTATTTTGTTTTAAAATATTTGGTTAATGATTATGTTTATTAGATATTTAAAATTATAAAGACTTTAATGTTTATGAATTTAAAAATTATAATTTTTTTATATCTTTAAAAAATATAAATTTATTGAAATAGTTGTGAAATTATATATTATTAATATTTAATGTTAAAAAAAAGAGTTCTAGCAGATTTGGCCTGCCTCACTAGACGGGGCGAGATGAACTAACCCGTTTACTACCTCTAGTCACAGTATATAAAAAGTGAATCTTCTCAATTTTTCTCTCAATTATTTGGTAAAATATAATTTTTAATCATTTAATATTTTTTTATATTTTTTTATTCTATTTAAAAAATATAGAATGAGAGATCACATTTTATTAAATAATTAAAAAATTAAAAAAGTTCATTCTTTAATATATATTACCATCTCATATATAAGTTATTTATCCTTTATTCGAATAGGTTTGTTGTATCATTATTGTGTCATTTCTTAAAGTTATTTATTTTCTGAAAATAATGTCATAATTTTTTTTCTTTTACTTTAAAAGAAAAGAAAAATGTATACCCTAGATATACATGGCTATCAAATTCTAGCTAGTATGCACATATAAAAGAGTTGACATATATACATTCAAAAATATCAGCATCCAATATATAGTAGCCTCTAGAAAAATATTAAGGCAGTTAGTTGAACCTTAAAAAATTCAAAGGATTTTGGGAGACCAGGGGACAAGAACGGTCAATATTCAACTAACCCGCATTTTCTTCTACGTTGCTAGAAATTAAAATTGAACAAAGTGCCAACAAGACAACGTACCATGATGAAAATGTCCAAGCATGTGAAAGAGAATTTAAATACAGAGGATTTTATTTTTTATTTTTATTTTTCTTTATCCTTTTCTTTTTTTTTTTTTTAACAAAATACAGATCGTATTTAGTGATTATATTATTTTATTTTTCAAAAAGTCACAAATCGCCTTGGTTGATTTATTTTTATTTTTTGAAAAACGCATGCTTTTCAAAAAAAAATTTCGAAGAAATACAGATTGTCTTCGATCATATTACTCTTTTTTATTTTTATTTTTGTAAAAACACAAATTATTCCAACTGATTTGACTTTTCAAAAATCGTCCTTTTATATTTTGAAAAAAAAAAAAAACTCATATTTTGAAAATTCACGCATACGTCTCAATTATGAAATTTTTTTCCTTGAGATGCTAGTTTAAATCATAAGGAAATATTTGACATGTAATTTCTATGTGTATTTTTTTTTTTATCTTCGTTGTTTACGTATGTATTTGATCAGCATAATTTTATTGGTCGGAATTATTGTTCAAGCCAACTTTAGAGATGTTTATGTTTCTCAAAATCACAAAAAAGGTATTTGTTAAATAAAAAAAAAAGTGTATTTGTATTGGTTTGGAAAAGCATAGGTAAACAATAAAAATATTAAATAATGTGAACAATGGATATATTGGATGTTCAATTCATTAGGTGTGTAAATGATTATCCGAGTTAAGACTCAAAGTAGTCCCTCAAGTTACACTCAAGCTTTATAGTAGTCCCTAAAATTAATAGTTACTTATATGCATCACTGAAGTTGCACTCCGGGACTCAGAGTCATCTTTCAAGCATTTTTTGTCAACTAGGCTCCACCGAAAAGTTGAGATGGACTCCCTTTTAACACGTTGGCAAAGTAAGGGATAGATGACGTGGACGAGAAAACATTTTGTGAGCAATTTGGTCCCTGAATCAATTTTAAAAAATCCTAATCCCCAAAATTAAAGACCCTATCTACATCCCTTTTGCTTCTCTTCTCTAACCTCACATACGTTCTCCTCTTCATCTTCAAAGTTATATGGTTATGGTCGGCGCGAGCTCAAAGCCTCAACCTTCTCTGTTGTTGCCTCTCGCTGGCCTCAACCATTCTGAATGCAACAACTTCAACCAGTTGACCCAAAAACTTCTAAAAGATATATTAATAACTGTGTCCCTTTGTTAGATAAAACTGAAACAATCAATAAAACAAGTCTAGTTATACATATGTTATTAACCTAGAAAAGGACTTCCATCTTATGTGAAAGAGAAGTTTTTTCCAACAATTCAGAAGATGTGTAATAAATTACTACTCAACGTTCAAACTTATCTTTTTAATAAGTCGACTTCAAATACAAAATAAGACTATTAACTGACATCTCCTCCAATAATTAGAAGATACATAATTTAGAATCCGAACTAGCAAGAATAAATTTAACTGCATCAGTTTCAGACAGTGATTTTTTTAGTATATAATAGCAACATCAACCCTGGACAAACTACATTACCAACTAAGAAGGTCAAAATTTTACTTTAGCAGAGAAAATTACAATTTAAAATTGAATACACCCATACTATAAGGATTGCATGGAGCTTCTCTCTCAACCCCTCTATTCTAAACTTAAAAATCAAGAATAATCATGTCATGTTAGGATAATGAATAAATAAACAAATTGCTAATCTAACACAAGGTTTCTGATACACTTAAGATGAAATTAAAACCTCAACCTACTACAAATATAAGTAACTTTTTTGTACCAATAAACTTTAGTTATTTGTGATTGAAGGATAAGAATCAATCATGTGTTAACTCAAATCACTATATTTTTATATCTATAAAACTTATAATCAAATAAAAAAGTTCACGTCACTATTAATTTACAAGTAAATTAAAAAAATCCAAAAAATTCACCAAAAAACATTCACAACTCTTAAATATTGATTGTTGAAAAGTTAACAATACCCTGTATAAACAAGGGTACCAAAGAAAACCTTAAAAATAAATATGTCATATATAACAATTATTATCATATCCATAGCAATCAAATACGGGTAAACAATTAAAATTAAAGAAAATATTATTAACAGGTACCTGTGGTCTAAATAATGTACATGAATTCAATAAACAGTAAAGGATCTCAAGAAACTGGCAATGCATATTGTCCCTAAAATTTGTTATCATTCCTTTAACCGGTACAGAATAATATGTTTAATAAATGTCTTATGAGTAATTTTATACATTCATGTCATAAGAAAAATCTTATTCACATAAAAAGCATACTAGAAGTCCAAGAAGTATTATTCCTTCCTATCGAATAACATAGGATCGCAAAAGATTAAGAACTTGATTCAAAAAGAGAATCAGGATATCTGTTATGCAATCACCATAATAAGTTTACATTAGAAATTAAACATAGAAAATGCATGAACACCTAAAACTAAATCATAAATAGGTCAAGGTGACAAAAAGGAATCAATACCCAATTAGCACCAACTTCTTATCTTGATTTTGTAAAATTTGGGTGATGACATCAAAGACGCCTTCATGCATTAAAACCCTAAAAACATGCATAAAAATTAAAAGCTGGGAATCAACAGGGTTCATAAAACTTACAAACCTAGCTAGAATAAATCAAATAAAAAATAATTAAGAGTTAAACATCAGTGCTACAAGTTAGAAAAGTATTATAAACGAGTATAATACCATACTATAATTGTACATTATTACAATGTGAAAGATTACATAATATCAGTGCTATAATCTTGGTCGAAAAGCTCTAACTAGTTTTATAATCACAATATCACATGTAATTACCTAAAGAGCCGAAGCTGCTGGACCATCTGTAAGCTCTTGCTTAAGGGACAAAACTCGTGCAGGAAATATACCTATTCATCCCATAAATGATGCATATCAAGTTTAAAATAAGAATCAGCACTAACAAAGACAACAATTATTAAATAATACAGCTTTAAAATTTAGGAGCTATAATGATACAAGTTAGGATAATATTCTCACTAATATAGCATATTAATATATGATAAAATTCAAATATTCATTTAGAAAGAGAAACATCACTCTGATGCTAATATCAATATATTACAAGAAGTAAAATATAAACTCTATAGTCAACAGTAAATGCATTTCAACCCTAAACTACATTATCACTAACACAAAATAAAAAAATTGAAACAAAAATCAATAAAATCATCTTATGTAACTACAAAAAAAAAATAAAATAACAAGATTTACCACAAACAGAGCATCTTTTATGGCTAGAGAGATCCCTTTTGCTTATCTCTGTTGGAGAAATCATTTTTTGAAAATACTCTCACAAACGACGACAAAAAAGCCAACTGTGGAGACCAGTCGAGTTTTGAAGGAAGACATTGTAGCAACCTCACTCAGAGTAGCACCATTGAAGATAGGTTTTGAAGGAAGACGTTTGTGTTTTTGTTTTGTAACAAAGAGAAAACGTTGAGTTATGCTTCTGCCCATGAAAACGACGTCGTTTGGCCCAAATTAGGCGTCAAACCAACAGTGTGTCGTTTTGGGTTTACCAATATGTCAAAAGAGAGTCCACCTCAGCTTTCCGGTGAAGCCTAGTTGACGGAAAATGCTTGAAGGATGACTCTGAGTCCCGGAGTACAACTTCAGGGATGTATATAAGTAATTATTAATTTCATGGACTATTATGATACTCGAGTGTAACTTGAGGGACCACTTTGAGTCTTAACTAATGGTTATCCTAATATTAAAATTTAGGTGAGTAATTTGGGAGTGTAGTGTGTTTTTACTTTGTTGGGCCAATTTTAAAACCTATTGTTCACAAAAATCTATAAATCGTTGTTTACCTAGCAAAGTCTTTATAATTTTACAAAGTTAGAGAAATTTTTTAAAGCATTTAAAAAAGTATTTTACAAAATTAGTTTGCATGTTTGAAAATTAAAAATCTAATATAATTTCATAAATTAATAAATATTTAGATTTACCTTTAACTAATTGTTGATGCCATATTCCATTCACAATCAAATTTCTTCCTCCATTTATGTTTATTATTATTATTTTAAATTTTAAAACTATTTTGTTACATATAATAATTATTATTTGTACTTAATCAAAATTATTTTAAAAAGTTATTTTCTAAAAGCAAGCTTTATTAAGCCACCTATGGAAAATAGAAATTTTATCAAATTAACCTGATACATGTTACATAAAATGTGAAATTAAACCAACTAAACTAAATCTATAATCCTAATTAATGAAAGAATATTAAGTAACTAACTTTTATCGGTTAACATCAGTTATTTTTTTTTTGAAATTATTTTGTCTATTTTAAATCTAGACCTTAAACACAAAAATTTTTAATTTTAAATTATAAACTATAAACCTAAATCTTAAAATTGATTAATGTTAACTAATTAAAAGTGAATCCAATAAAAATTGTATTATACAAAAACCTGAGAGAAGAGATAATTTTTGTAGTTTATTTTTAAACACATAATTGGGGTATCATATATCGGAATCTAGCCCAAGAATATATGATTATGGACGGGGTCCTCCAAAACCGAATTAATAAAAACACGATAGAATGGGCCAAAAATATTGTGTCAAACCCCTACCAAGTCTTGACCCTTAAAACAAAAATATTAAAAGACCACTACTGGGTAATTTTTCTAATTTTATAATCATGTTGCTGTTTATTCTTTTGAAAACCTTGGCTCTCTCATATCAATGGCTTCTGTTTGCATTATTATAATAAGATTGAAACTGCACAAAATTCTTCCAATTATGTATGCTATAATTCCACTATCTACCATCATTAAAGTGGACGGACCCAAATGTCATAGGTCGTCCACCAAAATGATTTCCCTCCGGAAAATCAGACCAAACCACAGAACACAAATCTTAAATTACTATAAATTTTTTTTCTTTTAAATTAACTTGGTTAATCAAATGGCTAAAACTAAATATTTTATTAATTTTAAAACATAAATATCAGTAAAAAACATTTTTTAAAATTTAAATAAAATTATCAAAACTAATAAAATAAAAATAAAAATTTTAATTTTATATTTTAATTCAAATTTTAAAAATTTACATTATATAAATTTATAAATTTAAAATAGAATGCTTAACGTTTTCTTAAAATTTTTTCAAATTGATCCTATAATTCATTAGTGTCCAATAAACAATTACCAAAACTATTGATGATGAGAAAATTAATTTAAAAATATAATTCTCTAACAGATGCTAAAATTTAGATTTTTGAAATTTAGATGTAATAGATAATCATAATAAAGAGACCGATCAAATTTATATAATATTTTATTTGAAAAATAATAAAAATATTATATCAATCAAATCATCATTTAAGTTGTAAAATAAATAATATGAATTTTTTTAATATAAAACAAAAAAATAATTAATTCTCAAAACTAAGATATTTGAACTTTAAATTCTAGAATGTGATTTTTTTTTTGTATTAGGGGCAAGTTTGCTACACACCCGATGAACTCTATATAAATTATGGAGTTCGTCGCACTCTCAGTAAACTGTATAATTTATATAGATTTCGCTGCACCCCTGGCGAACTGTATGTTGAGTTCGGTAGAGTATAAAAAACGTGGGCTATTCTCATTTGTCGCTTTCTTTCCAAATCTCTCTTTCAAATTGGCTTTGTTCCCCCGTTACTTGTGATAGCCAGATTCTTCTGTATAATATTTTTTGTGTTTCGACGTCCATGAAGTTCGTTATCCATGATATCATCAGTTTCAGGTCATTAAATAATATGTTAGTTAGCGTTATTGTTTTTAGGTTAGTTAAAGTTAATGTTTACATGTTAGTTAAAGTTACTGTTTAGTGGTTGCATGTTAGTTAGAGTTACAGATTTACTATTTACATGTTAGTTAGAGTTACTGTTTTGGATTTACATGTTAGTTAGATTTTTTACGTTATTGTTTTCTAGTACAGTTGCTGTTTATTATTTATAACCTGTTAATTAGTATAAGTTATTAGTCAATTCTTTGTTAGTTTAGTCGGAATAGGTAGTTTAAGTTGTGAAGTAGAAGGTAATTAGTGGAATAATTAGTTAGGTTAGGTTAGATTAAAAAGAAACATGATTAGTAAAATTTAGGGTTAAGTTAGTTATTGATTAGGATTGTTGAGGGTGTTAGTTGACGGCCTCATGTAGTTGGATTAAATTTTGATTAGTAAGTTTATAAATTGATTAAGTAAGGTAGACAAGTAGGAGGTGTAAATATGTTTTTTAAGAATTTAGTTAATGTGAAAGGAACTGAGTTCAGTATATGTTATTTTATTTTACTAGAGTGTGGTTAGATGGAGCAGCAGTTATTGGGTTACGAGACGCTTTACAGATTGGATCATGCTGAGTACATTGCTGGCAGACTTGATCGAGTGGTACACTTTTATCACTGTTGTTTATTTTGTTGTAATTAATAAATAGTGAATTTGTTATTTAATGTGTTCACCATCCTTTGTTTTTATTTGTTATTTTCGTTTGGTTGGCGTCTCGGATCTTGCGTACCAGACGGAATTTGATGAGATGGCCGCCGAAGCAGATTAGGTCATATCTCAAACGAGCCGGGTTTGAGTATGTGGCGTACATGTGATAAACCCCATTTTTAGGGTTTATCTTGTGTTGAATTTAGAGGATTTTATCAACTTTTTCCACATTTATTCACTAAAATAGCATGGTTTTGTAAATTC
Source organism: Arachis hypogaea (assembly GCF_003086295.3). Lineage (NCBI taxonomy): Eukaryota > Viridiplantae > Streptophyta > Magnoliopsida > Fabales > Fabaceae > Arachis > Arachis hypogaea. The sequence continues at coordinate 33,731,392 of NC_092050.1, forward strand.
TCCTTAAATTGTGTTTAAGAGTGAAAATATGTGACGAATAGATTTTTGAGGGTTTAGAATTTCACAAATGAATTCTCGTTGCACGTATAGCTTCTAAACCAATCACTAATCCTTTCATACAAAAAGTTGTTTGTCACTAGTACAAACCCCTAAAATTTATAAACCGAAGTATTGGACCTCGGGTCGTTCTCCCTAGGAATTACAATAAAGTGTCTTGTTATTGGTTATGGATTGTATTTTGGGGTTTTGGATAAGAAGCATGAAAAGTAAATGGCAATGAAAATGAACTAAAAACTATAAAAGGCTCTTGGAAAGGTGTGAGAACTAGAAGTCCTATCCTAGTTATCTTTCTCAATTGTGATGAGAATTGTTCATTGCTACCACTTAGTTAACCCTTACTAATTAAAGGAAAGTCAAGTGGATGAATTGACTTGAGCCACAAGTTCTAGCCAACTCCCAAGGAAAGACTAGCTTTAGTGCACTCCAAACCAATGAGCAACTTCTAATTATCAATCAACAAAGACATTAGATAACTCAAGCATCACTAATTACTCTACCATAGCCAAGAGGAACAAAATCTATACTAAAATCCAACCAAGCATTTCATCAAACACTTGGAAGGCATAAAAGAAAAGCAAAGTAAATTGATAACAAAAATAAAATCTAACAACAATTATGGCAATGAATTAACAACAACAATTAAAAGGAACACAATTATCATGAAGTACCTCAAATTGCATTATTGAAAGAAAATAAAGAGAACAGGAGTATCATGATTACAAAACCTAGAAACAAAATAAGAGAAATTACAACAAGAGAATATGGATAGAGAGAAGAACCAAAGTGTAGTAATCATCAATTGAAGGTAGAAGTAGAAGGAGACTTGAATTAAACCTAGAACTATGAGATCCTAATCTAACCCTAATTCCTAATCCTAAGTCTAGAGAGAAGAGAGAGCTTCTCTCTCTAAAACTCTAAACTAAAAAAGTGATTCTATGTCCAAAGGTGATGATAATCCTCTTCTTCTTAATCCTTCATCCTTTTATTCCTTTCCCTTAGCAATTTGGCGCCAAAAATGGGTTCAGAAACCCTCTCAAATCGCCAGGCACGTGTTGCATTAGTGAGGTCATGTGCCCTCATTGGCGCGCGCGCGCACGGTACGCATGCGCGTCCCTGGCTAATTCTGCGATGTGCGCGCGAGCGCCTTGTGCGCGTGCGCGTGCATGGCTAACTTTGCTTCTTTGACTTTTTATGCTTCTCTCCACTTGTATGCTTCCTTCCTTGCTTCCTTTGATCCATGCCTAGCCCATTTCAATCCTGGAATTACTAGCAAACACATCAAGGCATCTTTATGGAATCAAAGAAGAATTAGAATTCATCAAAATAAGGCTTAAAAAGCATGTTTTTACACTTAAGCACAAATATGGGAGAGATAACAAAATCATGCTAATTCCTAGGCTAAATGTGACAAAAGGTTATCAAAATACTCTAAATTCAATGCAAAACAAACCGTCAAATTGGGGTTTATCAATATGCTTTTTAGGCACAAAAATTAATAAATTTAATTCACTTTAATTCCATTAGATGCGTTGATATGTTTGTTAAGTGATTTCAGGTTTAGAAGGCAAAGATTGGATTGAAGGAATGAATAAAAAGCATGTAAAAATGGAGAATTCATGAAGAAATGAGGATTTGCTGAATTCAGGGCGACGCATATACGTGGCCCATGCATATACGTGGGAAGAAAATCTGCCAGACGACGCATATACGTGGCCCATGCATACGCGTGGGAAGAAATCTGTCAAGCGACGCATATACGTGGCCCATGCGTACGCGTGGGAAGCAGCACGTGACCAACTTAAAGGCAATACGCTGGGGGCGATTTCTGAGCCATCCAGGCCTAAATCCAACTCATTTCTGATGCTATTGAACCCAAGGATTGAAGGGGGAATGAACCAAGTAGAAATAGTTTAGTTTTTCATCATGTTTTAGGTTAGAATTCTAGAGAGAGAAGCTCTCCTTTCTCTCTAGAATTTAGGGTAGTTTAGGTCAAATTTTCTTAGATCCAAGTTTTAATTCTTGTTTCATTTTAGTTTTCCTTTACTTTTATTTGTTCTAGCACTTTGGTTTATCTATTTCTCTTGTTAATTTCTTATTTTGCTCTCTTTTATGTTGATGAACCCGTGTTGGATTCTTATTTTCTCTAATGCAATTTTATGTTTCCTTCTCTTTTATGTTTATCTTAGTTGCTATTGTTGATTTCTTGCTTATGTTAGTTATAGCTTTTACTAATTCTTGCATTTTGTGATGTTTACTTTTATTGCACTCTAGGTGTTTGATAAAATATTTCCTTTGATTATGAAGTAGTTTTCTACACTCTTGGCCTAGGCTAAGGGAATTGGGTGGCCTTGAGTCATTGAGTCTAATTGAATTGGTGATTTAAGAATCCTTAGTGGTCATATTGATACCCATTGACACTAATCTACCACTAAGTCCATTAGTGGATGGATTAGAACTTATGAGTTGAAATTGACCAAGCTATTTGACGTACTTCACTTGTAGAAGTAGACTTAATGGGCTTGGTTCCTCATAATTATCAACATATGGTTATTAGACAAGGATGGTGATCCCAATTCCTATGCCTTAGCCAAGAGTTCTTTTCCTTTCCTTTATTAGTTAATTGTCATTTACTTTCTTGTTATTTATTTTTTTTTGTCAATCATCAAATTAAACCCGCTTGTTCCTTTATAGCAAATAATTGAGCACTTCATTGCAATTCCTTGTGAGACGACCCGAGGTTTAAATACTCTCAATTTTTTATTGGGGTTTGTACTTGTGACAACTATAATTAAACTTTGATGGAGAATTATTAATTGGTTTGGAACTATGCTTACAACAAAGTTCTTTTTTTATTGAGAAATTCTAGACCAACGATAATTCTTACATCAATATGGTGGAGTTCGAGCATGACTGGCCATTGACCTCGGCATTGATAGAGAGGTGGTGGCCTGAGTTCCACATGTTTCATCTACCATGCAGGGAGATGACTATTGATGAGCGGATATTTTATACGCTTTTTGGCATTGTTTTCATATAGTTTTTAGTATGTTTTGTTTAAGTTTTATTATGTTTTCATAGGTTTTTGTGAAAAATTCATATTTTTGGATTCTACTTTCAGTTTATGTGTTTTCATGCAATTTCAGGTATTTTCTGGATGAAATTGAGGAGTTGGAGCAAAAGACTGATTCAGAGACAGAGAAAGCACTGTAGATGCTATCAGGATTTGACCTCCGTGCACTCGAAGGAGCTTTCTGGAGCTACCGAAGTCCAAATGGCGCGTTCTCAGCGGCTATGAAAAGCTAACATCTAGGGATTTCCAGAAATATATAATAGTTTATACTTTGTTTCGGAAATAAAGGCCCAAAGCTGGCGTTCAACGCCAGCCACCAGCCCCAGTCCTGGTGTCCAGCGCCCACAATAGGGTGGCCAGCGTCCAACGCCCTAAAGGGGACCCCTAGCAAGCGTTCAACATCCCTAGGGAGTCTTAGCACGTGGAGACACTCTTTGCTCAGCCCAAACACTCACCAAGTGGACTCCAGAAGTAGATTTTCGCACTATCAACTTAGTTTATCTTATTTCTGTAATCCTTAGTTATTAGTGATGAGCGGATAATTTATACGCTTTTTGACATTGTTTTTAGTAGGATCTAGTTACTTTTAGGGATGTTTTCATTAGTTTTTATGTTACTTTACTACGAGTTTGTGTGTTTTTCTGTGATTTCAGGTATTTTTTGGCTGAAATTGAGGGACTTGAGCAAAAATCAGATTCAGAGGTTGAAGAAGGATTGCTGATGCTGTTGGATTCTGACCTCCCTGCACTCAAAGTGGATTTTCTGGAGCTAAAAAACTCGAAATGGCGCGCTTCCAATTGCGTTGGAAAGTAGACATCCAGGGCTTTCCAGCAATGTATAATAGTCCATACTTTTGCCTCTCAGCCATGCCTGGACTTTCACTTATGTATTTTTAATGGTAGAGTTTCTACACTCCATAGATTAAGGTGTGGAGCTCTGCTGTTCCTCAAAGATTAATGCAAAGTACTATTGTTTTCTATTCAATTCATCTTGTTTCGCTTCTAAGATATTCATTCATACTTCAATCTGAATGTGATGAACGTGACAATCATCATCATTCCCTATGAACGCGTGCCTGACAACCACTTCCGTTCTACCTTAGACTGAATGAGTATCTCTTAGATCTCCTAACCAGAATCTTCGTGGTGTAAGCTAGAATGATGGCGGCATTCAAGAGAATCCGGAAGGTCTAAACCTTGTCTGTGGTATTCCGAGTAGGATTCAATGAATGAATGACTGTGACGAGCTCCAAACTCGCGATTGCGGGGCGTTAGTGACAGACGCAAAAGGATAGTAAATCCTATTCCAGCATGATCGAGAACCGACAGATGAATAGCCGTGCCGTGACAGGGTGCGTTGATCATTTTCCCGAGAGAAGACCGAAAGTAGCCATTGACAATGGTGATGTATCACATAAAGCTAGCCATGGAAAGGAGTAAGACTGATTGGATGAAGATAGCAGGAAAGCAGAGGTTCAGAGGAACGAAAGCATCTCCATTCGCTTATCTGAAATTCTCACCGATGAATTACATAAGTATTTCTATCCCTATTTTATTATATTATTTTCGAAAACTCCATAACCATTTGATGTCCACCTGACTGAGATTTACAAGGTGACCATAGCTTGCTTCATACCGACAATCTCCGTGGGATTCGACCCTTACTCACGTAAGGTATTACTTGGACGACCCAGTGCACTTGCTGGTTAGTTATGCGAAGTTGTGAAGATATGTTTAGACCATGGTCCTGTGCATCCGTTTTTGGTGCCATTGCCAGGGAATCAATTTAGAACAACAATTCACAACCTGAGTAGCAATTTCGCATACCAAGTTTTTGGCGCCGTTGCTGGGGATTGTTCGAGTTTGGACAACTGACGGTTCATCCTGTTGCTCAGATTAGATAATTTTCTTTTTGTTTTCTTTTCAAAAATTTTTCAAAAATCTTTCAAAAATTCTTCTTTTGTTTTCGAAAAAAAAATGTTTTCAAAAAAATATATATATATATATTTTTATTCAAAATTTTTAAGAATGAATTCTAGTGTTTCATGAAGCATGTGAAGCCTGGCTGGCTGTAAAGCCATGTCTAAATTCGTTTGGACTGAGGCTTCCAACCATCAGCTGTTATACGACTGTAGGGTATGTCAGGCATGTCATGTCTGATTTACATGCTGAAGCTTGGCTGGCCATTGGCCATGCCTAGTGTTTTGGACCGGAGCTTTCATTGAAAGCTTGGCTGGCTAGTGAGCCATGTCTAATTCCTGGACTGAAGCTTTAGACTAAGAATGCAAGATTCCTGGAAGTCATATTAAAAATTTTGGAATCCTTATTTTCCTTTTTCAATTAATTTTCGAAAAATCCCAAAAAATTAGAAAATCATAAAAATAAAAAATATTTCTCTGTTTCTTGTTTGAGTCTTGAGTCATGTCATAAGTTTGGTGTCACTAGCATATGCATCTTGCATTTTTCGGAAAAATTCATACATTCATAGTGTTCTTCATGATCTTCAAGTTGTTCTTGGTAAGTCTTCTTGTTTGATCTTTGCATTTGCATGTTTTGTGTCTTTTCTTGTTTTTCATATGCATTCTTGAATTCTTAGTGTCTAAGCATTAAAGAATTCTAAGTTTGGTGTCTTGCATGTTTTCCTTGCATTAAAAATTTTTCAAAAATATGTTCTTGATGTTCATCATGATCTTCATAGTGTTTTTGGTGTTCATCTTGACATTCATAGCATTCTTGCATGCATTCATTGTTTTGATCCATAACTTTCATGCATTGCATCATTTTTCTTGTTCTTCTCTCTCATCATAAAAATTCAAAAATAAAAAAAATATCTTTCCCTTTTTCTCTCATCAAATTCGAAAATTTGGATTGACTTTTTCAAAAATTTTAAAATCAAGTTGTTTCTTATGAGTCAAATCAAATTTTCAATTTGAAAATCTTATCTTTTTCAAAAATCAAATCTTTTTCAAAAATCAAATCTTTTTCAAATTTCTTAGTTATTTTCGAAAATTCCAACAATATTTTTCAAAAACATTTTTCTTATTTTTATATCAAATTTTCGAAAATAACAATAACAATTAATGTTTTGATTCAAAAAATTTCAAGTTTGTTACTTGCTTGTTAAGAAAGATTCAAACTTTAAGTTCTAGAATCATATCTTGTGATTTTTTGTGAATCAAGTCATTAATTGTAATTTTAAAAATCAAATCTTTTTCAAAACTAATTCATATCATATCTTTTCAAAAATATCTTCTCATCATACCTTTTTTCAAAAAAAAAATTTTCAAAATATCTTTTCTAACTTCCTAACTTCTTATCTTTTCAAATTTGTTTCAACTAACTTTTTATTTGTTTCTTAACTTTTTCAAAACTACCTAACTAACTCTCTCTCTCTAATTTTCGAAAATATCTTCCCTCTTTTTCAAAAATTTCTTTTTTATTAACTAATTATTTTTATTTTTGATTTTAAAAATTTTTCGAAAAAAAAAATACTAACCTTTTTCAAAAACTATTTTCGAAAATCACTAACTCCTTTTCAAAAAATTATTTTCGAAAATTCTCCCTCTCCCATCTTATTCTATTTATTTATTCATCTACTAATATCTCATCTCACATCTCTACCCTCCTCACAGTTGTGTTTCTTCCATTACATTACATTCTTTGTCTCCCTCTTTTCTCCCACTCACAAAGGGATCCCTATACTGTGGTATAAAGGATCTCTATTATTATTATTTTTCTGTGCCCTCTTCTTTGTCATATGAGCAGGAGCAAGGACAAGAACATTCTTGTTGAAGCAGATCCAGAACCTGAAAGGACTCTGAAGAGAAAATTAAGAGAAGCTAAATTACAACAATCCAGAGATAACCTTTCAGAAATTTTCGAACAGGAAGAGGAGATGGCAGCCGAAAATAATAATAATGCAAGGAGGATGCTTGGTGACTTTACTGCACCTAATTCCAATTTACATGGAAGAAGCATCTCCATTCCTGCCATTGGAGCACACGACTTTGAGCTGAAACCTCAATTAGTTTCTCTGATGCAGCAGAACTGCAAGTTTCATGGACTTCCATCTGAAGATCCTTTTCAGTTCTTAACTGAATTCTTGCAGATATGTGATACTGTTAAGACTAATGGAGTAGATCCTGAAGTCTACAGGCTCATACTTTTCCCTTTTGCTGTAAGAGACAGAGCTAGAGTATGGTTGGACTCTCAACCTAAGGATAGCCTGAACTCTTGGGATAAGCTGGTCAAGGCTTTCTTAGCCAAGTTCTTTCCTCCTCAAAAGCTGAGTAAGCTTAGAGTAGATGTTCAAACTTTCAGACAGAAAGAAGGTGAATCCCTCTATGAAGCTTGGGAAAGATACAAACAGTTGACCAAAAAGTGTCCTTCTGACATGCTTTCAGAATGGACCATCTTGGATATATTCTATGATGGTCTGTCTGAGTTATCTAAGATGTCATTGGATACCTCTGCAGGTGGATCCATTCACCTAAAGAAAACGCCTGCAGAAGCTCAAGAACTCATTGACATGGTTGCTAATAACCAGTTCATGTACACTTCTGAGAGGAATCCTGTGAGTAATGGGACGCCTATGAAGAAGGGAGTTCTTGAAGTTGATACTCTGAATGCCATATTGGCTCAGAATAAAATATTGACTCAGCAAGTCAATATGATTTCTCAGAGTCTGAATGGAATGCAAGCTGCATCCAACGGTACTCAAGAGGCTTCTTATGAAGAAGAAGCTTATGATCCTGAGAACCCTGCAATAGCAGAGGTGAATTACTTAGGTGAACCTAATGGAAACACCTATAACTCATCATGGAGAAATCATCCAAATTTCTCATGGAAGGATCAAAAGCCTCAACAAGGCTTTAATAATGGTGGAAGAAACAGGTTTAACAATAATAAACCTTTTCCATCATCCACTCAGCAACAGACAGAGAACTCTGAACAAAATACTTCTAATCTAGCAAACTTAGTCTCTGATCTATCTAAGGCCACTGTAAGTTTCATGAATGAAACAAGGTCTTCCATTAGAAATTTGGAAGCACAAGTGGGCCAGCTGAGTAAAAGGATCACTGAAATCCCTCCTAGTACTCTCCCAAGCAATACAGAAGAGAATCCAAAAGGAGAGTGCAAGGCCATTGACATAAGCACCATGGCCGAACCTGTAAGGGAAGGAGAGGACGTGAATCCCAAGGAGGAAGACCTCCTGGGACGTCCAGTGGTCAATAAGGAGCTTCCCTCTGAGGAACCAAAGGACTCTGAGGCTCATCTAGAGATCATAGAGATTCCATTGAACCTCCTTAAGCCCTTCATGAGCTCTGATGAGTATTCCTCTTCTGAAGAGAATGAGGATGTTACTGAAGAGCAAACTGCCAAATTTCTTGGTGCAATCATGAAGCTGAATGCCAAATTATTTGGCATTGATACTTGGGAAGTTGAACCTCCCTTGTTCATCAATGAACTAAGTGATCTGGATCAACTGACATTGCCTCAGAAGAGACAGGATCCTGGAATGTTCATAATACCCTGTATCATAAACACCATGATCTTTAAGGCTCTGTGTGACCTTGGTTCAGGAATAAACCTCATGCCCCTCTCTGTAATAGAGAAACTGGGAATCTATAGGGTGCAAGCTGCTAAAATCTCATTAGAGATGGCAGACAGTCCAAGAAAACAGGCTTATGGACAAGTAGAGGATGTGTTAGTAAAGGTTGAAGGCCTTTACATCCCTGCTGATTTCATAGTCCTGGATACTGGAAAGGAAGAGGATGAATCCATCATCCTAGGAAGACCTTTCCTAGCCACAGTAAGAGCTGTGATTGATGTGGACAGAGGAAAATTAGTCCTTCAATTGAATAAGGACAACCTTGTGTTTACAACTCAAGGATCCCTCTCTGCATCCATGGAGAGGAAGCAGAAAAAGCTTCTCTCAAAGCAGAGTCAACCCAAGCCCCCACAGTCAAACTCTAAGTTTGGTGTTGGAAGGCCACAACCAAACTCTAAGTTTGGTGTTGAACTCCCATATCCAAACTCTAAGTTTGGTGTTGGAGGGTCTCAACAATGCTCTGAACATCTGTGAGGCTCCATGAGAGCCCACTGTCAAGCTATTGACATTAAAGAAGCGCTTGTTGGGAGGCAATCCAATTTTTATTTATCTAACTATATTTTTCTTAGTTATATGTCTTTATAGGTTCATGATCATGTGGAGTCACAAAATAAATATAAAAATTGAAAACGGAATCAAAAACAGCAGAAGAAAAATCACACCCTGGAGGAAGCATCTGCCTGGCGTTCAACGCCAGAACAGAGCATGGTTCTGGCGCTGAACGCCCAGAACAAGCATGGTTCTGGCGTTCAACGCCAGAAATGGCAACAAATGGGCGTTGAACGCCCAAAATGGGCACCAACCTGGCGCTGAACGCCCAGAGTTGTGTGCAAGGGCATTTTACATGCCTAATTTGGTGCAAGGTTGTAAATCCTTGAACACCTCAGGATCTGTGGACCCCACAGGATCATCTCAGGATCTGTGGACCCCACAGGATCCCCACCTACCTCCACTCACTTCTTCTCACCCCTCTTCCACACAATCCCATAAACACTCTTCCCCAAAACTCTTCACCAATCACCTCAATCTCTCTTTCCCATCACCTATTCACCACTCACATCCATCCACTCTTCCCCATAAACCTACCTCATAAACCCCACCTACCTTCAAAATTCAAAACCAATTTCCCACCCAAACCCACCCATATGGCCGAAACCTTCCCCCTCCCTTCCCTATATAAAGCCCTCCATTCTTCTTCAAATTCACACAACACAACCCCTCTATACCCTTCTTGGCCGAACCACATCACTTTCTCCCTCTCCTCCATTTCTTCTTCTTCTTCATCTATTCTTTCTTCTCTTGCTCGAGGGCGAGCAAAATTCTAAGTTTGGTGTGGTAAAAGCATAAGCTTTTTGTTTTTCCATTACCATTGATGGCACTTAAGACCGGAGAATCCTCTAGAAAGGGGAAAGGAAAGACAAAAGCTTCCACATCCGAGTCATGGGAGATGGAAAGGTTCATCTCTAAAGCCCATCAAGACCACTTCTATGATGTTGTGGCCAAGAAGAAGGTGATCCCCGAGGTCCCTTTCAAATTCAAAAGAAATGAGTATCCGGAGATCCGACATGAAATTCAAAGAAGAGGTTGGGAAGTTCTAACAAATCCCATCCAACAAGTCAACATCCTAATGGTTCAAGAGTTCTATGCCAATGCATGGATCACCAAGAACCATGATCAAAGTAAGAACCCGGATCCAAAGAACTATGTTACAATGGTTCGGGGGAAATACTTGGATTTTAGTCCGGAGAATGTGAGGTTGGCGTTTAACTTGCCCATGATGCAAGGAGATGAACGCCCCTACACTAGAAGGGTCAACTTTAATCAAAGGTTGGACCAAGTCCTTATGGACATATGTGTAGAAGGAGCTCAATGGAAGATTGACTCCAAAGGCAAGCCGGTTCAACTAAGAAGATTGGACCTCAAGCCTGTAGCTAGAGGATGGTTGGAGTTCATTCAATGCTCAATCATTCCCACTAGCAACCGGTCTGAAGTTACTATAGACCGGGCCATCATGATCCATAGCATCATGATTGGAGAAGAGGTGGAAGTTCATGAGATTATACCTCAAGAACTCTACAAGGTGGCTGACAAGTCCTCCACCATGGCAAGGTTAGCCTTTCCTCACCTCATTTGCCACCTATGCAATTTGGTTGGGATTGACATAGAGGGAGATATCCTCATCAAAGAGGACAAGTCCATCACTAAGAAAAAGATGGAGCAAGCAAGAGAGCCCACTCATGGAGCTCAAGAGGCGTATGAAGCTCATCACCATGAGATCCCAGAGATGCCTCAAATGCACTTTCTTCCACAAAACTATTGGGAGCAAATCAACACCTCCATAGGAGAATTGAGTTCCAATATGGGACAACTAAGGGTGGAACATCAAGAGCACTCCATCATCCTTCATGAAATAAGAGAAGATCAAAAAGCAATGAGGGAGGAGCAACAAAGACAAGGAAGAGACATAGAAGAGCTCAAGGACATCATTGGTTCCTCAAGAAGGAAATGCCACCATCACTAAGGTGGATTCATTCCTTGATCTTATTTCTTCTGTTTTTCGTTTTCTATGTTAAGTGCTTATCTATGTTTGTGTCTTCATTACATGATCATTAGTAGTTAGTAACTATGTCTTAAAAGTTATGAATGTCCTATGAATCCATCACCTCTCTTGAATGAAAAATGTTTTAATTCAAAAGAACAAGAAGTACATGAGTTTCGAATTTATCCTCGAACTTAGCTTAATTATATTGATGTGGTGACAATGCTTCTTGTTTTCTGAATGTATGCTTGAACAGTGCATATGTCTTTTGAAGTTGCTGTTTAGGAATGTTAAATATGTTGGCTCTTGAAAGAATGATGACTAGGAAACATGTTATTTGATAATCTGAAAAATCATAAAAATGATTCTTGAAGCAAGAAAAAGCAGCAAAGAACAAAGCTTGCAGAAAAAAAATAGGCGAAAAAAAAATATAGAAAAAAAATAGAAAGAAAAAGAAAAAGCAAGCAGAAAAAGCCAAAAGCTCTTAAAACCAAGAGGCAAGAGCAAAAAGCCAATAACCCTTAAAACCAAAAGGCAAGGGCAAATAACAAGGATCCCAAGGCTTTGAGCATCAGTGGATAGGAGGGCCTAAAGGAATAAAATCCTGGCCTAAGCGGCTAAACCGAGCTGTCCCTAACCATGTGCTTGTGGCGTGTAGGTGTCAAGTGAAAACTTGAGACTGAGCGATTAAAGTCAAGGTCCAAAGCAAAAGAAGAGTGTGCTTAAGAACCCTGGACACCTCTAATTGGGGACTTTAGCAAAGCTGAGTCACATTCTGAAAAGGTTCACCCAATTATGTGTCTGTGGCATTATGTATCTGGTGGTAATACTGGAAAACAAAGTGCTTAGGGCCACGGCCAAGACTCATAAAGAAGCTGTGTTCAAGAATCATCATACTGAACTAGGAGAATCAATAACACTATCTGAACTCTGAGTTCCTATAGATGCCAATCATTCTGAACCTCAATGGATAAAGTGAGATGCCAAAACTATTCAAGAGGCAAAAAGCTACAAGTCCCGCTCATATGATTGAAGCTATGTTTCATTGATAGTTTGGAATTTATAGTATATTCTCTTCTTTTTATCCTATTTGATTTTCAGTTGCTTGGGGACAAGCAACAATTTAAGTTTGGTGTTGTGATGAGCGGATAATTTATACGCTTTTTGACATTGTTTTTAGTATATTTTTAGTAGGATCTAGTTACTTTTAGGGATGTTTTCATTAGTTTTTATGTTAAATTCACATTTCTAGACTTTAATACGAGTTTGTGTATTTTTCTGTGATTTCAGGTATTTTCTGGCTGAAATTGAGGGACTTGAGCAAAAATCAGATTCAGAGGTTGAAGAAGGATTGCTGATGCTGTTGGATTCTGACCTCCCTGCACTCAAAGTGGATTTTTTGGAGCTACAAAACTCAACATGGCGCGCTTCTAATTGCGTTGGAAAGTAGACATCCAGGGCTTTCCAGAAATGTATAATAGTCCATACTTTGGTCAAGTTTAGATGATGCAAACTGGCATTCAACGCCAGCTCTCTGCCCAAATCTGGCGTCCAGCGCCAGAAAAGGATCCAAAACCAGAGTTGAACGCCCAAACTGGCACAAAAACTGGCGTTCAACTCCAAGAAGGACCTCTACACGTGTAACACTCAAGCTCAGCCCAAGCACACACCAAGTGGGCCCCGGAAGTGGATTTATGCATCAATTACTTACTTCTGTAAACCCTAGTAGCTAGTTTATTATAAATAGGACCTTTTACTATTGTATTAGGTATCTTTGATCAGTTGTATGCTATCTTAGATCACGTTTGAGGGCTGGCCTCTCGGCCATGCCTGGACTTTCACTTATGTATTTTTAACGGTAGAGTTTCTACACTCCATAGATTAAGGTGTGGAGCTCTGCTGTTCCTCAAAGATTAATGCAAAGTACTACTGTTTTCTATTCAATTCATCTTGTTTCGCTTCTAAGATATTCATTCGTACTTCAATCTGAATGTGATGAACGTGACAATCATCATCATTCCCTATGAACGCGTGCCTGACAACCACTTCCGTTCTACCTTAGACTGAATGAGTATCTCTTAGATCTCCTAACCAGAATCTTCGTGGTGTAAGCTAGAATGATGGCGGCATTCAAGAGAATCCGGAAGGTCTAAACCTTGTCTGTGGTATTCCGAGTAGGATTCAATGAATGAATGACTGTGACGAGCTCCAAACTCGCGATTGCGGGGCGTTAGTGACAGACGCAAAAGGATAGTAAATCCTATTCCAGCATGATCGAGAACCGACAGATGAATAGCCGTGCCGTGACAGGGTGCGTTGACCATTTTAACTGAGAGGATAAGATGAAGCCATTGACAAGGGTGATGCCTCCAGACGATTAGCCGTGCCGTGACAGGGCATTTGGATCATTTTCCCGAGAGAAGACCGAAAGTAGCCATTGACAATGGTGATGTATCACATAAAGCCAGCCATGGAAAGGAGTAAGACTGATTGGATGAAGATAGCAGAAAAGCAGAGGTTCAGAGGAACGAAAGCATCTCCATTCGCTTATCTGAAATCCTCACTGATGAATTACATAAGTATTTCTATCCCTATTTTATTATATTATTTTCGAAAACTCCATTACCATTTGATATCCACCTGACTGAGATTTACAAGGTGACCATAGCTTGCTTCATACCGACAATCTCCGTGGGATTCGACCCTTACTCACGTAAGGTATTACTTGGACGACCCAGTGCACTTGCTGGTTAGTTATGCGAAGTTGTGAAGATATGTTTAGACCATGGTCCTGTGCATCCGTTTTTGGTGCCATTGTCAGGGAATCAATTTAGAACAACAATTCACAACCTGAGTAGCAATTTCGCATACCAATTAGCTTAGTATATATTGGAGAAGATCAACCATGTTTAGGATCTTCTTCCTCCCCCATTATTTTTGAACACCAGTATGTACAGTAGGAGTCACTAACCTCCTAAGGTTAAGGTTAGGAGCTCTGCTAATTTTCATGGATTAATAAAAGTACTACTGTTCTATTCAATTTGTGTGTGACTCTATTCTAAGATGTATCTTCATTCTTCAACCTTATGAATGAGATGATCCGTGACACTCATTCTCATTCTACATGGGTTCAGTGTGAGCCCTTAACCAGAGATCACTGAACCACAAGCTTGATTATACATCTCGACGGCTAATCCACGACTTCGTTGGGGACTTCTTGAGACACCAGTTCAGCCGAGGTATGGGGAGATTAGGGCTTTTGTGGTAGAAGCTAGAACTAAAGGCGCAACATTCTCTGATCCGGAAGATTTGACCTTGTCTGTGGCGTTTTAAGTAGGATCATCAAGGGATGAACTGCAGGAGCTTCACCCTCATTCAGATTGGGGGCATACTAAACCTGGCGTTCGGCCTGAGAGAGGAAGATTGGCGGCCATTAAACCAGCGTTGATCACTTATAGCCTGCCATGGAAAGAAGCACTCACAGTTGGAGAAGACAGTAGGAAAGGTTGATCCAGAAGAATGACGCATCTCCGAAGCCTCAACCGTTCTCTTATCACTAGTTTCACTCAAATGAAGTAATTTCATCCCTATTCTTGTTTTATGCATTTCTCTCAACAAACTATCTTTTCTAATTGCTTAACTAAGATCTACAAGGTGTCCATAGCTTGATTTAAACCAACAATCTCCGTGGGATCGACCTTGACTCACCTCAGGTATTACTTGGACGACCCAGTGCACTTGCTCGTTCAGTTGTGCGAGTTCTTATTTCACACACCAAGTTTTTGGCGCCGTTTCCGGGGATTGTTCGGATTTGACATACTACCGGATTATCTTATTGCTTAGATTAGGTACTTTTTAATTTTGTTTGTCTTTTATTTTCTTTTTCGAAAAAATCAAAAAAAAATTTCAAAACCTTTTCTTTGCTTTTTGATCTTTATCTTTTTGTTTGAGTCTTTGTTCTTGTTCTTGTTAAAGTTTTGAATTTTCTTGGTATTCAAGTTGTTTTTGTTTCTTTTCTTGTTTGATCTTAAAATTTTTAAGTTTGGTGTCTTTTGGTATTTGTTCTCTTGATTTTTCGAAAATTAGTACTTCTTTGATCTAAAAATTTTAAGTTTGGTGTCTTTTGGTTGTTTTTCTCTTTCTTCATTAAATAAAAAAATAAAAAATATATTTTCTATCTTTTTACCTTAATTTTTGAAAATTTCAAAAATTTTTCAAATTTTAATTTCAAATTGTTATCTTATCTTATCTTAATTTCAAAAATTAAATTTCAAATCTTATCTTTTTATATCTTATCATATTTTTCTTTTAATTTGATTCTATCTTATCTTATTTTTATTTTAAAATTTAAAATTCAAAACTTTTTCAAAAATCAAATCAAATCTAATCAAAATCTTATCTTATCCTAATTCAAATTAAATTTTCAAAATTCAAATTTTAAAATAAAAAATTCAAAATTAAATCTTTTTCAAATCTTATCTTATTTTCAAATCTTTCTTAATTAGTTACTTGTTTTCCCTTTCTTCTTTTTCAAAACTTCCTAACTAATTTTTCTCTCTTCTATTTTCGAAAATCTCTCATCTCTTTCTCTCTCTTCTTTTTCAAAAACCATCATTTAATTTTCAAATCTTTTTAATTAATTAAGCTTTTTATTTTTGAATTTAAATAAAAATAAAAATAAAAATAAAAATAATTTAATTCTAGTTCTTTTTACTTCTTTCCCCCTACATTTCTTTCACCATGAACCCAAGTGGGAATGAACAGTTCAAAAAAATTTTGAGGTCCTATATGGCCCCCACTCCTGACTTCTATGGGAGAAGTATCAATATACCTCCCATTGGAGCAAGCAATTTTGAGCTAAATCCTTAGCTCATTACTCTGGTGTAGCAAAGTTACCAGTACTCTGGACTTGCACAGGAAGAGCCTACTAAGTTCCTGGCAAATGTTTTACAAATTGCTGATACAGTACACACTGAAAGAGTAGATCAAGATGTCTACAGGCTGCTACTCTTTCTCTTTGCTGTAAGAGATCAAGCAAAGAGGTGGTTAGATAACCAACCCAAATCTAGCTTGAAAAGATGGAAACAGCTAGTAGACAAGTTTCTGAATCAATACTTTCCCCCAAGGAAATTAACCCAGTTAAGGCTGGACATCCAAGACTTCAAGCAAGAGAATAATGAATCTCTTCATGATGCATGGGGGAGGTATAGAAGAATGCTGAGGAAATGCCTCACTAAAATATTTTTAGAATGGGTGTAGTTAGACATATTTTATTTTGGCCTTACAGACATGGCTAGGATGTCTGTAGACCATTCTGCTAATGGGTCTATACATATGAGAAAAACAATTGAAGAGGCTCATGAATTTATTGAGACAGATGCCATGAACCAGCATCTGTACTCGGGTGATGAGACTTCCATAAAGGGAGAGATTAAGGCAGTATCTGCTGAATCTAACCTTTCAGAACAAGATGGCCCATTGACTCAGCAGCTACATGACCTTGCATAGCAGTTGCTGGACTTGCAAGAGACTTTGCGAGAAACTCAGGCTTCTAATAGAAATGTAGAAGCCCAGCAAAGTTAAACAAGGCAGCAATTATCTAAGCAGATCAAAGATGAATGTTAGGCAATCCAACTGAGGAGTGAGAAAATATTGGACACCCAATCTCAGAGCAACAGGAAACCAGAAGAAGAAAGGCTGATAGAGGACAACTAGACTACCATCCAATACACCTCTAAGGACGTTGCACATCCTAGAGGGAGTGATATTGGCGTTCAACGCCAAGAAGGGGTGCTCACTCCTGGCGTTGAACGCCCAAAGGGGGGCAATACACTTGGCATTCAATGCCAAGAAGGGATACCCACCCTTGGCGTTGAACGCCCATAAGGGAACAGTGTTCCTGGCGTTAAACGCCAGGAAGGGGGCAGCAAGGGTGTTGAACACCCAACTAGGAATGGTCAGACACATGCAAGTGCTAATAAGACCCTTCTTAAGCAAGCTACTAACCCCCTTCCAATTCTATAGGCATTCAACCTACATCAACCAAGGTTGATGAGTATAAAGCCAAGATGCCATATCCTCAGAAGCTTCGTCAAGTGGAAAAGGATAAACAGTTTGGCCGCTTTGCAGATTATCTCAAGACACTTGAGTTCTTGAGATTAAGATCCCTTTTGCAGAGGCTCTTGAACAGATACCTTCTTATGCCAAGTTCATGAAAGATATCTTAAGTCATAAGAAGGATTGGAGAGAGGCAGAAACAGTCTTCTTCACTAAAGAGTATAGTGCAGTGATCCAAAAGAGTTTACCAGAGAAACTCAAGGATCCTGGAAGCTTTATGATACCATGCACATTATGGGATGCCTGTACTAAGACAACCCTATGTGACCTCGCAGCAAGTATTAACTTAATACCTGCATCGCTAATAAAGAGACTCTGTTTAACTCACGAAGTTAAACCTACCTGCATTTGTCTTCAACTTGCTGATGGCAATATTCCATCAGGCGTGATTGAGGACATGATTGTTAGGGTTGGACCCTTTGCCTTCCCCACAGACTTTGTGGTGCTGAAAATGGAAGAGTACAAGAGTGCAACCCTCATTTTAGGAAGACCCTTCCTAGCTATAGGACGGACCTTCATTGACGTTATGAAAGGGGAAGTAACCCTGAGAGTCAATGAGGATGAGTTCGTACTAAATGTTATCAAAGCCATGCAGCATCCAGACACTCCAGATGAGTGTATGAGTATTGATATCATTGATTTTCTGGTGGAAGAAGTGAATATGGCTGAGGGGCTTGAAGAAGAGCTGAATGACATATTTTATGATGCTCAGCCTGAGTTAGAGGAGTCAGAGGAGATAAAGGAGCCTCTGAAAACTCCTAAGGAGAAGGACAAGCCTCCTAAACTCGAGCTCAAACCACTACCATCCTCCTTGAAATATGCATTTCTCGGAAATGGAGATACTTTTCTGTGATTATAAGCTCTGCCTTAGAATTACAGGAAGAAAAAGCACTAATCCAAGTGCTAAAGACACACAAGATAGCTCTTGGGTGGACAATAAGTGACCTTAAGGGCATTAGCCCAACCCGATGTATGTACAAGATCCTGCTGGAAGATGATGCCAAACCAGTGGTACAACCACAAAGGCGACTGAATCCAGCCATGAAGGAAGTGGTGCAAAAGGAAGTCACAAAGTTATGGGAGGCTGGGTCTATTTATCCCATTTCTGACAGCCCTTAGGTGAGCTTTGTTCAAGTTATTCCCAAGAAGGGAGGCATGACAGTGGTTCATAACGAAAAGAATGAACTGATTCCTACAAGGACAGTTACAGGATGGCGTATGTGCATTGACTACAGAAGGCTCAATAACGCCGCCAGAAAGGATCATTTTCCTTTACCTTTCATAGATCAAATATTAGAGAGACTAGCAGAGCATGCATTTTATTGTCTCCTGGATGGTTATTCCGGTTACAATCAAATTGCAGTAGATCCATAAGATCAAGAAAAGACAGCATTCACATGCCCATCTGGTGTGTTTGCTTATAGGCGGATGTCATTTAGTCTGTGCAATGCACCTGCCACCTTTTAGAGATGTATGCTCTCCATATTTTCTGATATGGTAGAAAAATTCCTTGAAGTATTCATGGATGACTTCTCCATATTTGGAGATTCGTTTAAATCCTGTCTTGACCATCTAGCCTTAGTTCTCAAACGATGCCAAGAGACAAACCTGGTTTTAAACTGGGAAAAATGTCACTTCATGGTGACTGAAGGAATTGTCCTTGGGCATCGAATTTCGAGCAAGGGAATAGAAGTGGTTCAAGCTAAGGTGGAGGTAATTGAGCGATTACCACCACCCACTAATGTCAAAGGAATCAGAAGTTTCCTTGGACATGCAGGATTCTACAGGAGGTTTATCAAGGATTTTTCTAAAATTGCTAAACCATTGTGCAACTTACTGACTACCGACACTCCATTTGTCTTTCATCAAGAGTGTCAGCAGGCCTTTGAGACTCTGAAAGCTAAGCTTATCACTGTGCCTGTAATCTCTGTACCCAGCTGGAACTTACCATTCAAGCTGATGTGTGACGCCAGTGACCATGCCATTGGCGCAGTCCTGGGACAGAGGCATGACAAACTTCTACATGTCATTTATTATGCCAGCCGTGTTCTAAATGACGCTTAGAAAAATTATACTATCACTGAAAAGGAATTGCTAGCAGTAGTTTATGCCATTAACAAGTTCAGATCCTATCTAATAGGGTCTAAGGTCATTATCTACACTGACCATGCTGCTCTCAAATATCTGCTCACCAAGCAGGATTCTAAGCCCAAGCTTATAAGATGAGTATTACTCTTGCAAGAGTTTGATATAGAAATCAGAGACAGAAAAGGGTCAGAAAATCAAGTGGCTGACCACCTGTGTCGAATTGAACCAGCAGAAGGAACATCTTCTCCCTTTACTGAGGTGTCTGAAACCTTTCCAGATGAGCAACTCTTTGCTATCCGGACGACACCTTGGTTTGCAGTCATTGCAAACTACAAAGCTATAATATTCATCCCCAAGGAATACAGTAGGCAGCAAACCCAAAATCTCATTCATGATGTTAGATACTACTTGTGGGGTGAACCATATCTCTTTAAGAGAAGCTCGGATGGGATAATCTGATGCTGTATGTCTGAAGAAGAGGCACAGAAAATCCTATGGCATTGCCATGGCTCCAATTATGGAGGACACTTTGGAGGAGAGCGAACAACCACTAAAGTCCTCCAAAGTGGTTTCTACTGGCCCACACTGTTTAAGGATTCCTGAGAGTTTGTCTGTCTGTCACTGTGACAGTTGCCAAAGGACTAGCAATCTCCCTCATGGTCACGACATGCCTCAGCAAGGAATCCTAGAGATTGATATGTTTGATGTATGGGGTATAGACTTCATGGGTCCTTTCCAACCTTCATACTCAAATACTTACATCCTTGTGGCAGTAGATTATGTGTCTAAATGGGTTAAGGCAGTCGCATCACCCACAAATGACACTAGAGTAGTGATGGAGTTCCTTCCAAAGTATATCTTCAGTAGATTTGGTGTTCCTTGGACACTGATTAGTGATAGAGGAACTCATTTCTGCAATAAACAGCTTGACTCTATGCTGAGCCGATATGGAGTTCACCATAAAGTGCCCATCCCATATCACCCACAGACAAATGGGCAAGCTGAGGTCTCAAATAGAGAACTCAAGATAATCCTGGAAAGAACGGTGAATACCTCTAGAAAGGATTGGGCAAGAAAGCTTGATGATGCTCTCTGGGCAGACAGAACAGCTTTCAAGACCCCTATAAGAACATCACCATATCAATTGGTGTATGGGAAGACATGCCACCTACCAGTAGAGCTAGAACAGAAGAACTACTGGGCAACCAAACTCCTGAACTTTGATGTAAAGGCAGCAGAAGAAAAACGGTTGCTCCAGCTAAATGAGTTGGATGAATTCTGACTTGCTGCATTTGAGAATGCAAAGATTTATAAAGAAAGGGCCAAGAAGTGGCATGACAGAAAGATTTCTTCCAGAGTCTTTGAACCAGGACAGAAGGTTCTGCTCTTCAACTCTAGACTCAGATTATTTCTTGGGAAATTCAAATCCCGATGGAAGGGACCGTATGTGGTTACAAGTGTATCACCGTATGAGCATATAGAACTGCAGGGTAAAGACTCAGACATGAAGTTTACTCTTAATGAACAGAGAGTCAAGCATTACCTTGAAGGAGCTATTGAGCAGAGAGGCTCAACACTGCTACTAGACTAAGTACAGTACCGTCAAGCTAATGACGTTAAAGAAGTGCTTGTGTAAAGTGGCTGGAGTCATGATTAACAAATATTCTTTCATCCCAGTAGAAAGCCCAATCACCAAACAGGTGATGGAAAGCGCCCAAGTGCCAGCTGATCCACCCAGAAGGAAGGTGCCTAAGCCTCAAGAGATCCCTCTAATTGAATATTGGACCCATTTGGAAGCATCTGTTGCACAATTACAAACCACCTTAGATCAGTTAAGAGAGGAGCAAAAAGATCATACTAGCATGCTTTGCAAACTGGTCAAGGAACAAGAGAAGCAGGGGCGTGAGCTAGAAGAACTGAAGCGTC
This sequence comes from Arachis hypogaea, assembly GCF_003086295.3. Taxonomy (NCBI): domain Eukaryota; kingdom Viridiplantae; phylum Streptophyta; class Magnoliopsida; order Fabales; family Fabaceae; genus Arachis; species Arachis hypogaea. Next base: position 33,752,802 of record NC_092050.1, read on the forward strand.
AGAAATTGTCGCCTAAAGAGCCAAACACCTCCCATGATTAAGGTGGTTGACTACCACCTCCCTATTTCTGTGGCTATTCTAATTCCTATTTCTTATGTTTAGATTTACATAATCACTAGTAGTTTTTAATCTTTTATGTTTATTTAAATTTCTGTCTTTTAATTTAAGTATTGCATGAATATTATTAGGATTTAAGTTTTTTTCAATTAGCTATAAAATATTCCTCTTATCATCTCATTGAACTTGAATAAAATTTAATTTCTTTTAGAAGTAGTAATGATACATAAATCTCGAATTTAATATTAAGAGTAGTGCAATTATATGATGTGGTGGCATTGCTTTTGTTTTCTGAATGCATGAATAAACATCGCATGTTTGATGTTGGAGTTAAAGAATATTGTCTCTTGAAAGAATGATGATAAAAGAGAAATATTATTGGTGATTTGAAAAATAAAAAAATTGATTCTTGAAGCAAGAAAAAGCAGCAAAAAGTAATTAAATAAAAAAATATGCGAAAAAAAGCAAGTAGAAAAAAAAGAAATAAAAAGTAGAAAAGCCAATAGCTCTTTAAACCAAAAGGCAAGAGCAAGGATCCAAGGCTTTGAGCATCAATGGTTAGGAGGACCTAAAAGAAATATTTTAGCCTAGGCAGTTCAAATGAGCTACTTCCCTAACTATATGCTTGTGGTGAGAAGGTGTCAAGTGAAAAAATTGAGACTGAGCAGTTAAAGTCGTGGTCCAAAGCAAAGAGTGTGCTTAAGAACTCTGGACACCACTGGCTGGGGACTCTAGCAAAGCAGAGTCGTAATCCTAAAGGGTTCACCCAGTTAAAGTGTCTGTGGCATTTATGTATCCGGTGATAATACTAGAAAATAAAGTGCTTAGGGTCACGGCCAAGACTCTAAAGAAGCTGTGTTCAAGAATAAAAAAGAACTTAACTAGGAGAATCAATAATATCATCTGGATTTTAAGTTTCTAGAGATGCCAACTATTCTGAGCTTCAATTGAAAGTTAGATGCCAAAACTATTCAGAAGAAAAAAGCTACTAGTTCCGCTCATCTAATTGAAACTGAGCTTCATTGAGAACTCTGAGATTTATTATATCCTTCTCTTCTTTTTATCCTATTTTATTTTTGATTGCTTGGGGAAAAGCAACAGTTTAAGTTTGGTGTTCTAATGAGTGGATATCTTTTACGCTTTTTGGCATTGTTTTCATATAGTTTTTAGTATGTTTTATTTAAGTTTTATTATGTTTTCATAGGTTTTTGTGAAAAATTCACATTTTTGGATTCTACTTTGAGTTTGTGTATTTTCATATAATTTCAGGTATTTTCTGGCTGAAATTGAGGAGTTGGAGCAAAAGTCTGATTCAGAGACAGAGAAAGCACTATAGATGTTGTCAGGATCTGACCTCCGTGCACTCGAAGAAGCTTTCCGAAGCTACGGAAGTCCAAATGGCGCGTTTTCAACAACTAAAAGCTAACATCCAGGGCTTTTCAGAAATATATAATAGTTTATACTTTGTTTCAGAAATGAAGGCCTAAAGCTGGCGTTCAACGCCCACAATGGGTGGCCAGCGTCCAACGCCCTAAAGGGGACTGCTAGCCAGTGTTCAATGTCCCTAGGGAGTCTTAGCACGTGGAGACACTCTTTGCTCAGCCCAAACACTCACCAAGTGGGCCCCAGAAGTGAATTTTTGTACTATCAACTTAGTTTATCTTATTTCTGTAATCCTTAGTTATTAGCTTAGTATATATTGGAGAAGATCAACCATGTTTAGGATCTTCTTCCTCCCCCATTATTTTCGAACACCATTATGTACAGTAGGAGTCACTAACCTCCTAAGGTTAAGGTAAGGAGCTCTGCTGATTTTCATGGATTAATAAAAGTACTACTATTCTATTCAATTTGTGTGTGACTCTATTCTAAGATGTATCTTCATTCTTCAACCTTATGAATGAGATGATCCGTGACACTCATCCTCATTCTACATGGGTTTAGTGTGAGTCCTTAACCAGAGATCACTGAACCACAAGCTTGATTATACATCTCTTAGATGGCTAATCCATGACTTCGTTGGGGACTTCTTGAGACACCAGTTTAGCCGAGGTTTGGGGAGATTAGGGTCTTTGTGGTAGAGGCTGGAACTAAAGACGCAATATTCTCTGATTCGAAAGATTCGACCTTGTCCGTGGCATTTTGAGTAGGATCATCAAGGGGATGAACTGCAGGAGCTTCACCCTCATTCAGATTGGGCACATACTAAACCTGGCGTTCGGCCTGAGAGAAGAAGATTGGCAGCCATTAAACCGGTGTTGATCACTTATAGCCTGCCATGGAAAGAAGCACTCACAGTTGGAGAAGACAGTAGGAAAAGATGATCCAGAAGAATGACGCATCTCCGAAACTTCAACCGTTCTCTTATCACTAGTTTCACTCAAATTAAGTAATTTCATCCCTATTCTTGTTTTATGCATTTCTCTCAAGAAACTATCTTTTCTAATCGCCTGACTAAGATCTACAAGGTGTACATAGCTTGATTGAAACCAACAATCTCTGTGGGATCGACCCTGTCTCACCTCAAGTATTACTTGGATGATCCAGTGCACTTGTCGGTTCAGTTGTTGATGCGTGAGCATCTTTCCTATCTTTTTCTAGTGAATTTGCATTCAAATTGTTGAGTTTAATCAAGAATTAATCATTTTATAGCCACTATGAATGCTACTTTGAGTTGTGTGAAATTCTATTTATTTCAGGTAGTATTCAGATTGATTTGATGGAGTTTCTGTAGAAAAAGAGAAGAAAGTGAATGATGTTGTCAACTCTGACCTCCCTACACTCCAATAGAAATAACTTGAGTTAAAGAGATACAATTGACGTGATTCTTGTGGCATTAGAAAGCTAACGTCCAGAGCTTACCAACGATGTATAATAGTGCACACTTCTTCTCTAGCACACTCGGCCTCAATGGCGCCAAACTTGGAATTCTCGAAGTTTAGCGCCAGGAGTGCTTCTGCCCCATTGCTTTCGGTCTCGATGAAGCTACCTCAAGTTTGGCGCCAGCTAAGGAGAATCCAAGGAGTGCTTATTGATGAGTTGAAGCCAAACTTGAGATACCTCAAGTTTGGCGCCACACACTCAGACTCCAGGAATACAAAAGCTTGTTGATATACTACCTTGACTTGTATAAGATGTCAAAGACGATTGCTGAGAAGTTGATCTCACTGTAAAGAATATTTTTGTGGAGTAAAGAGGATGACAAAAATGAAATGACTTTGGTTAAGTAGAAAGTGGTGTAGGTCTCAAAAAACTAGATGGGCTAAGTGTTGAGATGCAATGATTCGAAATGCGACACTATTGTTTAAGGGGTGGTGGAGATTTTTGAAAGATAATTGTTTGTTATGAAAGAAAATTGTGTGTTCTTGCAATAATGAACTTCAATGAAATTATATCTAATCAGTTACTACCTGCTAGAAGAGGCTTTCAGAAGAATATCTGACAATTACAATTCAAGAAGTCACATGTAAGAGATAAGATGAATAATAATTTATGGATGAAAGTAGTAACAGAATCAAGAGGGATTAGCGTGGACCATGATCTCTCCCTTCAATTTATTTAATTACATATATATGTTAAATTGTTAATTATTTATTTTTTAGGTTTTTAGTTTATTAAACATATTTTTAGTGTAAATTTATATAATAATTTTATAGATTATACTATTTTTTTATGAGTGATTGAATAATTATTACATAGAATATATTATTTTATTTTTGTTAATTTTTAAACTGAGATTAAATATTCCTCTTCATTTTATGTTCATAATTTTTTTTAAGTTAGAGCGGTCTAAACAATATATTTTATTAAAAGTTATTAAAAATATAATTTTTTAATATCTTCAATGCGTTAATACATAAAAAGTTTTAAAATTTTTTATTATTAAATTTTTAAAAAGTGTTTTTAGAATAAGTTCATTATAATAAAAACTAAAGCTAAAAATATTGTAGATTTAATATTAATTATAAGAATTTGGCTTTTAAAATGTTAAAATTTCTAGTTCTGCCACTGGATAAAGACAAGAGGTGAAACAAGAATTTGATTTTGGGAGGATAATTGATTGCAAGGTGGATGTCTTAAAGATAGCTTTTCCAAAAGCTTTTTTCAGATTCAAACCAAAGAGGATTTGTCATAAGAGATCGTGGAATTTGAAATGGGTTAGAGAATATTAATAACTTTCAACGGAGACGAGAGTTAAACCAATGAGAATTGAAACTACTAAATCAGCTTCATGGTATGCTACGGCCTGTTAATTAAATTAATAACAGGCAGAGAAGATAGAGTTGTGTGAAAGTTTGATAAAGAATGTGTGTTTATTACTAATTCATTTGTACAGGTTTTATAGGAAGAAATGCTACCGGAGGACATATCAAGCATCAACCTCACTAAAGCGATTTGGAGAGGTTTGGTCCTGCTAAGAGTTGAGTTATTTACTTGGTTTGTCTTGGTTGGCAATGTAACGATCCAATTCCCAGTATGTCATGATCATAGTGGAAACCGAGTGTCACCAACTTGCTTACCCAAAACTTTAACTATTTACTATTAAGCCTGTAATCGAATTAGTGCAATATCGAATTTTTGGAAAAAACTTTTATTTTATAAAAAGATTTGCGAGAACAGCTAATTAAACATACACAAGCCATAGTAAGGAATCAAATAAAACATACACAAGGCCAACATTATATATAAACTTAACATATATCATAGATCATACATACATATAAAGGTGCTACCATATATATCATGAGTTAGCGTACAACCATATCTTACTACTATATACATAATTAATGCTCCACACCCTGATTCATATAGAAAGCCCCTAAATTGGTGCCCGAAACTAGGCTAGCCAGTATTTACAGCTCCTAATCTCCCAGTGGATCTATCCAAAAATGTGAGACTAAACCAAAATTCCTACGCTACACTGTAGGCGCCACCCAAAACACGCTACCAACTCTTACTATCTCTGATCGATCATTGCAGCCAAAAGACGAGATCTCTATCACTTTCATATCCTTCGCTGGGTCCTCGTATGTATAGGGGTAATCTTAACTAGAGATCCTCTTTCCATCTGAAGGAGAAAGAGTAGGGATAAGAATTGGGGAGTTCTTAGTAGGGTCGGGGTGGTTAGTTAAGTCCGTTTTAATACTATACCCAATCAGCAGCAACAACCGAATCACGCATCAAGCACAATAACTAAAGAATATGCTCAAACAATCATGATGCATGTCTATCCCTAGTGCAGGTAATGAGCTCATTTGTCAGTTTCGACTCGCTCCCGACGCAACTCAGCAACCTTTGTCTGAGTTCGGTTTTCAGTACCATAATCTCTGTAAGCAACCTCTGTCTTACATGTGCGACTCTCTTGAGCAGATGTATGCAAACATAACCTCTGTAAGCAACCTCGGTCTTACGGGTGAGGCTCTCTCTAGCCAATGTATGTATTGATATCCTCTGTAAGCAACCTCTGTTTTACAGGTGCGACCATCTCCTAAATTGGCCGATGTATTTCTGGAAGCAAATCTCAGTGGACTCACCACCATATCTCTGCTCATTTTCAGCAGGTACATAATCATCTCAGCTCGTTCTCAAGGCCAAACAATACTTCTACTTATTTCTCTTTTCGTTTCGTTCTTTCTTTCGTTTCTTTTATTCCTACTCTCTGCTCTTCTGTGGCAGAAGTTCTTTAGATTCTTTTAATCTTTGTTCTCTGCTCTTCTGTGGCAAAGATTTCTTTAATATTTTCTTTCCTTTTCTTTTCTTTCTTCTTCTTCTTTTCTTTCTTATTATTGCATAATAAAATTATTTTCGCATTAATCATAATAATAATTTATTTTAATATAAATGAGTAATTTCAAAGAAGTATTTAAAATAATATTTATAATCTTTTAAAACTTAGTTTATAAAATCTTATTTTTAAAACTTTTATTAATTACTTTTTAAATCACGAACTTTTTAATATTTTATTTTCAATCTCAATATTTTATAAAATTATATTTGAACCCTTACTTATTTTTATATTTATAAATATAACCTGAACTTTTATAAAATATCCATTTTATCCCTGAACTTTACTTACTACCCAAAATACTCGAAAGCTTATATAATTATAAGTTGTACCTCGATTTTTATATATAAATACAATATTACCCTTCAAAAATAAAATGTAATTACTAATATTTCTTTTATACCAAGACTGAAACCCTTAATCCTTTTCTTTCAAAATATTACTTATATTTTAATCCGTTTTCGAGTTTTTCGATTACCGATTTTTCACAGCTTTTAGTTTAATCTCTCGGCCATCAAACCTTATCACTTTTAATCAATAATTTTCATTCACAATAGCTCTAAAATCATCAAAATAACCCCAGTTGGGCTGTTCTGCATGGCCGAACCGCAATTCATAAACAACGACAATAACTTCACAGGATTTCAACGTAAACTTAATCAAACTCAAACAGTAATCAATCAAATCAACATTCACTTATCAAATTCATATTTAATTATTATAAAGTTACCAAACCTTACCTCCGTACGAATTTAAAATCAACAAAAACTCTAGAAAAACTTTTTGATCGAGTTTCTGAAGAGGAAAACGTTAAAAATCGTCTGTGCCTCCTAGAACTCCAATTGGTCGAGCTTGAGAGAAAGAGAAGCTACATCACCGTTAACTTCTACCAGATAAAAGTAACGCTAACATGTAGAGAAGGAAGACACAAACACTTTTATCGGATTATATTTTTTATTAGAATTACGAATCGCAAAAAACCAAAGTCAGAAAATTAAAGGTTTTTACGATTCTCTCATGCAAGCCTCGGTCTCTCTCTCTTTTCTTTTCTCCTAATGCTCAGTGAATGAAATGAAAAGTGAAGTAAAGATGGTATTGGTGGTGATTAAGGTTCATGAGGTTTCAAGATTATATCATACATATACACATTAAAGCCACATTATACATATACATACATGAATCCAAGCAATTAGCTTTCTTTCTTTACTTCCTAAGGCATTCGGCCACCTTCCCCCTCCCCTTTTTTTTCTTTTTCTTTTAAATAATAATAATAAATATATAAGATTAAATATATATGTAATATAAATAACATTAGTAATTTAAGAATATAAAGTTATTTGATGGAATTTTAGTAACTCTAAGTTTATCGAAAAATACTAATAATTAATTTTATTGGTAAAAGTCAGACCTGATAATAATATTAATATTATTATTTAGACTCCATTATAATTAGAGCAAGTAAAAAAGATAAATAAGATAATAATAAAATTATATTACCATCTATTTTACTTTGGGGTTCGAAATCGACTTGTCAAAATAAAATTAATCGCTTTAAAATATTGTTTTTAAAAAAGCTCGCGTTAGTGCAAAAATTAGAGTTGTTACATCCTACCCTCTAAAAAAAATATTTTTCCCTCAAAATTTCCTTTACCTATAAACAGGTGCGAGTAATCGGTCCTTATCTTATCTTCTAGTTCTCAAGTGTGTTCTGTTTCCTCATTTCGTCCCAATTCACGTATAACAGTTAAAGAAATAAAAAAAATGCAATGCACCAGAATTGTAAAGTGTAGTTAGGAAGCGAATCTTGACACAATACTGACCTTGGGGCAAGGAGTTCGAGTACGAGCATCTTCAGAAATAATTGTAAATACTCTTTATGGTTGTTGCAGTCTAGCTGGCTCTTGAATAAACTTCTTCGGGCAATTTCTCACTATATGCCCCAGTTCACCGCAGTTGTAGTAGATATTTGATCCAAACCAACAAGGTCGATTATTATTAGTCTGAGTTATCTTACGAAATATTAGGACTCAATTGAACAAAGTGACTATTTGTAATTTTTCTTTTGCTTGTTGAATTTGATGAAGTAGTAATGAATTTGGAAGAGATTAATCTCAAATTACTATATATCTAACATTAGATTTATTTAAATTTTGCGTGCATAAGTTTATTTTTTATTTTATTTTTTATCTTATTTTATTTTTTATCTCAGTATTTTTTTTTCATTTTGAAATTTACCAGTGATCAAATTTTAGACCTCTTAGATATAAAATTTCGATATCATGTCATAAAATTATTCTTTCCAAAATTTTAAACTTGTAGAAAAAGACAACAGAATAATTATATCGTTAACATTATATTTTTTAATTTTGATAAACGTTTTGATTGAATCAATATAAACAACGGTATGTCTGCCTCCTTCATCTCACTGAATAAACAAAAATAAAATAATAATAATAATATATGAAGTAGAGAAAATTAAAATATTAAAGGAGCACAGAGTTTGGCAAATAATGTATGTAAATTTTATATTTTTTTAAGGTAAGATAGTGATTTGCAGTTTATTTTAGAGTAAATTTTTTATCCTTTTGAGTGTATATCATAGGAATTTTATAGTAAAATGATTGAGTTATGCATGTAGCTTTATTAAGACAAGTGTATCCTGTAGCTAGGAAACAAGAGATTGAGTTCTACAATTCCATTCTTTTTTCTTTCTTTCGAGTTTGGTTCAAGTTATATTTCAAACTAATTCCACCTATATTAATAATTAATAACTTTAAATAAAATAATATTTAAATTGGTACCTAATAATATTTATATGTATAAATTAGTCTTGAATAAAATCTTTTTTGACAAATTACTCTCTTTTTAAAATGTTAGATAAATTAATTTTGAATAAAATAAAAAACTAAAATAGTCTCAAATACTTTTTAAAAATTAATATATACTTAACAAAATAATATGGGACGGTAAGTTTATGTTTTTTGTAATTTTTAGTTTTAATAACCTATAATATTTTTAAAAACATTACCAAAAATAATATTCAACATAGATGTACGAAAACGTATTTTCATTCAACTATTTTTATATTTTATATAAAAATATTATTTATATACTTAAATCAGTTAATAAAATTAACATAAATATTTGTTTATAAATATATACATAACAAACTAATATATTCGTTAAGTATATATTTTTTATTGTAATTTTTCTTTCGATACCTACTAATACTTTTAAAAAAATTACAAAAAACCAAAAAACACAAACTTAAATTTTAAATTAGATAAGCCACCGCCCCTTACATCCTTATTTTTCCCCTAATACCAATAATCCTTATTGTAGCTTGCTTCGTCCAGGTTCATATCCTTCATGTCCATCTCTGTGATTTGCCAGCGTCCGTCACTGCCCGATCCCCCGGTGGTTCCTCTCTCACCCTCACTCCAGTCATCCCGCTGTAGGTAAGCACGATTAATCCTAGTTTCTCCCTTCAATATTCACAGTATCCAACTTAGGCAATGCTATTAACGACAATATGTTTAGTTTGCGTTTAGTATCTAAGGGTCCTAAAAATTCATTAGACTGAATGGAACCCCTTAGCAATCTTATCAAATTTTTGATTAAATTGATTGTCCATATAAATTCATGTTTAATTATCCAAATTTAAAGTAGGCCTACAAATGTTCCAAGCTCCAACATCAATTTTCAACTCATTGATTGCAACTTTTATGAAACTCTGTTCTATTATAACTAAGTATGATATTTTTTCAATTTGTTAAATATGCTACTCATAAGTCCCAAGCTTAAAATTAACGTCCAATAGTGCAAAATATTATTATGGTTCTAGACATTATAGAGAAATTGTGAGTACGTCAATATTTTTTTTATGCCTAACATATTTAATTTCCTTGTTAATATACTCTCTTAACTTAACTGATGTACTCATGTACTCTCGTATTTTTCAAATGCAGTTGAAAAAGATGATAATTTATATTATGATAATTATTATTACTGCACTATTTCTGGCTTACTAATTTTTTTATCTAAGCTATATTCGAGTTAATAAAAATGATACATGAATAATTATATTTAATATAAATAATTGAATAATTATATTTAACATGAAATAATTATATTTAACATGAATAATTACATTTAACATAAATTAATAATTTGATTCTAGGCATTATAGAGAAATTGTGCCTACATCAATATTTTTTTTGTCCCACATATTTGATTTCTTTGTTAACATGGTATCTTAACTCATGTACCCATGTACTCATGTACTCATGTAACTGGGATATGCCGGTATCTTTGTATCTTTTTTGCATGTTAATTTATATTATTATGTACATATTAATTATTATTACTTCGTTTTAATCCGAATGCAGTTGGAAAAGATGCCTCGGGTAGGTCGTTTCACAAAGAAAGCCCGTGAAGACACAGCATGTCAGCAGCCTCAAGTGGGAGGTCATGCGGCTTCAACTTCGCAGAGAGCGGACTGCCCAATTCTGCCGCCCAATGGCAGCAATACCCCCACATCCTCGTCTTTACGCCCCTTTCGTCCGTCCCGAACCGAACCACTGCCTGCTCCACAGGCTTCCATGAATGATGTTCAAAATTCGGAGCCGGACGCCGAAGAGGTAGACCCACAGGCAGATGAGGTAGATTCTTTTGACCAACATGTGGATAACTTTTTTGCTGCACAAGATGCTCAGAAGCACAAGGGACACAAGACCACAGAATTTTGAAATGTTAAAATAATTGGTATAAGAGAACTTATTTAATTCTACTTTTCATTGCCCTATTTTTCTATGATGTATTCGCAACTTGACTCCAATGGTAGCTAACTAAGAATTAATATGTTTTACAGAATCTGATGGCACAATCAAACAGGTCAAACTGAGTGTGAAGGAAGCTATGAAGCCACCTAACGGAAGAAAGGCCGTACTCAGGTTTAACAGTGCACTGCAACCAGTTGGGGATGAAGCAGGTCTACTGAGTGGCGTTATGGGACTGCTAGGATCTGACTACACCAAATTCCCAATCTGCGAGAGGGACTGGAGAAAGGTTCGCACCAGGGACAAGGTCTATAATGAAATAGTAAAGGTAAAATGTTATTTTTATTTCTTCGTACCATTCCAAACTCATACTTTGAACACTACTCACAGCTTAATTTTAATGTTGCAGGAAATGTTCCATTTTGAAGAAGATAGTAGAGGAATTATAAAGCGTAGAATATTCAAAATGCTAGGAAGGGCTTGGAAGGAAACGAGGAACAGATTATACCATCACTGCTATGACCCCGAACTTTCACTTGCAGCAAATATTGAAAACCGCCCAGATGGAATTACTGCAGACCATTGGAGAAAGTTTCTCGATTATCGCAATAGCGAAGAGACACAGGTAATATAGTTTTGTTTCATAACAGACAAAGTTTATTTATGCTTCATTTAGTTCGTCAGAACTAGTGTCTAGTAACTCTTAATTTGATGGCATGACAGGAGAAGTGTAAGAAAAATACCGAGAATCGATCAAAGCAACTTTACACCCACACCGGCGGATCGAAAAGCTTGGCAAGGCTCGGAGAAGAAGAGGTAATCTAATTTTGGGAATGTTTTTGAACTATCTGTTCCTCTACCTTATTCACTTTGTCATTATTATTGGTACAGTCGGAACGACAAGGGAGGATAGTTAGTAGAGGAGAGTTGTATCTCTTAACGCACAAAAGAACTAATGGCTCTTATATCCATGATGCAGCTCGCGCTATTGGAGTAAGTAATGCGTTCAATCCTATGTTTTAGTTTTTAAAATTTTATTGGAAGTCTGTGCGGTTAGCGACTAGCTAATAAATGCTCTTAATTGCTTATCTATGTGTGTAGGAAAGAATTGAGGCTATTGAGCAATGCGATGAATCTTCTAGACTGTCATCCCAGAATGATTCGCTTGCTCAAGCTCTCGGAAAAGAGCGCCTGGGTAGGGTGCGTGGCATGCGGTTGGAGCCGACTTCTAGTCAAGTCTTTGGTATGAATTCCCATCAGCCGATGGTTTTGAAAGGGAGGAGATCCAAAGGGTGCTGCTTGAACTACAAGCAGAGTTGGCAGCAGAGAAATTGAAAAGGAAGGCAGTGGAAGATGAAGTAGCAGCCGAGAAGACCAAAAGAGATGAAGTAGCAGCTGAGAAGACCAAAAGACAAGCAGTGGAGGATGAAGTAGCAGCTGGGAAGGTCAGGATGCAGGCAATGGAGAGTGCTTTGTTATGTCTACTTCAAGGGCAAGGTAGGAAGCTGCCATCAGACGTTGCCACATGGATGAGTGCGTTGGAGGGACAGAATAGAAAGTAGGTCTTAGGATTGTGGAACCTTTTCTTCTTTCAGATATACACTTTTATTTTGTTGATTATGCAACTCTTAGTAAGGAGTACACTTTGTTAATATTCGGATAATTATATTAATTAAATTAATGGTTTTGCTATTGTCGTTTACCCTACAATTTATTTTTCGGGATTTTAAATAATTTAACTTACTAATATTAAGAACGATTAAAAAAAAACGAAAAAAAATGTACATTGAAATAAAAAACAGCGTGGATTGCCAGTGTACAAAACAGTATTTTTGCAGCCATTAAACCGGAAAATAGTGGCGGTTGCGAACTAGCCGTTAGAAATTTGAAAATTCAGATAAGGAGATAGCGGCGGTTTAAAACCGCCGCCAGTTACATTTCAAAAAATATTGGCCGTTAAACCGCGACGTTTTCAAACCGCCGGTAAATGCATTAGTCTTTAAACCGTGGCCATTAAACAGTGGCGGTTTTAAACCGCCGAACATTTCGTGTTGATCACAGATTTCCAGATCGCGGCGGTTTTAAACCGCCGCTATACATTGCGACGCTAATCTTGGGTTTTGCGGCGGTTGTGCCAGCGGTTCTTGAGAACTGCCGCAAAATCATATAACCACCCCCTAATAGGCGACGCTTAACAAACCGCTGGAATCCCATTTCGCGGCGGTTTGAAACCGCTGCAAATCACTCCAAACCAACAAGGTCGGTTACCATGGTCCTTCCCACACTGACTACACACCGTATCCGTTTGGATCTGTAGAGGTCGCTTGCCAGTATTCTGCCTTGGTTTATTTCTATTTTCAACAGTAGAGCGTGCAATATTATTTCTAACTTGTTGATCCCTACGCAAGGGTACTCCAGGTGCCTTAAAATTCACCATCTGCCAAGCCGCATACCGACTAGAATTGTTAGAACTTCTCGGAGGTAAATCCTGATGATTCATTCTCTTTGCTGCCATCTTTTTCTCACATCCTCCATCAGTTGACTCTTATTGGTGAGCTCCGCAAAATTTCGTATTTTCAGTAGTACTAATGAGTGCATCAGCTCATCACGAAGTCCTCATTCAAACTTCAAACACTTCCATTCTTTGAAATTATCTGGATTTTCCTGACAGATCTTAGAGAATCGACACAAATCTTCAAATTTTTGAGTATATTCTACCACTGACATATTTCCCTGTTTCAACTGCATCAATTTCATTTCTTTATCAATACGAATAGATCTAGGAAAATATTTTTGTAAAATTCTTCCTTAAAAGCATCCCTGACAATCTCTCCCACCTCCTGTCTCAACAAGCGTTGCACTCCATGCCACCAATGTTCAGCTTCTCCCTCCAGCATATAGTTTGCAAATTTCACGTATTGTGTCCTTCTGGTATATGTTGCGCTCGCAATGACTTCTCGATACCACGGAACCGATTGTCAGCTTCAGTTGCAACAAGCGTCCCCTTAAACTTAGGCAAATTCACTTTCAGAAAAGTTGCCAGTGTCATAGGGTTATCGCTGTTTCCAGCGCCTTCATTATCATCGCGGCCTCCGTTGTGCTCATCATTACGTCCTCTCTCCTAACCAGTCAGTTGCTCGCGTTGTAGCAGTTGTCGTTTCATGCACAGCCTCAGCCATTGTGTTCATCGCAGCTATAAAAGTATCCGCACCCCTCGTCGGTTCCTCTACAGGGTTGGCACCATGCCTACCACGTCCTCGTCCCCGTGCAGCCATCAAGATCCTTTTCACACCCAACATGCAATATTAAGGTGATCAGTCTTAACATTTCAGGCAAATTTTGAATAGTCTCTAAAATGAAAACACAGCAACAGTCATGCAATCCATATCAGAAGGATATCTTGTATGCATGAAACACAACTCAGAGAATGCAATGATGCATGATTCAGTTCATTTTCCCAGGCTTTAAAGGAACGAATTGCTCTGATACCAAATTGTAACGATCCAATTCCCAGTATGTCATGATCATACTGGAAACCGAGTGTCACCAACTTGCTTACCCAAAACTTTAACTATTTACTATTAAGCCTGTAATCGAATTAGCGCACTATCAAATTTTCGGGAAAACTTTTACTTTATAAAAAGATTTGTGTGGACAGTTAATTAAACATACACAAGCCATAGTAAGGAATCAAATACAGCATACACAAGGCCAACATTATATATAAACTTAACATATATCATAGATCATATATACATATAAAGGTACTACCATATATATCATGAGTTAGCGTACAATCCTTCATATCTTGCTACTATATACATAATTAACGCTCCAGGCCCTGGTCCATATAGGAAGCTCCTAAGCTAGCGCCTGAAACTAGGCTAGCCAGTATTTACAGCTCGCAATCTCTCGGTAGATCTATCCAAAAGTGAGAGACTAAACCAAAATTTCTACGCTACACTGTAGGCACCACCCAAAACACGCTACCAACTCTTATTGTCTCTGATAGATCATTGCAGCCAAAAGACGAGATCTCTATCACCTTCATATCCTTCGCTGGGTTTTCGTATTTATAGAGGTAATCTTAACTAGAGTTCCTGTTTCCATCTATAGGGGAAAGAGAAGGGGTAAGAATTGGGGAGTTCTTAGTAGGGTCAAGGTGGTTAGTTAAGTCCGTTTTAATACTATACCAAGTCAGTAGCAACCACCGAATCACGCATCAAACACAATAACTAAAGAATATAAAGAGAAAACAAACACAACACATACACAATCACAGAAAACAGAATTTATAGAAGATATGCTCAAACAATCATGATGCATGTCTATCCCTAGTGCAGGTAATGAGCTCATCTATCAATTTTGACCTGCTCCCGACGCAACTCAGCAACCTTTGTCTGAGTTTGGTTTCTAGTACCACAACCTCTGTAAGCAACCTCTGTCTTACAGGTGCGACCATCCCCTGGATTGGCCGATGCATCTCTAGAAGCAAATCTCAGTGGACCCACCACCATATCTCTGCTCATTTTCAGTAGGTACATAATCATCTCAGCTCGTTCTCAAGGCCAAACAATACTTCTACTTATTCCCCTTTTTCGTTTCATTCTTTCTTTCGTTTCTTTTATTCCTACTCTCTACTCTCCTGTGGTAGAGGTTCTTTAGATTCTTTTAATCTTTGCTCTCTGCTCTTCTGTGGTAGAGGTGTCTTTAATATTTTTCTTTCGTTTTCTTTTCATTCTTCTTCTTCTTTTCTTTCTTATTATTCCATAATAAAATTATTTTCGTATTATTCCCTCGCCTCTCCCTAAGTGTCTTATAGAAAAGAATTATAAAGTTCTTTAATTAAGTCTGCGTTCTCTAAAGCTTTTAGGATTACTTTGCTTGCTTGCTTACTCATTAATATTACACATTATAATATTCTTATAAAATAATATATTTGATAAATATTAATTATAATAATGATTTATTTTAATATAAATGAGTAATTTTAAAGAAGTATTTAAAAGGGTTAAGTATTCTTTTTGTCCTTAACGTCTTGGGTCAAAATCAAAAATCGTCCCCGACCTTTTTTTGTTATTAAAATCATCCCCAACGTTATAAAACGTTATAAATAATCATTTTTACAAAAAATAATAATACTTTGACAATTTTACCCTTAAAATAAAAATAAAAATAATATTAAAAAAAACCCCATCCCACCCCACTCCCAGCCTCTTCGATCTCTCTCCCCCCTGCACTCCCAAAATTTTACCTTCCTCCTACTTTCAGATCTAACCAAACTCTCAGGCCCCTGACTCTCCTTTCCAAGTTTCAAATTCCTTCTTCCTCATTCTTTCGGATCGTCAGTGAGGGGGTCTTCCATGAGGGGATCGTCGGTGGTGGGAGATCCAGTGACGCCGCCGCCTCCGATGGCAGGGAAGAAGGCGACGCCGGTAACGGAGGAGGATGACGGAAGGAGCAAGTATGGGGAGATGATAGAGATGAAGATGGTGGTGCGGCATAAGGACTTGAAGGAGATCGTGAAAGCCATTAAAGAGAGATTTGACAAAGTTGCGGTGGCCAGAGATCAGGTCTCTGAGATGCTCCAGATCAGTCAGGCACAACTCGATCGCAGTTTCAAGCAATTGAGGAGTTTGTTCTCTTCTTCTTGTTTGTTTGTTTTGATAATTAGTTGATAATCAATTTTAGCTTTTTTATTTGTTTCGTTTGTATGGTTACTGAATTTTTGGGCAATTAAGGGGTTAAGTTCATTGGTTCTCCTTAACCATCACTTCTTCTCTGGACCCATTCCTCCTTTGATGAATCATTACTACTGCTACTCATCAACCTGTTTTCGTTGTTCACGTTGTTGTTAAGATGCGCTTGTTGCCTCAGTCCCACTTGGGTGGCAACAAAAACAGCATGATGATGTTGATGAGAAGGGTAGTTTGGAGGTGGTACTTGCTGCAGCATGTTCTGGAAGCTGAGAACACCTAAAGAAGACGAAGAAGAAGAGACGGGTTGTTGGAAGTTAATGGCAGTAGTTGGAGAGAAGAAAGGAAAGAGATAAGGAAGTGGGGGTGTAAGTGGAGGGGAGAGGGGTTTTTTTTATTTTTTAATATTATTTTTATTAATTGATAAGGGTAATTTGGTAAAATAAAATAAAAAAGGACGATTTTATAACGTTTTGTAACGTTGAGAATGATTTTAATAACAAAAAAGGTCGGGGACGATTTTGATTTTCACCCCAGACCTTAGGGACGATTTCATTACTTAACCCTATTTAAAATAATATTTATAATCTCCTTTTAAAACTTAGTTTATAAAACCTTATTTTTAAAATTTTTAATAATTACTTTCTAAATTACGAACTTTTTAATATTCTATTTTCAATCTCAATATTTTATAAAATTATATTTGAACCCTCACTTATTTTTATATTTATAAATATAACCTGATCTTTTATAAAATACCCATTTTATCTCTGAACTTTACTTATTACTCAAAATACCCGAAAGCTTATACAATTATAAGTTATACCTCGATAGTTATATACAAATACGATATTACCCTTCAAAAATAAAATGTAATTACTAATCTTTCTTTTATACCAAGACCGAAACCCTTAATCATTTCCTTTCAAAATATTACTTATATTTTAATTCGTTTTCGAGTTTTTCGGTTACCAATTTTTCACAAGTTTTAGTTTAATCTCTCGGCCATCAAACCTTATCACTTTTAATCAATAATTTTTATTCACAACAGTCCCAAAATCATCAAAATAACTCCAGTTGGGCTGTTCTGCGTGGCCTAACCGCAATTCATAAACAACGACAATAACTTCACAGGATTTCAACGTAAACTCAAACAGTAATCAATCAAATCAACATTCACTTATCAAAATCAACGAAAACTCTGAAAAAGCTTTTTGATCGAGCTGATGAAGAGAAAAACGTCAAAAATTATCTATGTCTCTTTGAACTCTAATTGGCCGAGCTCGAGAAAAAGAGGAGCTACGCCACCGTCAATTTCTACTGAACAAAAATAATGCTAACGTGTAGAAGAGAAAGACACAAATACTTTTATCGAATTAGATTTTCTATTAGAATTACGAATCGCAAAAAATTGAAGCCAGAAGGTTAAAAGTTTTTACAGTTCTCTCATGCAAGCCTCGGTCTCACTCTCTTTTCTTTTCTCCTAATGCTCAGTGAATGAAATGAAAAGTAAAGTAAAGATGGTATTGGTGGTGATTAAGTTTCATGAGGTGTCAAGATTATATCATACTTATACACATTAAAGCCACGTTATACATATACATACATGAATCCAAGCCATTAGCTTTCTTTCTTTACTTCCTAAGGCATTCGGCCACCTCCCCCCTCCCCTTTTCTTTTTCTTTTAAATAATAATAATAATAATAATAATATAAAGTTAAATATATACAAGTTACTAACATAAAGTAACTTAAGAATATAAATAACATTAGTAATTTAAGAATATAAAGATATTTAATAGAGTTTTAGCAACTCTAAGCTCATAAAAAAATACCAATAATTAATTTTATTGGTAAAAGTTAGACTTAATAATAATATTAATATTATTATCTAGATTCTATTATAATGAGAGCAAGTAAAATAGATAAATAAGAAAATAATAAAATTATATTACTATCTATTTTATTTCGGGATTCGAAATCGACTCGTCAAAATAAAACTAATCGTTTTAAAATATTATTTTAAAAAAATTTGCGTTAGTGCAAAAATTAGAATTGTTACAAGTAGGATGAACACTAAAGAGAGACTGAGTTGACTAAAAATTATTGGTGTAAGGGACAATACCTGTGTCTTACATAAAAAAAGAATGTTGAGTTTATTCTCACTTGTTTTTTGACTATGAATTTTTTTTGACAAGTGTAGTGAACTTAATTGATTAATTTTGGTAGGTTACGATCTGTTCCAAGTACAATATAACAACATTTTGAGAGCTAGTTGTTAGAATTTTTTGCGATCATTTGAAATATTTGTTTGAAAAAAAATAAACGGATATTAAAAAATAAAGTAGTAGGTGTTGCGATAATTGTTGATAGATTATTTTTGAACTTTAAAAAATAAAATTATGTAGATTCTTTTGTTATTGATAAAAATACCAAAGATGACAAAAGAATAATTTTATGTATTTTTTGTTTTTTTTTTATTATTTTACTTGTTTCTATTTATGCTCTTTTTTATTGTGTTAAATTTTTTATTATAAAAAAAAATAAATTCTACTTATTTTACTTCGGATATACTATATCAACTTAAATGTGTATGATATTAAGAAAAAAATAACATGTTAAACTTCCAAATATTTTTTATAAATTATGTGTGGTAAATATGTGTGGTCCTTAACTTTTTTTAATAAGTTAGTATATGAGACAGAATAATACTATTAAAAAATTAAACTCACTTTTATATTTTAAATTGGTACAAATTAAATAATTATTGCTTATTATTCATTAAACTAAATTCCTAATAATAATTATGTTAAACTTAGTGTTATAGAACATTAATTAATCAATAAATACTACAAAGAATATTAGTAATAAGCCGAAAAGACAGTATTATAATTAGGTTGTTGACCTAATTTAACATATGAGATAAAGGCTTTCTTTTAAGTTGAGTGCATAAAATAATAATAAAATATCAGAAAATCAGAAAGTAAGAACAAATGAAATAAGCGTCAATATAAAACTAAATATGTAAGTAAAATAGAATAAAAAAAGATTGATGATAAGAAGGAAAAAAGGTACTTATTGACAAGATAAAAAAATTTGACAAATATTAATTGTATATAATTA
This sequence comes from Arachis hypogaea, assembly GCF_003086295.3. NCBI lineage: Eukaryota > Viridiplantae > Streptophyta > Magnoliopsida > Fabales > Fabaceae > Arachis > Arachis hypogaea. Next base: position 33,772,240 of record NC_092050.1, read on the forward strand.
GAAGAATAATTAAGTTTATTATTTAATTTTTTCAATTTTTTTAATTATCACTAGAATAATCCAATAATAGTATATGCAATAAATATGTAATTATGAATATAATATACATAAAATTATAAATATTAAATTAAATGATATAATTTGATATTATTATCACCTTAGTATTATTGAATATTATCCAAATTTTAAACTTTTACATTGCATAATTTAATTACAAGAATTCACGGATAAGATTAATTTACTTCGTAACTTTGTTAAGAGTGAATTAAATCGATATTTATGTCATCAATTTAGTTAAGAATATTGTTTTTATGGAGTTACTTATTGGGTGTTTCACGTGTCGAATTGATTTGGGTTTGGAGTGAAATTAGAATCAAACCAACTAAATTGTAATTAGTTTGAATTTATGTTTTTTTTGTATGTATCCGAATCAAACCAAACTGATTAAGAACGAATTGATTCGGTTTGGATATTTAGATACCCGATAAAACATAAATTCATAAAAAAATTAAAAAAAACAAAATTTTATTTTAAAAATCCTATAAATATATTAACTGATAAACATGTAAAATAAAAAAAAAGTCAATAATATGTTAACAATAATAAAATATTCATAATAATTCATAAGTATAGCTAAATATTTAAAAATGGTCATAAATAATCAGTAAAAGTTATATATATATATATATATATATATATATATATATATATATATATATATATATATATATATTTTAATTTAATTAATAAAAAATTCGGGTCTATGGATTGGTTCGAGTTCCGCGCCTCCAGAACCCTTACCCGAACTAATTAATAGAGATTATCATCGGTTTGGTTCGGGTTGTACCCAGTTATCCATTAATTTCAGAACCAATATAATTAGTTTGGTTCGAGTTCGGATGAGTAATCGAGTACCGGATACACATAAACACCCTTATTACCTATTATTATTGTAAGCAGTTCTACTACATATTCAAGTTTTTTTTGCTACAGAGAACCATCATGCATCAGTAACTGAAATAACTAATTCCTAATTCTTGTGATGATTCTTGATGTACTAGTAGTTGAGGTGTTAGTTGACCATTTCTACTATTTTGGTTCTCTGTTATAGTTAGTATATATATACAATTGAAAGAAACATTACTGATATACTAAGAATTCAAAATCTTTCTTGTTGCACAAACTCATTGTTCTCTGCTTCGTCTGCATAATTCATTGCAGAATTAACTTTTCACATGGTATCAAGAGCTTGAATCTTGAATCTATAGTGCTCATTGTTCCTGCTTCTACAACCAACAACAAATATACACTCAATCCCATTATAGACAAATTGGATGACACCAATTTTATGACATGAAAACAACAAACTTCACAATTAAGGGCCAGAATTTGAAAGATCACATTGTTGAAAGAAAAGAACCTGCAAAGCATGCTTCTGATGCTGAAAAAGCTACTGGTACCATCTCAAGTACGTACACTGAATGGATGCAAAATGATTCTAATCTTTGTTCTTGATTTTTTGCATTTGTTGATGGTTTGTTCAAGAACCAAATTATACATTGCAAATCTGCTATTCAAATTTGGCACAAACTTCATCAAATATTTGCTGAATACACCAAATCAAAGATCAAGCAATTAAAAACTCAGCTCAAGAATGTCAAGAAGAACTCTCTCACCATCTTGTTGATTCTCTCACTGCTCTTGGGTATGATGTCCTGAATGAAACACATATAGAAGCCATATGTGATGGTCTTCCTGAAGATTATTCACATTGCATTACATTTGTTCAAACCAAACCTGAACTCTTTACCATTTGAGAGGTTGAAACACTCCTTATTTCTCATGAAGAAACGCTCGAAAAGTTCAAACAACTTTCCATTGGATTAGCACAAGCTCAATTAGCACAATCAAATTTTTCCAATCCAAGATTTGCTGGAAGAATCTCTGGAGGATGAAGAGGTGCTTATGGTGGAAGATTTGCATGTGGTGGAAGAAATTCATGACTAGCAACAAATCGTTTTTACTGTCAAGTGTGTAATCGTCTAGGCCTTTCTGCTTTACACTACTTCTATCGATTTGATCAAACATACAATGGATACTCTTCAAATTCAGGCAATGCTGGTTCACTGATGGTACCCTGACACTTTCAATTCAGTTCTGCCTCACTTTCACCTCTTCCGTTACTAACACTGCATGGTACCCTGACACTGGTGCAAGCCACCATCTCACACATGATTCTGCCAACCTTATTTCTTCAACTGTACTAGGCCTGATAAACTATATATAGCAAATGGATCTGGTATCTCTATCAAACACATTGCTTCTTCTTCCTTGCTTAATCCTCATAATAATAATCTTTTTGCTCTTAAAAATATTTTACAGATTCCTGAAATTGCAAAGAATCTAACCAGTGTATCAAACTTTTGTTTAGATAATAATATTTTCTTTGAATTTCACCCTTTTCATTATTTTGTCAAATCTTAGGTCAACAAGCAAACACTTTTTCAAGGAATTCTTAGACATGGACTATATTCCTTTAATAATTTGTGTGTGCCAACATCATTATATGATCATAATTCTGTTCATGCACTTTTAGCTTCTTGTAATCTCAATCCTGCTTTGTGGCATAGAAAGTTTGGACATCCTTCTAACTCTATTATAAAAAGTGTCCTCAAACAATGTAATATTCCTATTAATCAAAATTCACCCATTGATTCCTTTGTTTGTGATCATTGTTGTATGGGAAAAATGCACACTCTCCCATTTCCCGTTTCTCAAACTGAATACACTTCTCCTTTTCAACTTGTGTTTATTGACATTTGGGGTCCTGCTCCATCAGTTTCTAGATCTGTGTTTTATTATTATGTGAGCTTTGCTGATACTTTTACACACTATACTTGCTTAGATTTGATGCATTCCAAATCTCAAGTTTTCTCTATTTTCCAGTAGTATAAAGTACTGATGGAAAGGCAAAATGACCACTCTCTCATAGGCATTCAAACAGATAATGGCAAAGAATTCCTTTCTAGCATATTAAAGACATTTTTACAAGATCAGGGTATTGTTTATTGCCTCTCTTGTCCTTACACGCATTAACAATAAGGAGTTGTTGAACACAAATACAGACATAAGACTGAGATGGATATTGGAAAGATGTTTTTCTTACAATTGCTTTCCACATAAATCGGCTACCAGCCAAAGTCTTAGATTTTAAATCACCATTTGAGAAGCTTCACAACATTAAACCCAAGTATGACATGCTCAAGATTTTTGGTTATGCTTGCTACCCCAACACCAGACTTTTCAACCATCATAAACTAGATTTTGATCTCAACAATTCATCTTCCTTGGCTATGCTTCTCAATCCAAAGTCTTCAAATGTCTTACTCGTGAAGGAAAAATTCTAATTGTAAGAAATGTTATATTTGATTAAAAACTAATTCCATCTTTATTTTTCTTTTCATTTAATTCTTTTGCTACACCTGATTTTTCTTCTTTGTGTAATACCCTAATATATAGATCCTTATGCTCGAGTCATAAGTTAACGATATTACGGTGGTACGACTTAAGGTGAAATATTAGTAAGTGTATATATATATATATATATATATATATATATATATATATATATCTGTGTGTGTGTGTGTGTGTGTGTGTGTGTGTGTGTGTGTGTGTGTGTGTGTGTTTAAATGAAAGAATTAGTAAACGAGAAGCCTGAAAATGAATCAAATAAAATCACGAACGAAAGTAATGATGTGCGGAAAACGATCCGACACAAAACTCACCGGCAAGTGCACCGGGTCGCATCAAGTAATAATAACTCACGGGAGTGAGGTCGATCCCACAGGGATTGAAGGATTGAGCAATTTTAGTTTAGTGGTTGATTTAGTCAAGCGAATCAAGATTTGGTTGAGAGATTTGTGATTTGCAGAATTTAAATTGCATGGAAAATAAAGGGAATGGGAAATTTGCATGTAATCAAAGAGAACTGAAATTTAAAGTGCTGAATCTTAAAGAGCAAGAAATTAAATAGCAGAAACTTAGAACGCAAGAAATGTAAATTGCAGAATCTTAAAGTGCAAGAAATGTAAATGGCTTGAATTGTAAAGGGAATTGGGAATTGGATTTGCAGAAATTAAACAAGGAAAAGAAAAATTCAACAAACAGGAATGTAAAAGATGGATTCAATTAAACCGGATCTTAAATGAAAATGAGAATAAGCTTGGTGTGACAACGAAACAAGGAAATCGAAATTGAAAGCTATAGATCTCAGGACTCAAGAGACTAGATAGCCAAGTCTAGATCTCACTGCCTTCCTAGATCCAACAAAAGCAATTGCAAAGGAAATGAAGAAATGTAAATTGCAGAGAAAGTAGAAGAAGAAGCAATTAACAAAAACTAAAATTCAATGATGTGGAAAATTAAACAAGATCCCAAGGTGAGATTGAAACAGAATTTCTTCAATTCTCCACCCAAGATCCGAAGCAAGAAAAGTAAAGAGTATTCAAGCAAGAACAAGGAAGAAGAGAGATCAATTCTCCTCCCCAAATTCTCTTGAATTAAAACAACAATGCCAAAATGTAAAGGTGAGCTCTCTACAAAACTAACTAATCAAAACCGAAAAGAAAGCTCTCTCAAAAACTTAAATCTTAAGCTATTTATACACTTTCTTCAAATGGTCTTCAAGCCTTGAATTGGGCCTTTGCTCTTGATGGAATTGGGTTGATAGAGGCCTTGGTTGATTGCTCTTGGAGTTGGAGAGAGAACCGAAGTGAACTGGGTTGGGAATTATAAAAGCTTGAGTAAAAGTTTGAGGCAAACTTTTACTCAAACTTTTTACATCAGCAACCCCATTCTTGCTGCTACCAACGTTTGAGCTAAAGTTTGGGGTCAAACTTTTGCTCAAACGTTGGCCCCCTTATGCACACTCATGGCGCCAACGTTTGCCAAAAAGTTTGAAGCAAACGTTGGCGCAAACTTTTTGTCTCCAGGGTGTGTTGTTGATGGCGCCAACGTTTGCCAAAAAGTTTGAGGCAAACGTTGGCGCAAACTTTTGTCCTCCAGGGTGTTGATTTGTGATGCCAACGTTTGCCAAAAAGTTTGAGGCAAACGTTGGCTCAAGCTTTTCTCCCAAAAGTTTGAGCTAAAGTTTGAGGCAAACTTTTGCTCAAGCTTTTTGTTCCCTGGTGTGTTTTCACTTATTCCGAAAGTTTGAGCTAAAGTTTGAGGCAAACTTTTGCTCAAACTTTTTGTTCTCTCTTGCTCCTAGCCATTCCTTCTTACTTCAACCTTTCTCCAAACTTTCTTCACCTATCATTAATCAACCAAACATATCAAAGCTATGCTTAAAATCATGAGATTGTCATTCTTTCATAATACGTGGCAATTATAGCATAAATCCTCATGAAATTGCATTAATTCATCTATGGTTGATTAAATCAAAGGAAACATGGAAATCTACCCAATTGGCTTGCTTATGGCTCAAGAAAGTGCATAAATCAATTGAAAACAAAAGAAAAAAGCTAGTGAAACTAGGCTAAGATGACTTGTCATCAAGTAACACTCTCGTATGTAGATAACATACGATAAAGCACGTTCGAAAAGCGTTAAGAAATTAAGTCATTAAGAAAGAATAAGTAAGGACAATATATTTATATATGTATAGATATAATCATAAGTAAACTAGCCTAGTCGTGACCTGCGAAGTTTAGGCCGGCTAGGGTACAGAAAACTTAATACTAGATTGACAACAGTAATTCCTATCTCTCCCAAAGATACATCATCGCCTCTATAGGTAGGTTGCAAATTAAACATTTACATAATTCATATTGAAGGTTTTCAAAAATAAAACGGAGAGATTCTAAAAGTACAAAACAGATCCAAATAAACTTTGCTTCCTTCCAGATGAATTCAACTCACTGCTAAGTACCAGGACCTGCATCTGAAAAATAGAAAATATATACGAAATGAGAACCCCGACCCATAGGTTCTCAGTACGGTAAAGGTGCCAAATAAATATAATGCACTATAACATAAATTCACTAAGCATCTCAAACTTCTTATATGGTCATATCCATCCTAAGTTTTCACTAATCCATAACTTGGCAAACATCATAGGGGATTCTAATTCGAACCCAATATCCTTCGTACCTTCACTATCTTCCAACCAAATAATCCAAGGCTCGAACCATCCCTCAAGTAACTCAACTTTATTTAAACATAAACAATACATACAAGTAATGCACAAGTAAGGCAAGTAAGACAATTAGCACATAATCATGAAACATGTACAATTAGGCAAATGAAGGCAATTAGGCAAACCCAAACAAACCAAGCATATGCAAGATGATGTATGTCTATCCTATTAGCGGATGAGTCTCATCTATCGGTTATCAAGCTAATCCGACGTGTTTGGTAGCTAAACCGAGCACAGTCTTTCTGTTGCGCCTTAATACCATTAGAGGAGAACCGTGCCCTGTCACCATTAGAGGGTATATGTGCCCTATCACCATTAGAGGGTAACTGTGCCCTGTCACCATTAGAGGGTATCTGTACCCTGTCACCCTTACAACCATAGAGAAAATACAAGCATAATCACATCTAACATTTTTAATCAAGATTCATTTACCACATTCATTAACTTTCATATGCATCTCCTGCCATACTCGCAACATATCATACTTCCTTAGTTAATCATAAAAATTAATTTACCAATCTCACTTCAATAATAATACTTCATTCATGTCTTTCTTCACCAACAAGTTACCTTAATTACCTAACTTCATCTCACTACTAGGCCCACAACTAAGATCTAAGTTTAAAAGAGTGAAAATAGAGGTTTAGAGGTTCAAAATTATGTTGAAAACACAAAAATCACTTTTGCTGAAAAATAGGGGTATGCGTACGCAAGGTGCCAATCAGAATCGACCCTTCGCGTATGAAGGGTATGCATACGCATGCAAGGGGTTTTATCAAAAAAAATTAGCTAAGTCTGAAAACCAGCAGAATTTTAGTTTTAAACCCCAAACTTCCGACGTGCATAACCTTTTTGTTTCAAAACATTTTCCATCCGTTCTTCAAATGGCATAAACTTCACGGACTCAATTTTCATATGAAACAAGTTTGAAACTATTTGAGGGTCCGAAAGCCAAGTTATGGGCTGACCGAAATTCGGCCAAAAATCATATTTCCACCAAAGTCTCCAAACCTCTATTTTCATCAAATCTCAACTCAAAACCAACTCTCTACACTTATAAACAATACCAAAACATACCATATCACATCAACACAGCCCTACATCCTACCACAACTAATCATACCTCAATTTCTAAACAATCTCATACAAATCCATCAAGCTCAACTTCAATAATCAACAAGACCTCATGTTCAAACATTTACATACTACTATCATTCATTCAATTCATCATCTCATCAAATCTCATCACTTACCGTTCTTACCTCTTTCCGGCCCCCGGTCCAAATTCATGGCCTCTGGCCCAATATTTCATCAAATAAACTCATAACCACATAATTCACTATCTAATACCAACATCAATCTTTATCCATACATCCATTACACATATAATACTAATCAATCGTACCATTCAACCTTAATCATAGGGGCACCTAACCTAGGAATTCACATCATATCACACGGTACTTAAATGAAACTTAAACCGTACCTTAGCCAATTCCTCGTAAAACCCAAAGTCACCTTAAGGGGAATGTTCCTCAAGAGTCCACAGCCCCAAAGCCTCCCCGAACCGAATCTCAGTCACCAAGGTCCAACAATCAAGCTCCCAACATCATCAATGTACTCCGAATCAACAATATTCAATCTAATCCCATAACATAACATTATAATCAACATTCAAGCTTTCTAATTTATTAATCAATAAGAGATTTGAAATTTTTACCTTACTCATGCCTCAATTGAACAATATCCGTTAATTTCTGCAAGCTAATTCATACCTAAGACACCAAAATAATATAAATTCTCAATTCTAACACCCCTTAAATTCGAAACTGAGAAGGGAAGATTTGAGTAAGAAAAAGTGAATTTCTTACCAAATCAGTTTATGGGCTTTGTAGAGAATTCCGAGATGAACGCGTGGCCGCTGACAGCTCGTTAATCGGAGCTCTGGATTAAAAGTTATGATCATTGGAAGTATGAGAGGAATAGTAACATGAGGGTTTTGTTTCTCCTCCCCCAAATCAGCGTGGAACTCTAATGAATGGGGTTAGAGTAACTGAGTTCATGTTATATATGGTGGGCCTTGGGTGCATTTTGGGCCCGGTTTGTTTGGTCTGGCCCATTCGACCCAATCTTAGGTCAAATTCTTTGAAATTAGTGTCAAAATTCATATTTGAATTAGCTCTATTTTATTAAACTATAAACTTCTATTTTCTAATTTCTTTAAATAATAATTAATTTATTAGTTAATTATTTACTAATTTTGTGAATTTTATATCCTACCCACCTAATTAAAAATTTTGCCTTCAAAATTTGTTCTCAAGTCTTCATATACGCCCTCTCAATACCAACCAACCTCATCATTCATTCTACTATTCTGCATACTCACATTACCTAATCGTTCAAAACCTATAATATCAGTTGCCTAGCAATTAATCATTCTCCAATTCCTACACAAGTGTTTAATTCCACCAATTTTCATTCCAATTCAAATCCAAACTATACCAATGCCAATTACAAGTCCCCCTCTACTCTAAATCATCAGGTCCCAATCAATTCAAGCCTGATTAAAAAAATCATCTAATCAACTTTTCACCTCCAAGTATTTCACTCAACAATTCAAAACCAACTCACTGATCTCACATATACCATTGTCAAGATTCCTATCTCGACATTCTCTCATCGTTTCGTTTCAGGGAATTCCTCCCTGAGAACCCCGCTCATGTCCATGAGACGCTATTTGGGTCCTGTCCACACCAAACAAGCGATATCAAGGTGATCAGACCCAATATCTCAAGTTAAGTGCTTCAAATTACCAAAGGTACACTCATGAACTTCATACTAGACGTATCAACTAGATACCCTAACTAGCGCAGGCACAGACTCAAAGTACACATTGAAGCATAAGCAGTCCATCCCTCAGGCTCACGAGGATGAACTGCTCTGATACCATAATGTAACACCCTAATATACAGATCCTTATACTTGAGTCATAAGTCAACGATATTACGATGGTACGACTTAAGGTGGAATATTAGTAAACAAGAATCCTGAATATTTGTATTACATAATGAAGTGCCATATGATTACTTGCATCCTACATATGTTGTGTTTCGATAGGTACGGCCACAAGTGAAAAAGGTAAATGTTACAACCTTAGAGCTGATCTTCCACGTCGGAGTGCGAATCGGTATACACCATCCGCTTTTAACAGGATTGCCAAGAAGTGTAAAAAGTTATACAAAGATATGAAGTGGGCAGCGAGAAAATAAAGTGTTTGATGTTGTCATTTAAGTTGCATGGATTGTTTGTGTTAACTAAGTTCTTGTAACTCTTTTGTAATGGACTATGTTAATTAAGTTGTTATTACTATTTAATAATTAAGTTGTAAATATTTTGTTAACTAGGTTGTTATTACTATTTAATTATTGAGTATGTTAATTAGGTTTGAAATGAATACAAGTACGAAAAGGTAAATTCAAATGTCAATGTCGTACATTAATGTAAATTCAAATAAAATGTAACAAAAGTAACTACTACTCTTTGGCTGGACCTGCACTTGGACCAGCTCTTTGACGACATCTACTACGACTATGGTCCTCGGCACCGCATTGCTTGCATCGCCTAGGACGACGCAACATACGAGTGTCCATCTCATTCAAGAAGCGGGTCATCTTAGGCCGACCTTTGGCTACCCGTCTGAGGAACGGGTTGCCAACGAATCGAGGTCCATAATAAGTAGGCTACGTTGCAGGATTTTCCAGTGGTCTAAACCTAGCCCTGTATACTCATTAAACTTCGTCCATCTTGTATACATCATGAACGTACACTTGCCAATCCAACCGCTGATTTGCACAACAAGCAAACACTTGTCGACACGAAATTCGGTCAACCTGGAATTTACCACAGTCGCACCGATATTGGCGTAGGTTAACTGCATACTCAACCCCACTAGGCATCTCATGTACTTCAAAGACTTCATTTTCTCTATCAAAACAGCTAATTTGTATGTTTTTCGATGCTCGTTGATTTGCATGCAGCTTGGAGGTCACCATCTCAGAAAACACAAGTCCAGCATTAATTCGAGCCTCAGCCTCAACTCTTTTCCTAGTGAACAACTCATTCAGTCTGTAAAAAATGTAGCCTTAACAAGCGCAATGACCGGGAGATTGCATGCACCCTTTAAGACAGAGTTGATGCACTCCACAAGATTGGTGGTCATATGACCCCATAGGTATCCACCATCAAATGCCAAAGCATACTGCTCACGTGGGATCCGATCAAGCCAGTTGGTGTAAGCTTCACCCCGTTCTTTTAATCGTTCATAGCGCATCTGGTACTCCCTAATCGTCCTCGAATATCCTATGAAAAAGAAACAATCAACTATGAACACCATTCTATTCAATCGTACTTACAATAAATTCAAAGTTCATTGTATTCAAACTTACCAATATTGACAATAAGCTTCTGCAAGTAAGGTGCCTCGAACTTCCTCAAGAAGTTCGACTCAATATGCCGGATACAAAACATATGGAAAGCTCTAGGAGGAGACCAAGTCCCATTACTCCAATCAATAGCTGACCTAATAGAATCGTGTCGATCAGAGATAAATCCCACACCATCACGTGTCACCACATGTTGACGCAAGTTACTTAGAAAAAAGTACCATGCATCAGAAGTCTCTCCCTCCACTATAGCAAATGCAATAGGCACGATGTTGTTATTACCATCTTGTGAGACTGCAACCAATAAACAACCCTTGTATTTTTCATACAAATGAGTCCCGTCCACCTGCACCACTGGCTTGCAGTGTCTGAAGGCCCTTATACAAAGGTAATAACTCCAGAAGACTCTATGTAGTACACGTATATCAGGAACCAAATCATCCCCCTTGTACGCAGGCATTGTTTCAAAGTGAACCACTGGTGATGGCTCCTTGTGACACATGGCCTCAAACCATATGGGCAAAGCTTCATATGATGCTTTCCAACCTCCGAAAATTGATTCCACCGCCTTCTGCTTTGCTAACCAAGTCTTACGATAACTGATGGTGTAGTTAAATTCTGACTGGACTTCAGCAATGACTGATTTCACCTTTATAGACGGGTCAACCTCTACGAACGGCTTAATTGCTTCTGCAACTGTCTTGGAATCCAACTTCGAATGGTCTTGAGAAATAGTAGACCTGGTACAAGTGTGATTACCATTGTACCTCCTTATCTCCCAACAATACTTCTTCTGCATTTTGGTAACCCTGATCAGCCAACATTTAGCATAGAATGTCGTCGGTTCTGACTCATATACCCGATAGTCTACACCTCTATGGATGGTATAATCTTTCATTGCCTTGATTACTGCCTCCCTTGAACTGAATTCCATCCCCACCGTGAACTCACCATCCGCCACAACAGGAAGCGTTGCATACATCATAAATAATAAATCATTTATTATGTAATCATTAATAAATCATTTATTACAACTCACAATTGATAAACACATTTTACCATGTATGATCATAATAGTCTTTTTTTTTCGCTATTCTATTTATGTAAAAAACAACTAAATATAATTCATATTAAAGAATTATTAACTAATAAAGTAATCAAATGCTATGGTCACAAATTACTATCCACATAACACATATATTACTCATCTGACCTTATTAATCTCCTACTTCAGAGTATCACAAAACTATATTTCTTTACATACCTGCATTCATATATTAAGAAAATTCTGGTGCATGCATAGCCTCCAAATCCAACGACTGCATGAAAGAAGACTCCTGAAACGGATGCGGGTTTACTGGTGCATTTGTAACTTCTGCCACATCTGCGTTCATGGCGCCATCAGCTTCATCTTCGTCTTCACCTGAACCAACGATCTCATAGTTACTTTCAAATTCCTCCTCGCTTTCACTGTTATAATCTTCCAATTCAATATTACGGTCCGCTTCAGATTGCTCGAACTCAATATACAACTCAATGCACGATATTCGGTGGCGATTTTCCATATACATTGAAAACATTTCATGCATACTCGTTTCATCCGTCACGTATTTGGTCTGAAATTGAACGAACCCACCAAACACAGATAAAGGATACCTGTACAAAATAAACGATATTCTCCTAGATATTTGAGAATCTACCTTCTCACAAATCGCACATTTCAATTCCTCAAATGACAATGTGAACGGAATAATAACATATAATAGATTTTCACACACAAATTGAACTCCCTCATATGTTTGTAATAAAATCTGCCCGTAACAATAAATTTTCAACACAACTCTATCATCCATAACACTATACGTACTTAACTACTCTCAATCTCACTAAAATTTATTCTGCAAGAATGAAGGAGAAGAATGAGAGAAGAGGAAGAACATGAGTTGAGACACACGATGAAGAAATGGGGTTTCTGTGATTTTTTTTGGGTTTATGTATGCACTTACAAACAAATCGGATGGACTGATCGCGTCCTATCATTTCAAATTTTTTGCGCATCACAAATCGTTGGGTCCAATTGGTGCACTCCTGGATTAAAAAAAAATTTTCCCCAGAAATCAATATGTCCGATTAGTGCACTCTTGGATTTAAAAAATTGGACAACCAAAAATCGGTGGATCCAATTTCATGCAAATCAAATATCTGCCTCACACAAATCGGACCGTCCGATTTGTGAACCGTCCGATTTGTGTTTCTTTTCCTCTGCATGAAATCGGACGGTCCAATCCCCTCCCCCCCCCCAAAGATTCCTGAAAATAACGCCATCATAACAGTGTAATTCACCCCTAATCATCATAACCCAGGATAACTCACAATACTAAATTATATAAAAAAAATCAACCACCTAGCATAACCCAAAAAAAAAAAAAATAGGCTTATATAGTCGGAAATTATTATTCTTATGGAAAAGGTGTTGGTGTATTGGGAGAATATTGGGGGATGGGGGGATTTACCCGATGGTGGAAGTGGTGGTCAACACGCAGGGGCGTGGTGACCAAGCCAGGATTCAACGTGTCTCACCACGCAGGGGCGAGATGACGGGGCCGGAATCCGTCGTGGCACACCACGCGGGGGCGTGCTGAGGTGGCCGACATGCAGCGACTGGCACCACGCAGGGGCGTGGTGGAGCTGGCGTGGCAGAGTCCCGATGCACCACGGGGGGGCGTGCTGAAGCTGCTGGCATGCAGGGGACATGTATCACCCCGGTAAACAGCATGCAGCAGAGGTTGGAGAGCTTGAAGCTCTATATAAACGAAGAAGGAAGCTAGCCTTATGCATTTTATGGAGAGTGGGCAGGAGAGCTTAATGTTTCTCCATATAAGCAGCTGAGAAGTGTTCTTCCAAGGAGGGCTGTGTTGTTGTTGCTCACCGTTCCCAGCTGGAAAAAAAGGGAAAAGGGAAGAAAAAAAAATATTATTTTATTTTTATTTTAAAGAATGGTTCGTGATTATAAAGCTCCAGAGGAACATATTGTAAATTATTTGGATCATCCAATCTATGTAAGTTGCTAAATTATAAGCTCGGAAGGGTTGTGTATTTTTATTTTTATTTCTGTTTTTTATGTTATTTATTTAGTTTGTTTTTGTTAATTTTAAATTATTCTGCTGTTATAAAAATAAAAAAAAAAATTAATTTGCTGTTATTTAATTTAATTTTAAATATAATCTTTTTTTGTGTATAATTAGTTAATTGTTATACAATATTTTTTTATAATACGACAAATTTAAAATTTTTAAAAAAAAAAATTTTTTTTACGGCAAAAATATAAAAATAATACCATATATAGTAAAATAAATAAATAATATAAATGTTGACCAAATTCAAAAGTTTAATACATTGTTAAAGTAATAAATAAATAAATATCAGAAAAAAAAATATATAGCTTGTTTGTAATGAAGTAAATAAATATGTAAATATTATTATTAATATTTGTTTATTAATAATACATGCATATTTATAGGTAATATAACAAATATAATTTTATTGATGCAGCCGAACAGAAATTTGTTGGTGCGTAAATTGGATCCGCCACAGAGTTGGAACCCGAGGGTTGAAAACTACTTACGTGTCACCGGATTCTACCACGTATCTAGGATTGGGATGATAAGAGGATCTCACCCGTTGTTAGCTGCTCTGGTTGAAAGGTGGAGGCCGGAGACTCACACTTTTGTGTTGCCGGTGGGTGAGGTTATGGTGACATTGGAGGATGTCGCACATATATTTGGCTTACCAATTGATGGAGAGCCCGTGAGTGGATGGACTGACAGTAGTAGTGATTTCGTTCAGAGTCACAGCATGGAAATATTCGGTCGTCAACCGGTTCTCAGTCGTAATTCAAAATCCTATATAAAGCTCGGTTGGGTTCGAAGTGTCAGAGATGCGGAGCTGTTGGACACTGAAGAGTCCATAAGGAGATACGTGAGATGTCAGATTTTCTGTCTGTTAGGGTCGACTCTATTCACAGATAAGTCGACCGCATATGCCCATGCGAAGTATCTACCATTGCTTCGCGATTTCGAGCGGATCCATACTTATAGTTGGGGTTCAGCATGTCTGGCTCATCTTTACCGAGCACTATGCCGTGCATCACGATATGATACGAAGGAGATGGATGGTCCTCTTAACCTGTTGTTTGTTTGGGCATGGGAGCGAATGCCGTGTATTTCACCCGCACCGAGGCATATCCTTCCACCTGCTGAGATACCAGTTGCCATGAGGTAAATATTTATGGTTCTTGTCGGACAATATATTCATTATGCATGTTTCAGTTACGGTTACTGACATAGATTTTTTCATTGTATCATGTTTCAGGTGGAGTCATGCGGATCGGAGTACAGCGTGGTTGGAGAAGACTGTTGTGACATTTAGGGTTGATATAGATTACATGCAGGAGGTAACTATTTATGGTTTTAATGAATGCTAGATCCAAAGATTAATGTTATGGTTCTGACATTCGAATTATCTGTGGCAGTTTGAGTGGCGGCCGTACCAGGGAATGAACATTCCCGTCGAGTTACACAGACATCTTGATGTGTGTGATATCGTTGCTCCGTTGTTGTCGTTTGAGTGTATCGAGTGGCACCCTGCGGATCGAGTGATGCGTCAGTTTGGGTTCTTACAGCCCCCACCGCGAGCACCTAGGGACATTCCACTAGAGCAGCATTGCATGGCTCTTCGCGGAGTGCAGCTTTATGACTGGACAGTTTTGCTTGGGGATTGGATAGTGGAGTGGGGCAACAGGCGAAACACTCGTATGCGGGATCTACACCCCCTTCCGACATGGGACTTCATACCGACCCCGGAGTATCGGGATTGGTACGTGCGCTCATTCGGACATCTGCTGAGATTGTCGGCATATGTTCCTCATGCACCTGCACCTCAGCCACCTCAGCCACCTCAGCATGCAGTGTTTGAGCCGGTTCCTTATTATGTACCACAGCCACCTCAGCCACAGGACCATAGTGCATCCAGCCACCACTCTCAGCCACAGGACCAAAGTGCATCCAGCCACCATTCGCAGCACTCTCAGCCGGTACTGACGATTCCAGCCGGTACTGATGATTGGTTCGACTTTTCCATCGGCGGTCACGGAGATCAACAACTACAGAATTGGGCCAATGATAGTTTGGGTGGTTGGTCAGATTTTAGTGCTCTGCATTTACCGTCGGGTACAGCTGATCCACGTGGGGCATCAGTTGGTATGAGCCATGGTTTGGAGCATCCTGCTTCCGACCACACGTCGGAAGGTGCATCGTGTGATAGTGGATTCCTTCGGCGAACATACACACTTGTTGACGAGTACAACCCCGGTGCATCTGCTCCAGCAGAGGCAGGTGGATCGGCACATCCAGGAGAGGCGGGTGGGTCAGCAGATCCAGCAGGGGCGGGTGGGTCGGCACCTCGGGTAGAGACAGGTATGGGTGACCCAGTTGCAGGTCACCCATATGACCTTCGGACGGAGCGACATCCACCTGATAGGTATACTCCGTCAAAGCCAGGTCTTAGCATGATGGATAAGGCATTGCACTGGATGGGTCGTAAGAAGTGAGCATCGGGTTGGGTTTTTAAGATTTGATAGTATGTTTCACTGTATTTTAATGTTCTGTATGTTGGTCGATGTTATTTCATACTATGTTTCAATGTATTTTAATGTTCTGTATGTTGGTCGATGTTATCTGTAGTTAAAATATGTATGTTTCTTTCAGTAAGGCAGTAAATGTTATTTCATACTATGTTTCAATGTATTGTAATGTTCTGTGTTTATCATGTTCTTAACCATCAACGGATAATATCAAATTTAAAAATTCAAACACGACTTAGACAAGAAAGAAAATTTATTATAAAAGTGCAAATTCAAAAATACAAATACAATGAAAATAAAAGTCATTCCCCCCCACCACTCGATCCGGCACGCTGAGGACATCGACTCCGACTATGTCCCTGGGCACCACAGAGACGGCATATCCGAGGACCACGCATGTCGCGTGAGTCCATTTCGTTCAAGTATCTGGTCAATTTTGGTCGACCTTTTGACGTTCGCCTCAAGTCGGGATTAGCGACCAATGTGGGTCCCTCATACGGAGGCCATGTCTCGGCATCACCTAACGGTGAGAACTCAAATTTATATACCTTACGAACTTCTGACATCCTGTACACGTCATGCACATACACGTGCTAATCGATTCGCTGGTTAGCACAGCAAGCAATAACATGACGACATGGTATTCGTTCTACCTGAAAGTGCCCACAGTCACACGTACGTCGTGCAAGATCAACGACTAACACCTTTCCACTAGTCATTTCGCGCACCTCAAATACTTCATTCCGTCTGTCAAAACGGTGCACGACTATATTCCCAGCCTGTTGCATACTTGCCTCTATCCGCTGCTGTGCAAATACGGAGTAAGTATGTCCCGCACGTTTGCGTTCGTAAGACTCAACACTCTTCCGCACAAAAAGTTCATTTAACCGATAATATGTTGCTCGAACTAGTGCCAACACAGGTAGATTACGGGCACCCTTCAACACTGAGTTAATGCACTCGACAAGGTTCGTCGTCATATGGCCCCAACGATGTCCCTCGTCGAATGCCAATACCCAATGTCTAAGCCCAATGGCATCGCACCACCTGGCATATGCCTCACCTCGCTCTTCCAACCTCTTATAGTTGATGTTATACTCCTCCACCGTTCTTGAATACCCAATATTGACCACAAGCTTCTGCAAGTGAGGGACTTTGAATGCGCGTAGGAAGTTGCTGCCGATGTGCCTTATACAAAACATCCACCATGCTCTTGGAGGTTGCCAGTCACTTCCGGAACGATTTACCGCTGCCCGAATTGACTCATGCCGGTCCGAGATCATACCCACACCATCTTTTCTAACAACATGCATTCGCAGATTCCTTAGAAAGAAGTGCCACGCATCAGCTGTCTCCCCCTCCACTAAAGCAAAAGCAATAGGCACAATGTTCTGGTTCCCATCTTGTGCAACAGCTACCAGAAGTGTACCTTTGTACTTTCCATATAGGTGTGTTCCGTCAACCTGTACTAGGGGTTTGCAATGCCTGAATGCCCTAACGCATGGATTGAAACTCCAAAATACGCGATGAAGTATTTTTACCCCTTGAGCCTCTTCATTCCCATTGTAGAGTGGGCGTGTTTCTATCTGCACAACTGACCCAGGAATCTTCTGAACCATAACCGAGAGCCACCACGGCAAGGCTTGGTAACTCTCCTCCCAATCACCGAAAACATTCGCTATGGACTTCTGTTTTGCCAACCAAGCCTTTCGGTAACTGATGGTATAGTTGAACCTTGACTGGACTTCGGCTATTATAGTTTTCACCTTTATGGACGGGTCAGTCTCGACCAATGGCCTTATAGCCTCAGCAACTGTGTCCGAGTCCAACTTGGAATGATCCTGTGAAATCACTCCAGTTGTGCACGTGTGCCTACCGTTGTATCTGCGTATCTCCCAACAACCTTTTTTCCGTATCAAGCTGGCTCGAATAAGCCAGTCGCACCCACGCCCGTACATCTTGCACTTTGCATAGAACGTTTGTGGCTCAGACTCATACACTTCGTAGTCAACTCCTCTAGCGATAGTGTAACTTCTAATTGCTGCCACGACCGACTTTCTAGAACTGTATTCCACTCCAATCCGGAACTCTCCGTCCTCGGGATCAGGAACGCCTACAGAAAGTGCCCATCATCGTTTACTAATCAATCCAAAGTATATATTAAAGATAACATATTATTTGGTCATCACGTACCTATGTTTGAATATTCCGGAAACTCCGGTGCATGCATGGCGTCGAGATCCAACTCACGCATAAAAGGTGGCACGTTCATCGGTTGACTAATCGATGGGTGAACCACTACATTATGAGCTGCTTTCTCAACTCCCACATCACCATCCTCGTCTTCGTCGCCGGCTTCATAAGTAGCTTCGAAGTCCTCTTCGCTGTCACTATTCATTCCCTCGTACACTGCTGCTCTATCATCCTCCACCTCTAATTCATTTTGAATCCCTTCCGCCTCTACGGTTTCAAACTCAACATACAGCTCAATATGTGGCTGTCGCATCTGCGTCTGCCGGTGAATTTGAAACATATTATGCATAGTCACTTCGTCAGTAATTGGCATGGTATCAAACTGTATTAGACCACCAAAAACTACAACCGGATTCCGGTACAGAATTCTGCTCACTCTCATTAACGTTCCGTTCTCCATGCTTTGGCAGAGACCATTCTGAAGTTCCATAAACGTCATGGTGCATGGAACCACAAACGAAAACGGATTCTGGCTCACAAACCTCACTCCCTCATGAGTATTACGTATTATCTCACCGTCGCGATACACTACCAAGTTTGTAGTACCCTCCATTACACCAAAAACACACTCAAAGAACACTCACACACTTCCTCAGAATGAAAATGAAGCTGTGCACTGCCTTATATAGAGGGTAGCATTCACTACGCCCCCACGTTTTGATTGCCTCAGGCGAATCACGTACTGCCACGTGTCATCACGCCCCCACGTGCCACGTCATCACGCCCCCACGTGATGCACCCCACCACGCCCCCACGTGCTTGCGTGGCCAAATCCTGGTGCGCCACATCATCATCACGCCCCCACGTGATGCCAGCGTGGCTAGTTCTTCCTCCGCCTCATCATCATCACGCCCCCACGTGATGAGGTAGCACGCCTCTGCGTTTTGCCACCGTGTCTCACTCATCCGGCGCCACGTCATCTCACCTGCCACTCCACGCAGCCACCACGCCCCTGCGTGTTAAAGATAGGTCCACCATCGCGTAAATCACACTATTCCTCCATTACTAAGCAAAACACTAATCTAATTCCCATATACAAATTATTGAGCCTTATATAGTAACTAAATTGAATTGAATTTATCGATAGTAAAATAAAGTTGAAAAGTTGTGTTACCGGGGCCTGTGCTTGATATAGACTAATATATTTATTTTTACGTCCCTGCTACACGTGACGCTGTCAAGTCTGAAGTCTCATTCTATTCTTTTCTTTTTACCCTTTCTCTCTTCCCTCCCCTTCACTCATCAATAGCCATAACCAGATCTCATCTCACTATTCATGAATCCCCACCTCCATGTCTCCTCCATTTCCGTCTTCTACTTTTTCTTCTTCTTCAGCTTCTTCTGCACACCAACAACTTCCCACACGGCTTGCTCATCCACAAAAACACCATGCCCTCCATTCGCTCCCACCCTACCCTTACCCTTCCCATTCTCCTCTTCCCCAGGCTGCGGCCACCCTTCCTTCCAACTCCACTGCTCCACCCCCCACTCCTTCATCTCCATCAACAACCTAACCTTCTCCATCCTCACCTACAAACCCAACACTTCCTCCATTATCCTCTCCCCTCACAACAACAATACATCATGCCCTTCAACCCACTTCCTCTCCATTCCCAACCAACCCATTAACCTTTCCGCCTCTCCTTTCAGAGTCCCAGACGCTTCATGTGCCCGCCTATTCTTTCTCCACCCATGTTCCCCTCCAACAAACTGTAACCGCTGCTCCTGGCAATGCAACCTCATCAAAAACCCGAACCTGCTCCTCCCTGACTGCGGATCCATGCATCGCTCAGCTTCGGACTCCGAACCTACCTGCCAAACCGACCCCTTAGGATACCTCGACAAGATGCTATCTTTCTCCGGGATCGAACTCCAATGGGACCAATCTCAAGACCCTTACTTCACCAGCTGCAAACAATGCCGAGGCTTCTGCGGATTCAATACTTCCGACCCCAACAAGAACTTCATCTGCTTCCATTCTGAGTCCACCATCTCGCCGCCGTGGATCCCCAAGGGCAAGTTCATCAAGGCCAACAGAACCGCTGTGTTGACCCTCGCTGTTGCGTTGACCACACTGTTAATCGTTGTGTCAATTGTTGCGTTTATCAAGAGGAATGCTGGTGCGTGGAAACAGCCATTCTCAGAGGAAGATCCAACCGCCGTGTTTCTCCGCAACAACCGCAGCCTCCTCCCTCCGGTATTCACCTACGAGGAGCTCGAGTCCTCCACGAATGGATTTGACCCCAAGCGCAAGATCGGCGACGGCGGGTTCGGCTCCGTCTACCTCGGCCAACTCCGCGACGGGAGATTCGTCGCCGTGAAACACCTCCACCAACACCACAATGCCGCTGCCGGAAAAGCGTTCTCCTCCAAGTCCTTCTGCAACGAGATCCTCATCCTCTCTAGCATAAACCACCCCAACCTCGTGAAGCTCCATGGCTACTGCAGTGACCCGAAAGGGTTGCTTCTGGTCTACGACTACGTCCCTAACGGCACCCTCGCCGACCATCTCCATGGCCGTAATAACAGAAAAGTACATCTAAAATGGCAGGTAATATAAGATGAGATTTTGCGTTATAATTGCAGCATAAGAAATTTCTATGCATTATGACCGGGATTTTGTGTTACAGGTAAGGTTGGAGATGGCGCTGCAAATTGCAATGGCAATGGAGTACCTTCACTTTGCGGTGATGCCACCGGTGGTTCATAGGGATATAACTACTTCCAATATCTTTGTGGAGAAGGATATGAGGGTAAAGGTCGGTGACTTTGGTCTCTCGAGGCTTCTGGTGTTGCAAGATAAAACGGCGTCGTCGGCGGGCTCAACGACAACGACCGGGAACAACGGGTGCGTGTGGACGGGGCCGCAAGGTACGCCAGGGTATTTGGACCCGGACTACCACCGGTCCTTCCGGTTAACCGAGAAGAGTGACGTGTACAGTTTTGGCGTTGTGCTTCTTGAACTGATTTCGGGGCTGAAGGCGGTGGATGCAAAGAGGGACAAGAGAGAGATGGCGCTAGCAGACATGGTGGTTTCGAGGATCCAGATGGGACAGCTTGACGAGGTGGTGGACCCCGTTCTTGCGGCGGATAAGAAGGCCGTGGGTGACGCTGTTGCCGCCGTGGCGGAGCTGGCGTTCCGATGCGTGGCCGCGGAGAAGGATGACCGGCCCGATTCGAAGGAGGTTGTGCAGGAGCTAAGAAGAGTGAGAGGCCGTGCTGACGTGGCAAGGGAGTGAGTGGGGACTTGTGGTTGTGGGCACATGTGGAAGCTTTGACTCTTTTGTTGGAAGGTGACCGTTTTTGAATGGCTATGATGATATGAACATTATTAAATTATTAATTTTAATTGTTGCCACGTCATAGTTGGACTCATAAGTCACACGCACGAGGGTCTTGTTTGACCTTGTTTAATATGACGCTTCCATTGCTTGTGGTAAGTGGTAACGTATGGGGGAAATGTCAGAATCACTCCGTACGGGTACGGCTAGGGTTTTGGTTTGGGGATTTAAGATTTAGAGTTGGTAAAGGTTAGTTGGAGTTATTGGACTGAAGAACGAGTGGCGCACATCACTTAGTCTTAGGCTTATATTCATGGTAAATATACTCATTAGCTTGTACTAATGTATAACTCGCAATACTTGTAGATCAATCTTCTTTTCTTTCTTGAATGAAGTAATGAACTATATTTATAGGATAATTTTTGTGTTCTTATGCGAATTACTTATAATCTTGGCTATCTTTAGGGAAGGTTATGCTTTTCTGTTGATAAAGACTGGCAGGATATTGACATGTAGGTTAATTTTGCAAACAGCATCTTTTTTTTCCTTTAAGGTTTTAGGTTGTTGCTGTGGGAACTCCGAACTCGTAACACTTCGAGAAGACATTGCCATTGAGGTGGAGTTTCTATATTGGTGGGTCGGAGTTAAAAGCTATTAGTCTTGTTTCCAAGCTTTTCACGTCAACTTAAATGGACTTGTTTTAATCTTTTTCCGTGATTAGCGGTTTCAATTCCTCACTAGAAATTAGACAGTTGAACTCCCACTTTCCTTATCTCTGTCCTTTGTTTTTTGTTTGTTTCATTTTTTGTAGTTATCCCCTCCAACTTTGTCAAGCAAAGTCAATGTGAAATGGCACGAGCCACCAAAGTAGCATCCAAATTAGCAGAGATAGTCTAAAAAGCAAACGCATTTATTGAAAGCGCCCGAAGAAAGCAAGAAGCTAAAATAAATCATCCATGATTAGTTACATTCATTTATTTACTTATTTTAATGCAGCCTAGCCTTGCGGAACATTAAGATGCAATTGAATGGGAAATTTCGCATTGGTGGGGATCAAACCCCACCGCAAGCCTGTATCCCTTTTGTCATAAGTTACATTTATTTCATAGAGAATGTTATGATATACAACTTGGTGTATCATGCCTTTAAGGTAATCCAGTGGTGTAAATTTGGTGTATGATATATGATAATGCATCATGTAAATTTATACCATTAAATCACTTCGACATGATACACCAAGTTTAACCTGATGGATCTAACTAACACATTGCCTTATTTTACATACTTGGTTACCACTACAAGCTACAAAACAACTTGTAGCATTAGTGCAAGAAACGGATACGATATTAATTGTTTCTTGCTCCTTTAGTTGAAATAAAATTCCTCCAATGCCTTGGCCTTCGCCTTTGCATGTTCAGCTTCTGGCCTGTTTGCGAGTTTGTACGCTCTCTCCTGAATAAACGAAACAGAAAACAATAGCAGCAGTTTAAGAATTCTGCAAGAGAAGATTTTGTATGCACTGTTCTCAAGAACCACGAACAAAAAGGATCAAGGACAAGGGTTAGACATGCCAGCATTCGCCAATATAAGGGGATGCCTTCCCTCTTCTTGATTTGCTTTTCGATTGCTTCAATGGCTGTGTTAAAATAAGATCAGAGTTAGAATAGCTGATGTGTTTGAACAATTCGAGAAGCTTCAGATTTTTACCCTTCATTGCTTCTCCAGCATTCAGCAACATGCTAAACCAAACATCATTGAATACATCAACTTGTTCATCAGATGCCCCAATTATCTTCACAGGTGTAAGTGCATTTGTTATCAATAATTTCACAATAAGCAAAAGGGAAAGCCACTATTCAGATAGAGGTTTGATCTGTACAACCTTATAATCCAAGGCATCAAAATCTGGACCTAGTAATTCCACTCCATGTTTGTCATTACCTGTTCCATACGCATAAACTGCTTCTGCAAGCTAAGTTAAACAAAGAAATGGAGAGAAAATTTATCATAAGCAAACAATAGCGTTAACAAATTTTGCAGTTTATGTAGGTGTTTTAGCCACATACATATCAATTTTGTAATGCTTTGTAAACAATCAATCAAATATGTGGAGATGTAAATAGTTAAAACTGCTGCACTTAACTTTTCTATTACTCACAAAAGTCATCAAAGCAGGACAAAGCTATACATGGGCTTATTAGAAATTCAAATCCAACAATCATTAACTCTTCTGTCTTCCCATTTTTAGAGTAATTGAGAACCAAAGAATTACAATCAAAGTATAGGAAATATTAATATGCTCTTAGAGCCATATCTAATGAGTACTTCAAAACATTTACACCGCTTATTTATAATTTTTTATATAGTACTTACCCTGCTTTTAATTAACTGTCCACTTGAAATTTTATTTTTCCACAAAAAAATTGTCCACATAGGCATAGCAAAATTGTCCACATTTATACCCCTTAAGAAATGAACGAAAGAAATAAGTTGGTAAAATAACTAGAGTAGTTAAGAGGATTCCGGATAATTTTCTAAATTAGTTTTTAACACCAATACATTTCAATTATTTTTGTTAATTCAAGTGAACATTTAAAAGTAGACAGTTTATTAGTAAAACACAGGGTTTAACTTTTTAAAGTATTTTAAATAAAAATGAGGGGTTATATATGTTTTGGAGCATGCATTAAATGTCCTCCTAGAACTTTTTCAATAGTACCCAACTAATTGTTCAAGGAAAAAATATAAATGTGAGCTGAAGGGCTGATAACCCCACACCTAAAACGGGATAAGAAAAAAGAAAATTGAGATGTGAACGGGGCATACTATATAGATTTTGATAATTCATGGAAGCAGCAACCGGAGCATACCCTCATTGCTCTCTGCATTGATTGTTGCTTCTTTATATTCATCCTTGAAACCCTAACAATAAGAAGATAACATGCCATTTTTATCTCATATCCTATTGTAGTGTCTCAAGTATTTTTTGGGAAAAATAAAACATTTCCACCTGTCTTTCAAACCCTTAAGGAGATCTGCTGCTTCAGAAAATTTTCCAGATTTTGCCAAAGCCCACACTGTCAATACATCAAGGTGCCACTCTAGATACCAGTTTGCCTGAAAACATTTAGCATAAAGCCATAAATATGTAAATTGCTCAACAAAAGATTTTCAATTGATTACCTTAAATGGAAGAATAAACTTTCTCTAACATGATATTCAAAGCCTATGAAGCACAAATATTAATATAATATGGACACAATGCAACACAATTACAGGAATACTAATACGAGATGACAACATAATAGGACATGATCACATTTACATCAATGTTCAGAAATTACAAGATATGATGCAACTTTAGTATAACAAAAAATTGGTAAAATAGTTGACATGAAACACCAAATTTTAACCAAAAGAGAGGAATACTAATCTTAGGATTAATATATTTTTTTTATTTCTCACGGTATCTCCCAACTCGGAAGGACAAGGATTAATCAGTCACGAATTTGAGCTCCATTTAAGGATTTGTCACTGACCAATTGGTTGTTGCATATACAAGGCGGGATTCGAACTCCCGACACTTGCTTAAGCGGACAAGTGAGCTAACCACTCTATCAACCCAAGTTGGTTATCCTAGGATTAATATAAATTAATAAGCACAATAAACTATAATTATTTGATTGATTATTATGTAACATCTACTCATTTATTGACGGAAGGTCTGAAAAATCAGTATGAAAAATACTAAACTATTACTAGAAGTACCTAAAATATCTACAAAGTATCCAACACTACACATCAACAACACGGACACAGTGACTTGTTTGAATTATGAAGTATGTGAATCATAGCATGAAGCTTATACAGAAGCTATACCAGAACCAGAACATCTACCATGGATTATCATTTCCAGTTGCACATCATTACATCATACGCATCATAATTCCAATTCCTTCACTGATATAATATGCACTTACTTGATCAGTTAGGCATTCAGCAAGCACCTTGAGACGATTATCAGTGAGATCCGATTCACCTCGTACATACAACCGCAAAAGCAAACCCACGGCATTCAAGTAAACCTATGATCAGACAATTAAAATCCACGTCAACAGAGAGAAAATGAGATGCATTTAATAGTTATAAGCAGAAAAAAATCACATACCTCTGCGCCATGGGCATCAGTTTTGTCTAACTCCTTCCATATATGATTGTCATATACTTCAAGCACTCTTTGGTTTGGTGCACTACCTTCTAAGTAACAAAGGGCTACATGCCACCAATTGTGGGTTAACCTGGAAGAGTGGTGATTCTTTATATGAGTAACAATATGGGAGATAAAGCCTTTGTCAAAATGAATCAAACCAAATTCTTACATAAAAGATGAAAGAGAACTCCATGATGGTGAACATTTTTCCATGAAGTTCACAGCTTCTTTAAAACGGCACTCGTATTGAAGAACATGGCAAAGCTACACAACAGAATTCAAGTATCATACTACTTACCCCATAATTTATGAAAAAGTACTTGTTAAAACATATTTGACTGCAACATATATTAATAAATATTATTGTCTAAATCTGAAACTGGAAGTCCATGGTAATTGATTGACCTTTCTCTAAAATTCTGTTGCTGCTTTCATTTATTTGACTCATCAAATATATTGCTGGGTGGGGGGATGGGGATTTCTGAGACATTACCCTAGATGGATGGAAACAAATCCAAAATCTCAATGATTAACTAGACAACTTGAAAGAGCACATGATTTGTTTGATGGTGTTCCCTTACATGATATACCAAGGGATTGGCTCCTTAAAGAACTTATTTGTTACTTTCATATCTTTGTGAGGATGACTTATCATCTTTTGTATTATGCAATATTCTCAAAAGATATTATTATGCAGTAATACTAGTTGCAATGCATATTCCAACATTTAATAAATACGTTGACCTACAGCATGCTGTGACCAGCTGTCTTCCTCATTGATGTTGAGTCCCTTTTTTGCAGCTTCCTCAGCATCTCTCATTTTTCCAAGCTCCAATAAAGGAAAAGCAAGCATGCCATATAAGTAGTTTTCTCCTTCATTTTGGGGCAGAACCTGTAAAATAATAAGCTACTCAAGCATTCCTTCAATAGGCAATAATAAGAGTAAAATTCAGATGAGAAGAATACAATGTTCCCAATCCTTATGTCTGGTATAACACTGAAGTTTGGATAACATATTGATGATGAATAAAAAATAGAAGTTAAATGAGGCATCTTTTTAATATTTTGATTGAGGCATTTGTGCTGATTCTAAATTCCCACTTCCAAGTGGTATTTGAATATAGGTGGCAAAATATTTCTCAAATTTAAAAACTCTCATCTTACAGCAATTTCAACATAGAAAGCAAAAATACGGAAATCATGTTGTGTAACACTATACTTTTCTGCACTGCAATTTAATGGTTATTATAGTTATATCATTTTAGTCCTCCATTATATACATTTAATATTTAAGCAAAAAAATCTTACATTAACTTTTTAATTTTTCAACTTTCTGCAAATAATCTTTTTTTTTGGTTGGATTTTTGCAAATAATCTAGAAGACAAAAATGTATTACAAACAAAACAGTATCTTTCTATGGCAAAGAAAAGATCTGTTTGTACATCATAGCAGATATTAACAGAAATATTCTCTGATATGAAAGGAACCTGATTAACAAGTGACAAAGACAGATCAGGCCGACCCATATAGAAGCACAAGATTTGTGCTCTCTTTAGAGTAACTAGATCCTTTGGGAACTCTTTTAGAACCTTCAAAAAAAAGGTTGCATTAATCATTTGAATAGCTATACAGATGAATCTCAAAGCAGCGCGAAAGTAATTCGAGTGGCAAAAACAACTAAGGCATTCAATATGCAACATGCATTATGCTCCCTATTGCCCATTTTAGGGAGAGAATTTTAGCAATAGCCAAATACCAAGCATCCTGCTTCAATACCAAACTTTTAAAAGCTACTCATCTATTTATTTTCACCTTAGCCTAATCCCTTCTCAGATTAGTTTGTGGTTTGCATCCTTTCCTATACTCACTATGCAGGTCACACAGTTGTCACCAAAATAATCAGCTGTGTTAAACTCTTATGTATCAACTGTAGTTCCTATTTTTGACATTGCATCCACAATTCCATAGCATGAACCAAATGATTGTATGAAAACCTAGATTCTATATGATCCAATTTTTGGAGCGAAGAATAAAATTCATTTAATGAATCTCACAAATACCTGATATTAGATGTAATACATAAATAAGTAGCAAGTAACTAATTCAAGGGAACCTAAGTGTTACCTTAGAATGCAGTTGAAGAGCCACATCATCATCTCTCTCTTCAGATATCAAGTAATTAATGGATTCAAAAACTAGTTTCTCATAGAATGTAGCATTTTCCTGCCACAAGCAGAATTCCAATTCCAACTATTGAGATAAATAAAAAAGAAAGGAATTGAAGAAAAAGAAGGAGAAGAGAGATTACAACTTACAAGGTGCAATTTGGCGGAGAGAAGACAAGAGGAAGCTCGAAAAGGGTCAACGGATAGAAGGAAATGAGCGGCTAAGATGTTAGCCAGGACACAGTTGTTATCATGGTCCAGCGCTTCAAGAATCACACACCTATCTCTGCCATAGCTCATCACCTGATGGTAGTAGGAGTTGATGGCGGAGATGCAGGGCTCAGATGAAGTTCGAACCTCGTAACCCCATCTGGCCAATTTCAGACCGTCTCCTTCCATGTATGTTTCTTCCACTCACCCGCTTTGGAAATCTAATCTGATATATGAAGAATTTGGAGTTTAATCAGGGAACACAAGAGCATCACTCTCACAACGACAGGAAGCAAGCAATTCTCGTGCGTGGACTTTCATACTTCGCCTCAGGATTCAGGAATCAATGTAAACATTTATATGAAATCAGAAAATTTGGTAAAATGAAAAGGAGAATTGAACTAGGTACTATTTGATTTGGTTTGTGGTGATTTAAATGTATCTAAAAAAAAAAACAGTCATTTAATATTTTTAAATGGAAAATTAGTAGCTAATTAGGACTTTTTTTTAATCAATAAAAAGATATTTTTTAAAACAAAAAAATCACTTTTTTTTTTGTAAAGACAAAGGAAAAATCTCACTTTATTTATCCACATATGTAATATTTTTAGGAGTAAAATTTAAATTCGGTCAATTTTCATTTTATTGAAGAACAAGTCGATCCTTGTAAAAAAAAGTAGTATGTCCGGGTCCTTGTCCCCGATCGTGAGACATGGCTGTCCTTCTATCATCTCCAGCCTTAAAACCTAATGGAATTTACTTACGTGTCACTTAATGATGATAATGTGGCCGTTAAATGCCATACTAGACATTAAAAAGTTGGACAGGGATCAATTTATCTATTTTTTGTGGAACTAAAACATTGCCGTTTTGCAAAGAATTTGGAGTTATATGATATGGTACTCAAGACTTGAAATCTTCCACTCTTTTCTTAATACTAGTATGTAAACCCTAAAAAATCATGACTGAAAGTGGTGAGCGTTTGTCACTCTCCAAACAGCAAAGTGGTAGAGATGCAACTGACTCTAAAAATTGGAGTCTGAATTTTAGCACAAGCTTGGGATCAAGAAAGAAGA
The DNA here is from genome assembly GCF_003086295.3 of Arachis hypogaea. Taxonomy (NCBI): domain Eukaryota; kingdom Viridiplantae; phylum Streptophyta; class Magnoliopsida; order Fabales; family Fabaceae; genus Arachis; species Arachis hypogaea. The sequence goes on from NC_092050.1 coordinate 33,801,715, forward strand.
AGTGGGTTATCCCAGAATGTAACTGCGGTACTTATGTCGTTCTCTTTATATCAAGAATGGAGTTAAACCCGACTAGGTTATTTTTTGGCTGCCCATATTTCAAGGTAGTTTATCTTTTTTTTTTTTTTACGTTCATCTAGATTCCGATTGAAGGTTTAAAATCTTTTTCCCATCTTGCAGATTTCAGCACCTCATTGCAAGTATTTTGCATGGCTTGATGAGTATGTTTCATCCTTTAATGAGGACGCTAGCAAGAATCTTCATTTTGGTGGGTTGAAGTAGAATGAGGATCATTTTAAAGGCCATTCTCATGGTGCTCCTGACAAAGCGAAGGAATTTGAGAAAAGATTGGCTGGGTTAGAAGTTAAGTTATACAAATTAAGGGTGAATAAGATTTAAATTAGGTGCAGTGGTATTAGATGTATTGTTATAGCATTTGTTACAGGTGTAGTTATTGCAAACCTCCTAAGGGCTTTTGAGTGGGAAGGAGCAATAGTTCGATGATTTATCTTGTAGCAATATCATCATGGTTGTAGTAGTGTAAAATAAGAAACATATTTTGTGCATAAATGAAGATGAATTTTTATAGTTTGATACATGGATGTGTTTAGTTATTTAGCCGCTTCACACGGTATAACTAGTATATATAATGACCAAACTATAAAGTCATAATATAGAAGCAACAACGATACTGAAATACTATAAAGTAGCAATTTATATATTAAGCAAATCAGTTTTTGCCACATATAGATATAGAATGATGTATCATTCCAGCTGTTCCAACATAAAATAAGGTCATAGTTATGCCAAATAAAACAACCTTAACAGTAGAAAATATTACAAAAAGATCCTAACAAAACAATGAAGACGAAGTCAAGTTTTTTCAAAATATACTTATCTATACTAAACTCCAAAAAAAAAAATTCACAAAGACACCAATCCATAACTGAGTCAACCCTAAACACAGACAACTATTCTTTTGTTGTTGTTTAATTTTGATTAAGTGGTCTCATTTCTGGAGTGGGGATGAACTTTAAAATCCTTGAGGCTAGGGGTGTGCATGGTTCAGTTTTTCCATAAACTGAACTGAAACTGCACTAAACCATTTTAAATGGTTTAGAAACTGAACCAAACTGCTTTGTCACATAAGAAACTGGTTTTAAACCAGTTTACAATACAGTGCACCAGTTTAAACCAGTTCATAAAAATAAAACCAGTTTTAATTAAAAAAACCAGTTTAAACTGGTTCATAAGGTAAAACTAGTTTTAATATATAAAAAAAATAGTTTTTACATTATGTCTCCCTCCCTCTCTCTCTCTCTCTCTCTCTCTCTCTCCTTCTCTCCCTCTCTCCTATCTCCTCCTCCTTCTCCTCTCTCTCCCTTCTCTCTCTCTCTCTCTCTCTCTCTCTCTCTCTCTCCCCCTTTTCCTTCTTCGCTTTTCTCTCTTATTCCCCTATTCCTCTCTCTCTTCTCTCCCTCTCTCTCCTTCCTCTCTCTCTCTCTCTCTCTCTCTCTCTTTCTCCTTCTCTCCCCTCCTCTCTCTCTCTCTCTCTCTCTCTCTCTCCCTTTTCTCTCTCTCTCCTTCCCTTTTTTCTCCCCCTCCACTTTATTTCTCTCTCCCTTCTCTCTCTATCCTTCTCTCCCTCTCTCTCCACATGCCCTCTCTCTCCTTCCCCTCATCCTCTCTCTCCTGCTCCCCTCTCTTTCTCTCTTTTTCTCTCCCTTTTCTCTCTTTCTCTCTCTCTCTCTCTCTCTCTCTCTCTCTCTTTTCCCATGCTCTCTCTCTTTCTCCTTCTCTCCATTTTCCCTCTCCGCTTCTCTCTCTCCTTCCCCTATTCCTCTCTCTCTTCTCTCCCTCTCTCTCCCTCCTCTCTCTCTCTCTCCCATCTCTCCCTTTTTTCTCTCTCTCTCCTTCCCTTCTTTCTCCCATTCCTCTTTATTTCTCTCTATCCTTCTCTCCCTCTCTTTCCCCATGCTCTCTCTCTTTCTCCTTCCCTTCTTCCTCTCTTTCTCTCTCTCTCTCTCTCTCTCTCTCTCTCTCTCTCTCTCTCCTTCTCTCTATTTGTCTTTCTCTCCTTCTCTCTCCCTCATCTCTCTTCCTCTCTCTCCTTTTTCTCCTCATCTCTCCCTTTTCCATCTCTCTCATTTTCTCCCAAAGTCTTTGCTTCTACTATAAACCTCTTTATTCTCAAAACCTTTGTCACATATACCACCGCCATACTTTGTCACAAACACAAATACACTCTCTGTTCTCTCTCTCCTCTTGTCCTTCTCTCCCATATCTCTCTCTTCTTTTCCTCTCTTCCCTCCTCTATCTCATCATCTCTTTCTTTCGTCTCTCTCCTCTTCCTTTCTCTCACTTTAGAGTGAAGAGGCAAAAAGAGAGAGAGAGGAGGAAGAGATAGAGGAGGGGAGAGTGAAAAAAAGAAGAGGTGAAGAGAGAGAAAGGGAGGAGGAGAGATAAAGAGAGATGGGGAAAGAGAAGAGGGAGAGAGAGGAGAAGGGAGAGAGAGAAAGAAGGAAGGGGAAGAGAGAGGAGCGTGAGAGAGAAAGAGAGAAAAGGAAAAAAAGGAGAGAGAGAGAGAGAGAAAGAGAAGGGAGAGGAGAGAGAGAGAGAGAGAGAGAGGAGGAGGGATGGGAGAGAGAGAGAGGATGGAAGAGAGAGAGAGGATGGAAGGGAGGGAGAGAGAGTGGGAGAGGTGAGAGAGAGAAGGGGAGAGAGAGCGATGGGAGAGAAAGAGAGGGGGAAGGAGAGAGAAGGGGAAAGAAGGAAAGGAGAGAGAGGAAAATGGGAGAGAAAGAGAGGGAGAAAGGAGAGAGAAGGAAAGAAAGGAAAGGGAGAGAGAGATGAGGGGGAGAAAGAGGGGAAGGAGAGAGAAATAAGGGAGAAAGGAGAGAGAGAGAGAGAGAGAGAGAGAGAGAGAGAGAGAGGACGGGGAGAAAGAGGGAAAGGAGAGAGAGAGAGAGAGAGAGAGAGGAGGGGGAGAAAGAGGAGAGAGAGAAGAATAGAGAGAAGGGAGGGAGAGAGAGAGAGAGAGAGGAAGGGGGAGAGAGAGAAAGAGTATGAAAAAACTAATTTTGGAGTTTGAATAAAACCAGTTTTAATTTGGTTTAAAACTAAACTGAACCATAAAAACTGGTTTTTTAATAAACTGGTTTTCATAAAAACTATGGTTTCAGTTTAGTGTTTTATTTGAAAAAACTGGTTTATTTAAAACAGTTTCAGTTCAGTTTCAATTCAGTTCAGTGAAACCAGTTTTTTTGCACACCCCTACTTGAGGCAGTGCCAGAACTTACTACTACAACTATCTCTACTAAAACAATGTTGTTTGGAGTGGAATTTTTGGACTGCCAGAACTTCAAGTTTCTTTGGAATTCTTTGGACTGTCAGTTCTCTCTCCTCGCGCTTTAACAGTAGCACTGTTAGAGGTCCACTTAGCAATGCAACCACGTACACCATTGTAGATTTGCCTTTTGGAGGGAGAAAAGGAAAGGATTCCAGGGCTTCCTATAAATACAGGTTAGGAATTAGGGGTTATATGGGAAGAAACTCAACGAACTATTTTTTTGGTTACAAAACAGCAATATTTTGGACTTTTTAATACGGACAAATAAATCCCTATCCATCTTTGACTTGCCACCGTGGCATTTAACAGACAACTCATTGACACATCATCATCGTTAAGTGATACATAAGTAAATTCCATTAGGTTTTGATGCTGGAAATGATGGAAAGACCGCCATGTCTCATGGCTATCGGGGACAAGGACTGAGGTGTACCACTATTTCTGATAAAGATCAACTTGTCCTTCGATAAAATGGACAGGAACTGGGTTGGAACTTTACTCTATCTCTAGCAAGGAAGGTAAGGTCCGATTTGTATCACTTCAGAATTTCTTGTTTTGATCTGCATAAATAACTCACTGATGTCTCACTAATACACAAACCAATACAAATTGAGAAACACTTCCTCTCCTATTAATTATAAAAATCGGGATAAAATTAGTAAAATAATTTTGATTAGAAGTTGATTGTGAAAACATTTAAGGCTAAATTTTTTGGATATTATAAAGTTAAACATGTATTACGTTGATATTATACAAATTTGGTGTAATATATTGATACGGGGGTTAATTACTCTCACAACAAATCGTCACTAACGAATTTAAATAGTGACAAAAATATTCCGAAAACGTGAGTAATGATTTAAGATAGGACAAAATTTTTCCACTTTGAAATTGGCACTGCCGATTTATGAGTAAAATCTCTGACAAAATGAAATCGGCACTACTAATTTCATTTTGCACAATTCCAAATTTTTTAAATTTGTAAACGTAAGTAACGATTTGTGAATTTTTTTTCTATGTAAAGAAGATTTGTGACTATAATGTCTTTGAGTGTCTTGTTTTCTCTCTTCTTGTTTTTTTTTTGTCGGGTTGTCTTGTTGTCTCCTAAATTGTCTCTTAACCTGGATAGTTGGGCACCACTTGATACACTCAAAGAAAACGAGTGGAGACGGTGCTAACCACATGCACGCATCCTCATGGATATTATGTAGCATGAAATCGGATCTGAGATTCTGTTAACTGTATGAGTCCGATACAAACTATGTCAACAGAAAATATACAATTAGGCAACATCATAATAACAATAATCACATATAGTATATATAACATGAGGAATTCATATATGTAAAATCCGATCAAACCGTAATTAAGTAATTAATTGAATATGGGCGAAAATGGTTAGAAAATTTAGCAATAAGAATTTGACAATTTAAATATGATATTTAGACTCAGTGAATTTTTCTGAGTTAGAAAACATAGTTTTCTGTGTAAAAATGCGAAACAAAAATTTGACCGGTAGTACCGGCTGAGATCTGTCCGATACTGCAACTGAGAAAATTAATTTTTAGTTAGAAAGGTTAAAAAGTTAAAATGCATAATTGAGATGGTAAAAATAATTAAAATGCACATTAAAATGCTAATCTTAAAGGTTTTGACCCAAAGTTGCACCAAACGGACCATATATATGAACTGGGCCCAAGTTGGGTCCGAGCCCAGCATATATAAGTGGTGCGGATTTAGAAAAACACAACTGAACTAGCAAGTACACCGGGTCGTATCAAATAATACCTCAGGCGAGTGAGGGTCGATCCCACGAGGATTGATGGACCAAGCAATAATAGTTGAGTGATTTACTTAGTCAGACAAGCAAACAGGAGTGTTTCGAGTTCAATTGCATTAAACAATAATTCAAAAGATTTAAGAAAGCAAACAGTAAATGGTTTATGAAAAGTATGTGAGAAATCAATTAAGGTTTCAGAGATATTTATTTTTTCGGGTTAACAATTTTTACCAACTATCTTAATCATGCAAGATTCAATTCATGGCAAGCTTTAATTGATTAAACCCTAATTCTTTAGTGATTTAATCTCCTCTAACCTAATCAACCGCCAATTTTTTTGTCACTTAATTTAGCTTAAAGATTAAGTCCAATTTTAGTTTATTAGCCACACAAACTCTAACTACTCAAAGATGAGGTGATTATATGTCACGTATCACGTTAAGTCCAAGCAATTAGAGAGTTACGAGGAATTACTTTTAAGATGTTATTCACATGAGTTATCTTTTCCAAGATTCAACAAGAATTCAAGTAGAAAAAGAGTTATCTTCCAATATACTCCAATTCCTAAGATGAAAAACAAAAGTGATCATTGAATTTAAATCAATACATTAATCAAAGTAGAATGATAATAGTGTTAATCCATCAAAATAAACAGAACTCCTAACCTTAACAGAGGATGTTTAGTTGCTTATGGCTCAGAGAAAACTAGAGTTCCAAAATTGTGTAAAGTGCGGAATGAAAAAGAGAGAAGAGAAGAGAGCCCGAATGACTGAATCTTTTCTCTTTTTATATCTAACTTAATTTGATTTTAAAATAAAATAAAGTAATAATATCTAAAACCTAAAAGATCATGTTTTGTTTTAATAATAATGAAAATAAAATAAAATAAAATAATTATTAACTAAAACTAAACTAACAAATCCCTTCCTTGGAATCCATATACGTGCTACTGGCGCTAAACGGCAGGCTCGGTGTTTAGCGCCACTAGCGTGTGGCTCTGGCACGTTTTACAAAGCACCTAGTGCTAAACGCCAGGTCGTGGCATTTAGCGCCAACCCAACAGAAGGCTTGCACGCAGCACGAGGTGCCTGGCGTTTAGCGCCAGCTCAACAGATTCAAATTTTTTCCTTTTTCTTCTGCACGAACTCTGTCAAACTCGCCTGAATTTTTTCTAAAATAAATAAAACCACAATGCGCCTCAAAGTAGCATCCAAATAGGTTTCAAACACTAAAATCTCAATAAAAATCAATAAATTCATATCTAAAATAATAAGAAAATATAGAAAAGATGCTCACGCATTAATAAGCCATAACTAATGGCCATTTCAACCACCACACACTCATTTCCCCTTTTAATGCTGAAAATGTGAAGAAGAGAGGTGAGAGGAGAAAAATCCTAACTTCCAAAAGTTTAAATCACCGTAACTTTCTCTATGAAGTTCCAATCGATGAGCCGTTTACGGCCACGCGTCGCTCTCGACGAGCTCTTCAAGTTTATCTAGATATTGTGGTAAGAAATTTTGAAACTCATTGCCAGTTTTCGTTTCTCCCCTTAATTTCGAGTTTGGCTTTGAGTTTTGAGAAATTTAGTGGTTTTGGTTGTTTAGGGGTGCTCTAGTATGAGCCATTGGTGAATTTCATCATCTAATTTTGTGGGTTAAGATAATAAATCCTCAAACCCTTATGATTCATGAATTTTATAAACCCTAAGTTGAAATATGTGTGAAATTGTGTGTATTAGATTGTTGGGTACCCTTTTGGAACTTGGATATTGCTTGTGGGAGTGTTGACTTGAGCTTAGAGTTGAGATTTAGTGAAACTCCATAAGTTGAGAGCTTGATTTTGACTTCCAAGAGGTATAATTTTAGTTTTATTTAAGTACCGTATAATGTAGTATAAAATCCTAGGCTAGATGCCCCTTGGATTAGGTTTGGATTGTGAAATTGGTTGGTACTGATATGTATAGTTGATATGTTGTGGAAATTAATGATTGGGTTGAGATTTTGTGAATTTGCATGTTTGGTGTGTTGAAAAATTTGATGAATTGGATAATGATTATTGGTTTGTGAAATATGTATTGAAATTGTGAATTTAGGCCAGAGGCCGTGAATTTTGAGCCAGAGACCGGAAAAAGGTAAGTATTGTAAGTGATGATTGGATTGCATGATAATGTACGAAATTGAATGAAGAATTGGTATGGAATGTATGAGAATCTAATTGAATGATAGAATAGTAGAAAATGAGGTTTTTGAAATGTTGAATGGATGTATATGAGTTGGAATGTATAGATGGAGTAAGTTTGGAATTGGTTGAGTGTGAATATATGAATTGAGTTGTTTTGGGTTCATTGTGTTGGTTGGAAATAACTAAGACTTGTAGATTTTTGAAAAAATAGTAAATGTATGCTTTTGGTAAAAGCAGATTTTTGGCCAACTTCGGCAGGCCATAACTCGTTCTTCGGAGTTGGAAAACTTTAAAAATTAGATTTTTATAAAAAATCATTTATCGGTCTTCCACAAATTCTCTTTGCACTTGTCTTCAATGCTTGGTTCCTCCTTGTTCTTTTGCTTCTCTTTTCCTAACATTTTCCTACAAAAATAATGAAACCAAGAAAATCAAAGAACTAATAGCATAGCCTTGAAAATCATATAATTATCAAGCAAAAGTCATTAATTCTCTATAAGAAGTGCCAATGAAAAGTGATTAAGATGCTCACGCATCACAACACCAAACTTAAGCTCTTGCTTGTCTTCAAGCAAGCAAAGAATCATGATTTAGTCATCAAACTTTTCAATCTTAAAATTTAAGGGTGAATGGTTGCAATTCAAATGAACTTGGTTAGCCGTTTTCACTTATGCACACTTCAATACAATTGGTTATAATTTTTCAAGTCATCTGTCCATAATAAATTATAAAATCCTTCCTTAAATCATCACCTTAAAAGCAAGCTTATTTACTTTTCTTCCACAACTTATTTTTTTAGGTGCTTTGCACTTTGAGCCTAGTCGTGACTCTAAATATTTTGTCTCAAGCTTTGTTCAACACAGAAACACCACAAGCACATGATTGGGGAGCTCTTTGAGCTTACCATGTTCTCTTAGCATTCCCCATCATTGGTGCTCAGAGTCTTTAGTTTTCTCCTCTTTTAGGGGGTACTTTGCACCTTGAGTCTAGCCGTGACTCTAAATGCTTTATTTTCAAGCTTTTGCTTGATACATAAGCACCGCAATCACTTGACTAGGATGCTCTTTGAGCTTATTTTTCTTTCAATTTTCTTAGTCAGTGGTACTCAGAGACTTTGGTTTTTTTTTTTCAACCCCTTTTTCTTTTTTTTTTCTTTTTTTCATTATATGTTGCTCATTCAAAGCTTTGTCAAGTGTAAAAATTTCATAATAGTCCTCTAGACTAAGGCCTCAAGCAATTTGGCTCAGCTTGTGTTGAACATTCTTAGTTAGTTTGGCCTTCCAAACTCACATTGTCATTCTCTTTATGATGATTTCTTTCTCTTTTTGTTCTTTCTTGGCACATGATCCTTGTCCACATTTAGGAGCAAACACAATTATAATTGTGGGTTGTGATGAACAAGTAATAATATGCACTTGACTAACAAGACTCATAAATGTATTGTATAGGATAGAACAAGATAACATATGCATATAATTAAAAATGAAGGAAACAAATAGAAGTCAACAACCTTAGTTCTTATTGCCATCATCTTCCTCATCTTCCTTTTCATTATCCTTTTAGGCTATGTAGAACATAGCCTCTAACACCAAACTTAGAATGATTGCTTGTCCTCAAGCAACAAAGAAAAATAGTGGTGATGAAAATAAGAATAATCATGATTGTTTAGTGGATATAAGGAAGCAAAGTGGAAGCTCATTCAAATAAAACAAACAAAATTAAAAATAAAACGAAAGAAAAGACAAAATAAAGCAAAATAAACATATTGCTAATGTATTGGCACGGGCGGAGTAGACCTTGCATGGGTGAAGTATGGCAACACCAAACTTGGTGTGAGAACACCAAACTTAGTGTGCTACAATCAATGAGAGGTTGAGCCAAGTACCCAGTGAAGTGCAAGTGTCATATTGGTGTAGCAACACCAAACTTAATCCATGGAATACATATGCAACATGAAGCAAAGCAAAAAAAAAAACAAAAAAGAAAAAGAAAAAACCTAACATTGGGTTGCCTCACAACAAGCGCTTCATTAACGTTACTAGCTTGATGGTTGCTTCTTGAAGTTTCTTCCTCTTCTTCTAGTTGGTTAAGAAAAATGACTTCAGTGGACATGAGGAGAAAAATGATACCCACTAAAAATCAGTCCCATACAACTCTCTGATTTACTAGGACCAAAGAAAGTATATTCAAGTGTTGGAGGAGAAGACCTCAATTCAAATGTGGGTGGTGCATTCAGATTTTTTCTCCCAAAAGCTTGCATGCATAGATATAAAAGGATTTGTATGGTTTCCTCCTTAATTATTGGAATGTGCAAGTATGGAGTGTAGTCCTTGCTATGAATAAGGAGATGGTGGTTCTTGATATGAATAATTGGAGGATGGTTCCTGATATGAATAAGGAGATAATGGCTCTTGGTATGAATAAAGAGATGATGGTTCTTGGTATGAGTAAGGAGATGATGGTTCTTGATAGATGGAATATGGAGCACTGTAGTTTTCTTGGCCTTGACTTTTCCAACTAAAATTCGGATAGTTCCTCCATCTACAATAATATGAATCATTCCTTGACTATAAATAGTAACCCATGTGATCTCTCTCCATTATTTTTCTTAGCACAAAATATCAAATAGAATTAAACACACCATGTGGTAAAAAGAAAAGAAAAGATGAGAGAATGGAAATGAAACTTTTTTTTTCCATTTTTTATGAAGAGAAAAAAAGTGTCTAATCTAGGTAATCAACCAATTGGTAGATGTTAATCACAATTATTCCTCGGCAACGGCGCCAAAAACTTGGTGCGGTATTTCAAGCCACAACTTACCAACAAGTGCACCGGGTCATACCAAGTAATAGCTCACGGTGAGTGAGTATCAATCCCACAAGGATTAATGGACTAAACAAGTAATGGTTGATTAGCTATTCAAGTTAGATAAATTGAAATGAGATTTTTGATTATCAAATAGCATAAAAAGTAATAAACTAAGGAAAGTGAATGATGAATGGTTGAGAAAACGATGTGAGAATGGAATTAAGGCTTTGGAAATGTTTAAATGTCTGGATTAATATTTAATGTCAACTATCTTGATCATGCAATGATTATGTTTATGACAAACCCCGAGTGATTAAATTTCTATTCCTAGGCAATCCAATCTTCTTTAATCTCACCGATTGTCAATGCTTTGATCACTCAATTACATTAGAGGGTTAAGTCTAATTTCTGATTTAAAGCCACACAAACTCTAAGAACCCAAAAGCATGATGCAGTTATATGTCACATACCACATTAAGTGAATTGTGAGAGATTGGTTTCAATTTGTAATTATAATGATATAACTTTTCTAAGACTCAAATAGAATTCAAGCAAGATTAGAGTTATTTTCCAATAATTACTAATCCTTAGGATAAAGAACGAAACAAATTCTTAAACCAAAATCAAAGCATTAATTAAGAGTAGAATAACATATAATTATCAATCCATCAAAGTAAACAGAGCTTCTAACCTTAACAATGGAGAGTTAGTTGCCTATAGTACAGAAAATTAAAATCCTAATCTAATGTGCAAAACCTAAAACTAATGAATGAAAGACGAAAGAGAATGAGTTCCTCCCATTAGAAATGGCGCTGCTTCTTTTATAATAGCGTGAAATTGCGCTCTAGGCCTTGTTGCTGGCGTTTAGCGCCTCTTGGCACTAAATGCCTCTTCTGGTGCAATTCTGATGCTACTTTTTATAGGTATGGCGCTAAACGCCGAAGGAGTGGCATTTAGCGCTGGGAGTCCCGGTGAAGAATTGAAGCTAGACGCGGTTTCGCGATAAACGCCAATGTCGTAGCATTTAGAGCCATGATGCCAGAGAGAAAGCATAAACTATTATATATCATTAGAAAGTGATGCACCACTATTTCGTGGTACATTTTATGCTTAATTGAGTAGATTTTATCCACTAAACTCACACTTATTCATATAATTCGCATGTTTTACATTTTCCTTCCTAATTTTGTGCTATGATTGAAAACATGCTTCTTTGGCCTTAAATTACTAATTTTGATCCTCTCTTATTACTATTTGATGCCTTGATATGTGTGTTAAGTGATTTCAGGGTTTATAGGGCAGGAATGGCTTAGAGGATGGAAAGGAAGCATGCAAAAGTGGAAGGAATACAAGAAATTGAAGGAATTGCTAAAGCTGTCAAGCCTGACCTCTTGGTACTAAATCGACCATAACATGAGCTACAGAGGTCCAAATGAGACGGTTCCAGTTGTGTTGGAAAGCTAACCTCCAGGGCTTTGAAATGATATATAATTTGCCATAGTTACCTGATGAATGGATTTTTGACGGTTTAGAATTTCACAAATGAATTCTCGTTGCAAATATAGTTTCTAAACCATTCACTAATCCTTTCATACAAAAAAGTTGTTTGTCACTAGTACAAACCCCTAAAATTTATAAACCGAAGTATTGGACCTCGGGTCGTTCTCCCTAGGAATTACAATAAAGTGTCTTGTTATTGGTTATGAGTTATTTTGGGGTTTTGGATAAGAAGCATGAAAAGTAAATGGCAATGAAAATAAACTAACAACCATAAAAGGCTCTTGGCAAGGTATGAGAACTAGAAGTCCTATCCTAGTTATCCTTCTCAATTGTGATGAGAATTGTTCATTGCTACCACTTAGTTAACCCTTACTAATTAAAGGAAAGTCAAGTGGATGAATTAACTTGAGCTACAAGTTCTAGCCAACTCCCAAGGAAAGACTAGCTTTGGTGCACTTCAAACCAATTAGCAATTTCTCCAATTATCAATCAACAAAGGAATTAGATAACTCAAGTTTCACTAATTACTCTACCTAGGCCAAGAGGAACAAAATCTATACTAAAATCCAACCAAGCATTTCATCAAACACTTGGAAAGCACAAAAGAAAAGTATAGTCAATCACAACAAGAATGAATTCTAACTACAATTGAATACAAAGGATCAACAACAACAACCAAGGAAATCACAATTATCATGAATTACCTCAAATTGCATTATTAAAAGGAATTAAAGAGAACAAGAGTATCTCAATTACAAAACCTAGAAACAAAATAAGAGAAATTACAACAAGAGAATAGGGATAGAGAGAAGAACCAAAGAGTAGCAATTATCAATTGAAGGTAGAAGTAGAAGGAGACTTGAATTAAACCTAGAACTATGAGATCCTAATCTAACCCTAATTCCTAATCCTAATTCTAGAGAGAAGAGAGATCTTCTCTCTCTAAAACTCTAAACTAAAAGTGATTATTGGTTAAAAGGTGATGATTCCCCCCTTCCCCTTAATCCTTCATCCTTTTATTCCTTTCCCTTAGCAATTTGGCGCCAAAAATGGGTTCAGAAACCCTCTCAAATCGCCAGGCACGTGTTGCATTAGTGAGGTCATGTGCCCTCATCGACGCGTGCGCGCACGGTACGCGTGCGCGTCCCTGGCTAATTCTTCGATGTGCGCGCGAGCGCCTTATGCGCGTGCGCGTGCATGACTGACTTTGCTTCTTTTTGACTTTTTATGCTTCTCTCCACTTGTATGCTTCCTTCCTTGCTTCCTTTGATCCATGCCTAGCCTATTTCAATCCTGGAATTACTAGCAAACACATCAAGGCATCTTTATGAAATCAAAGAAGAATTAGAATTCATCAAAATAAGGCTTAGAAAGCATGTTTTTACACTTAAGCACAAATATGGGAGAGATAACAAAATCATGCTAATTCCTAGGCTAAATGTGACAAAAGGTTATCAAAATACTCTAAATTCAATGCAAAACAAACCGTCAAATTGGGGTTTGTCAACCTCCCCACACTTAAGCCTTAGCATGTCCGCATGCTAAAATAAGAAGGAACTAAGGGTTATGGCATTTATTGAATGCAACTAAACTATATGAGTCCTATCTAAATGCAATTATCTAAAGCAATTGGAAATGCTCAGTTCAAACAAATCAATCCCCAAGAGAGCATGTGTAAGCACAAGAGCTAGGCAATAAGGACTAAGTCCAAACCACAATTGTATTGAATTGTCAAAAAGGAGTTCAAACTTGCAAGAATATAGATAATATGGGTGAACACATGTGATTGAACTTTTGAACCCTCACCGGATGTGTATCCGCTCTATTCACTCAAGTGTTTAAGGGTTAATTCACTCAATTCTCTTCTAATCATGTTTTCCAAAATTTGATTTTCTTCTAACAATCAACACTTATTCAATGCATGCATACATTCATTATGAGGTCTTTCATTTAGGTTGTAATGGGGTTAGGGTCAAGGTAGGATCATTTATGGTCAAGTGGACTAGGATTTGAATCTTTGATTAGCATAAACTTTCCCACCTAACCTATTTAATGACCTATACAAATGCGAGCTATTCTAACTACCCATTTTTCACTTTTTCTTACATACTCATGCATTTTTTTTTTATTTGATTCACAACACCTATGCATTGATTCCTTTTTATTGACTTCACTTTGGGGCATTTTATCCCCTTTTATTATTATTTTTTTTCTCTTTTTTTTTCTTTTCGTCATTTTTTTTCTTTCCTTTATATATATCTTTTTTTCTTTTTCTTCTTTCAAACTAAATACAGGAACATCAATGCATAAGGTCTCTACATTTGATCAATACATGAATATGTGCCCAATTCCTAAACATAAAAGTGTATTGCCCCTTTTTATCCCATCCAATGTTCCCAAGCCTCACCAACTTGAATAATACACACTCTCACTAGCCTAGGCTAATCAAAGATCCAAACAAGGACTTTTCATTGGTTTTCCGCCTTGGGCTTGTAATGAGCTAAAATAAGAATGAGTTGGTTAAGCATAGGCTCAAAATTGGCTAGCAACGGAGAGTAAAAGGTTGGCTATTTGGGTAAGTGGCAAATGAAATAATGGCCTCAATCATATAAATGCATGAATACAAGAAATAAACGGATATATAGAATCAAGCAAATCAAGGATCACAATCATGGAAAGAGAACAATTTCACACAAGAATGGAAAATAAGTGGTTATAAAATGTAACCACATCAATAGGCTCAAGTCTCACAAGCTTGTGTTCTCAATTCAATACATGCTTCACAAGGTATGAAATTCAAGCAAGTTTCAAAAAAATTTTTCTTTCAATCAATTGGGTTAATGCCCTATATTTAAACTTCTTGAAAAATCTCAATGTTTGACTAAGCATTGTTGTGATTGAAAAGTTCAAAAAAAATTCTTAGTTCACCCTTTCCTTTTTTTCACTTAGAACCAATATATTATGCAAAAAGGGTGACTAAATATTTGCAATCCAAAGTATGATTTCTAATCACAACTACAAACTAAAAACAAAGATAAACAAAATGTATAAAGAAGAATCCAACTAAAAGTACGGAATCTATCATCCAAAACATCTAAAAATATCCAAAAGCATCAAAATATCTAAAATCCAAAATAAGCAATAAAAGTATCCAAAGCAAACTAGGAATGCATCAAAATATATACAAAGATGTGCAAAATAGGATAACTAGGCTGAAAAGTTCACCGGTTCCCAAATAATACTACCGGTGCCCTCCCCACACTTAAAACCAAGCATCGTCCTCGATGCTAAACCGGAGGATCAGTGGGAGGTACAACGATAGGCTCAGGCTCTGACTGTGGCTGTGGGACCGGCTCCTCCTGAGTCTGTGGCGGCTCTGTAGTGTCAGGGACATCCTGCTGAACCGTTGCCTCCGCGTCCTCCTCCTGATGATCCTGCTCATCAGAGGTCGGGGAGTCTGGAAGCGGAGGTAACTCAGCGCCCAGAGAGATAAGTGCCTGGTCCATCCGATCCAAACGGCGTCTGACATGGCGTCGCTCTCGCTCTAAGAACCGGAAGAGACGCTGGACCAGGAGATAGGTAGGCTCAGGTGCTGCTGGAGGGCCTGTAGATGGTGAAGGAGCTGCGGGTGTAGAAGAGGATGGGCCAGCTGCAGGGGAAGGTGGTGAAGGTGTCCCTATGACAGCTCTAGCCCGAGAGCGGCGTCTAGCAGGTGGCTTCTCGTGCACCCAAACACCCCAGGGGATAGTAACCTCCCTGTCATCTGCATCAGCTGGTGGTGGTCGCACATCATCATCTGACCACGGGACATCAGCTAAGGCTGCCATACTCGTGACCAATGTAGGAAATGGAAGTAGGCCACGAATATGTGCCCGCCACATGCACTGTCGGATAAGTCTAGGGAAGGAGACATCCTTCCCCTCCATAACACACCCGATCAGCAGAAGCATCTCCATGGGGACCTCAGAAAAGTGGGTGGTAGGCAGGACGTAGTGGGCGAAGATCATCTGCCAAGTCCTGGCCTCCCTAGTCAAATGAGTGAATAACATCCCTTTTGGCTTGGTGTTGCCTGCGTCCATAACCCATGAAGCATCTGGTGTCCCAATCATACGCCGAAGCGCCTCATAATCAAAAGTCATGGTATGGATGGCTATCTCAGCCTGATGATGGGCACACAGGTCATGCGGAATGTGTCGGCAATGTAATGCCTCCCCAATGGCGGTCTCAGTGACCATAATCTCTCTACCCCGCACCTGAACTGAGTCCAAAGTCGGACGGAAGAAGTTGCAGTAGAATTCCTTTACCCAAGATATATTTATGTCACCCAAATCCCGGTCAACAAAGTCAATACCTAACTCAAGGATCCGACCGGTAATGCGTCGTCTCACATCATTAGGTAGGAGCAACTTCTTCTCAATATTTAGCTTCGTTGTTCGATATTTAGAGAACCGAAGCTCACAGTAGAGATTGGGGAATTTGTCTGGATTGGTAGAAGGCAACTGCTGATTCTCTTTATCCTCGTCATGCAATGGATTCTTAGCATAGTTCTTGTAGATGGAAGGAATGGAGGGGGTAGAGTATTTTCTCTTCTTAGAGGCGGTGGCTATGGCTTTGCCTTTATCCAACATCCTGAAAAATGTGATAAAATATATAAAACATTTAGCATGTAGCAAAAAACATGGTTAGGTCATAAATGACAAAGAACAATCATGATATTGCAGTGAATATGCAAAAGTGAACAAGTAAACCAAAAAATGCAAGCTTCATTAAAGTCAACAACTCATATTCACAAGGCAATAATATCATCATATAGGTGAAGGAATTTGTTAAAGATGGTTAAAGGTGAGTGGAAGTGGAATGGTTAAAGAAGTTAGTAAGTTAGAAAAGTAGGTTAGTGATATGATTATATTTATGCGTAACGAAAAGAAAAGTTGTGGTTTATGTTCACCATGAATGTGCAAATCCGGGAAGTCAAAAAGGAAACGGAAATCTGCCCAAAACTGAAATAAAGATCAAGATGAAACTAATTTCCTTGAAAATCGGGCAGCATTCTGGCTTAAAATTGGACGTTCCCGGATAGCAACATAGCATGAGCAGTAAGAAGACAATATCAATGAAGCACAGCAGCAGTGAAATACAACCCAGCAACACAAATGGCATACGCAGCAGAATAGAGCAGTTTCATATAGCAACATAGAGTCAAACAATGCCTAAATCCACTACTCAGCCCAGATTCGCTAACCACCTAAATCAAACTAAGCTAACTAACTAATCTAATTCTAACTACACTAACGGAATTAACAAAAAAAAAAAAACAGCGAAACAAAGTAAAACAGAGGAGAGGAGGAACCTAGGTGCAGAGATTGAACCGAGGAAAAGGAGGGAAGAAAAATGAAGTGAGGCG
Source organism: Arachis hypogaea (assembly GCF_003086295.3). Lineage (NCBI taxonomy): Eukaryota > Viridiplantae > Streptophyta > Magnoliopsida > Fabales > Fabaceae > Arachis > Arachis hypogaea. The sequence goes on from NC_092050.1 coordinate 33,818,740, forward strand.
GTGGGAGAACTGGCCAGAGCAGCGCGGCTGTGGGGTTGCACTGGCGGCGATGGTGGTCGCGGCGGTTGGGACAAAGGCCGAGAGGGACGGAGACAGAGAGGAGGTCAGAGGAGGAAGAGAGAAGGTTAGGGAGAAGAGGGGAGGGCAGTGATGGCGGCGGCGGCGATGGTGGTCGGGGCGCTCGCCGGAGGTCGGTCGGTCAGGAGAGGAGGAAGGTGAAGAATGGTGGGAGGGGAAAATGGAACGTTAGAGAGAAAGGGGGTTGGGGTGCGCGACTGCGCAGTGTGCTTCGCGAGCTAGGGTTATCCCTATTTTTGAATCGGCGCGCGCGCGCACCTTGCGCGTCCGCGTCTATTGAGAGAACGTGGGCCCTACGCGTGCGCGTACAACGCGCTTAAGCGGGGATGAGCAAAATAGGGAAGGACGCGTGCGCGTACCGTGCGCGCACGCGTGCATGGAGTTGGGCTAGGGGCTTAAAGTTGGCCCAACTCAGGCCTAACTCTCTGGAAAATGGCCTGGGAGTCGCGCCACTAGATTTGCGCGCACGCGGCAAGTACGCGTCCGCGTGCATTGAGGGGAATGGAGAACCACGCGTGAGCGTACAGTGCGCGCTAACGTGGGGTGGCATATTAGGCAGGGGCGCGTGCGCATACCTTGCGCGCACGCGTACATGAGATTGGGCCTGAGGCTTAGAATGGGCTTGAGGCACGCCCAACTCTCTGGTCCATGGCCTAGTTTGGTGGCACCACGCAAGGACGCGCGCGCGGCAAGTGCGCATCCGCGTACATTGACGAATTGTGAAATGGCGCGCTTGCGCGATGCATGCGCTCGCGCAGATCGGGTTGGGCCTGGGGCCTAGAGCTAGCCCAGAAATGGCGTAACTCTCTGGGGTTTGGCCCAATCATTTGCAGCAGCAAATCGGCGTGGACGCGGCAGGTGCGCGTCCGCGCGAACTTCCATGTTCTAATAGGTGGCGCGCCCGCATGTAGTGCGCGTCTGCGTGGGTCAGGTTGGGCTCAAGGCATAATGTTTGCCCAAGAGAGGCCCAACTCTCGGGAGTGTGGCTCGTGGTGCATCCGCACTGGGACGCGTACGCGTACGATGTGCGCGCGCGTCCACGCCCCTTCTTCCTCTTCTCTTTTTTTTTTTTCCAGAAAAAAAACTTGCTGGGTGCTCCCCTTAGTGTTCACAACTCTTATTCACTCAACCATCATACAATTCACAAAATGCAATTTTTTGGTATTATTCATCTACTACTAAACACAACATGCATGTGACTAAGCTAACAATTAAATTGTACAAACAAATTTGTATGAAACATCTACCTACAATGGTAACTCAAATCACTTATTAGGTAAATTTAAAAGAGAATGGAAAGAGTTTACCATGGTGGGGTGTCTCCCACCTAGCACTTTTAGTTTAAGTCCTTAAGTTGGACATTTTGAGAAGCTTATTGTCATGGTGGCTTATGTTTGTACTCATCCTTGAATCTCCAAGGATCCTTGCTTCTCAATTGGTTGACAGAATTTCCAACCATATTCATCAAGCTTGGGCACAGTTCTACCCAAGATATGAGTCCCCATAGTTGGTCTTCATATTGCGAACCGGGATCCCATATCTTATCTTCACACCCATCTTCGATTTGATCTTCATACTTTTTCTTTCCAGGTGGTTGACATATAGAATTCTCTTTAACATACCAAACCTTCTGTTGAGACCCATGCAATGTGATATTCTTCCAATCATTGTTCCTATGCCTTGAAACGTTGACCTTAATGAGCCTAATTCCTAACTTGCAACCACTACCCAATTCTCTTTTTCCTTTAAGTCCACAAAGAGCTCTAAGTTGTCCATCCGTTTCAATCAAACCGTATTCAAGAGAGAAAGTGAAGCTTATGGATAAGAATTGTACCCACTTGAATGTTGTGTTGGATGGTGACTCGGGAAGGGAGACCTCCCCACACTTAGACAATGCAAGGTCTACTTCCTTGTGCTCTTCTTTAGTTGTTTCCACCTCTTTGCGAGCTTCCTTGATTTCAACCTTTACCTTTTTATCACATAGCTTGGTGTTGTCTTCAAGAACTTTGATTTCTTGCCTAATGGGAGGTGGTTCAGTTTTGGATAGAAATTCATCGATGAATAAATCCATTTCTTGGTCAACCTCTTCATATTCTTCAATTTCGATATACACCATGCCAACGTCTTCCTCTTGGTAGCTCTCTTTCTCATTGCTCACCAAGGGTATGGGAGGTTGTGCACACTCTTTTATACTTTCATCCATTGTAGAGAGAAATTCATCCATGATTGAATCCATCTCTTGATAAACCTCTTCCAAGTCTCCAACGATGATATGTCTTGGAGATTGCGCACCTTCCTTAACATCAATATCAAGCTTCTTGGAAGAGTTCTCCATGATGCTACATTCCCATGGACTTTCGACATCTCCGAGATCTTCAACCACTTCTCCCCTTTCTTCAATGATTATAGGTTCCTCTAGTTGCTCCAACACAAAACTTGACTTCTCCTTTTTCACCGAATTTTCCAATCTCTCCTTCATGCTTTGCTCTTCTTTTGACTTTTCCCATGTGGTCGCGGAAGTACCTTGAGTATTCAAGCATTGGTGGGCTAAAGTGTGCACCACCTTGGTCAAATTGGTCACAAACTCAAGTGTATCCCGCTTCATGGCTTCTTGTCCTTGGAGTAACAAAGTGAGAGGATTGTCTATTGGGGCTTGGGGTGAATAGGAAGGTTCATTATTTTGGAGGGAGGGTTCATAGTAGGAAGGTGGTTCTTCTTGGTAAGGGTATGGAGATGGTGATGGTTGAGGTGGTTCATGGTAGTAATTTTGATAGGGTTGTGGTGGTTCTAAAGGTTCTTGCTCATAATGATCACAAGGATGTGGTATGGGTGATTGGTTATATGATGGATATGGATCATAGGGTGGTGCTTGGTGATGAAAGGCTTGTGAGAATGGGTGAGGTTCATGTTGAGGATGAGATTCATAGGCATATGATGGTGGTTGTTGAGTGTCACAAAAAGAATCATCATAGCCGCTAAGTTGGCATGCATTAGGATGGAAATTATACCTATAAGTGTCCGGTGGTTGATGCCAATAGGAGTGATCAATTCCTTGAGGCTCTTCCCATCTTTGTTGGTTCCATCCATGGTACATGTTGCCATTAAGGTCCACATTTCCTACAACGCACTTAGAACCAAACTCAAAGCCAAAGTGGTGAGAATTCATAATGAGAGAACAAAATAAAACTAACAAAAATTAAGAAACAACAAAAGATAAACCTATTCACAATATTCACATATGTACAATAACCAATAACACAACACCATTGCAAATCCCCGGCAACGGCGCCATTTTGATGAATGGATTTTTGACGGTTTAGAATTTCACAAATGAATTCTCGTTGCAAGTATAGTTTCTAAACCAATCACTAATCCTTTCATACAAAAAAGTTGTTTGTCACTAGTACAAACCCCTAAAATTTATAAACCGAAGTATTGGACCTCGGGTCGTTCTCCCTAGGAATTACAATAAAGTGTCTTGTTATTGGTTATGAGTTATTTTGGGGTTTTGGATAAGAAGCATGAAAAGTAAATGGCAATGAAAATAAACTAACAACTATAAAAGGCTCTTGGTAAGGTGTGAGAACTAGAAGTCCTATCCTAGTTATCCTTCTCAATTGTGATGAGAATTGTTCATTGCTACCACTTAGTTAACCCTTACTAATTAAAGGAAAGTCAAGTGGATGAATTGACTTGAGCCACAAGTCCTAGCCAACTCCCAAGGAAAGACTAGCTTTAGTGCACTCCAAACCAATTAGCAATCTCTCCAATTATCGATCAACAAAGGAATTAGATAACTCAAGTTTCACTAATTACTCTACCTAGGCCAAGAGGAACAAAATCTATACTAAAATCCAACCAAGCATTTCATCAAACACTTGGAAAGCACAAAAGAAAAGTATAGTCAATCACAACAAGAATGAATTCTAACTACAATTGAATACAAAGGATCAACAACAACAACCAAGGAAATCACAATTATCATGAATTACCTCAAATTGCATTATTAAAAGGAATTAAAGAGAACAAGAGTATCTCAATTACAAAACCTAGAAACAAAATAAGAGAAATTACAACAAGAGAATAGGGATAGAGAGAAGAACCAAAGAGTAGCAATTATCAATTGAAGGTAGAAGTAGAAGGAGACTTGAATTAAACCTAGAACTATGAGATCCTAATCTAACCCTAATTCCTAATCCTAATTCTAGAGAGAAGAGAGAGCTTCTCTCTCTAAAACTCTAAACTAAAAGTGATTATTGGTTAAAAGGTGATGATTCCCCCCTTCCCCTTAATCCTTCATCCTTTTATTCCTTTCCCTTAGCAATTTGGCGCCAAAAATGGGTTCAGAAACCCTCTCAAATCGCCAGGCACGTGTTGCATTAGTGAGGTCATGTGCCCTCATCGACGCGTGCGCGCACGGTACGCGTGCGCGTCCCTGGCTAATTCTTCGATGTGCGCGTGAGCGCCTTGTGCGCGTGCGCGTACATGGCTGACTTTGCTTCTTTTTGACTTTTTATGCTTCTCTCCACTTGTATGCTTCCTTCCTTGCTTCCTTTGATCCATGCCTAGCCTATTTCAATCCTGGAATTACTAGCAAACACATCAAGGCATCTTTATGAAATCAAAGAAGATTTAGAATTCATCAAAATAAGGCTTAGAAAGCATGTTTTTACACTTAAGCACAAATATGGGAGAGATAACAAAATCATGCTAATTCCTAGGCTAAATGTGACAAAAGGTTATCAAAATACTCTAAATTCAATGCAAAACAAACCGTCAAATTGGGGTTTGTCATTACCATGTTGTTAGGCGACACGCACTCGTGGATCACGCGTATGCGTGACCTGGCGAAAGTTCAATCCAGGCGTATGCGTGGACGCGTACGCGTGGACGACGCATACGCGTGACAGAACCACATTTTCTGGGCTGTTTTTGACCCAATTTTTGGCCCAAAAAATATAGATTAGAGGCTACAGAGTGGGAAGATTCATTTATTCATTCATCAATTACACTCAATTTAGGTCTTTGATGTAGTTTCTAAAGAGAGAGGCTCTCTCCTCTTTCTAGGTTTTAGAATTTCTCTTAATTTTAAGTTTATTTCTTCTCAATTCCAGGTTCAATGTTCCTTTAATTTAGTTTCTCTTCTATTTCTATTTGTTCTAGTACTTTGGTTTATCTATTCCTCTTGTTGATTCTCTTCTTTTCCAATTTGGTTTATGAACCCTTTATGTTAGACTTGATTTTCTATTTAATGCAATTTGAGGTATTTCAGACTTATTGTTTCTTCCTTTAATTGTTATCATTGATGCTTTTAATTGGTTGTTTGGATTGTACATTCCCTATTACTTTTCTATGTTTCTATGTTATGCCTTCCAAGTGTTTGACAAAATGCTTGGGAGGGTTTTAAGTTAGATTTTCATATTCTTGGCTTTGGTTGAGTAATTGGAGACACTTGAGTTATCAAACTCCTTTATTGATTGATAATTAGAAGTTGCTGGTTGATTTGGATCCCTCTAAAGCTAGTCTTTCCTTAGGAGTTGACTAGGACTTGAGGAATAAAACCGATTAGTCTACTTGACTTTCCTTTATTTAGTAAGGGTTAACTAAGTGGGAGCAACGAACAATTCTCATCACAATTGATAAAGATAGCTGGGATAGGACGTCTAGTTCTCCTACCTTGCCAAGAGTCTTTTCTAGTTATTAATTTACTTTCTAGTCATTTTATTTCCTTATTCCTTATTTCAAAAACCCAAAAAGATACTTTTTCATAACCAATAATAACTCATACTTCCCTGCAATTCCTTAAGAGACGACCCGAGGTTTAAATACTTCGGTTATTATTTTTATTGGCTTTGCTTAAGTGACAAACAAGTTTTTGTACGAAAGGACTCTTTGTTGGTTTAGAAACTATACTTACAACGTGATTACCTTTGTGAATTCTTTACTAGCAAAAATCTGTTCGTCAGAAAGCTCTGAAAGTTGGCTTTCTAATGCCGCTAGAACAGCATTATTTAGATCTCTACAACTCAAGTTATGCCCATTAGAGTGTGAGGAGGTCAGAGTTGACAACATCCACAAATTCTCATTCCACTTGTCTTCAATTCTTGGTTCCTCCTTGTTCTTTTGTTTCTCTTTTTCTAATATTTTCCTACAAGAATCATGAAACCAAGAAAATCAAAATACTAATAGAATAGCCTTGAAAATCATATAATTATCAAGCATAAGTTATTAATTCTCTATAAGAAATGCTAATAAAAAGTGCTTAAGATGCTCACGCATCAGTGTCAAAAAACGCAACGTTTAACTAAAATATCTTACCGTCAAATTTTTCTGACGATAAATCCCACGATAAAGTTTGCGCCTATTCCATCCCTTTTTCCTCCAAGTATTACCCACGAATTTACCGTCGGATAAGTGAATCCGCGGGTAACAATTTGACGTAACAAATTCTATAACAAAACCCTCCATAAATCCGTCAATAAATTCGATTCTAACGCGAGACTCTAAATCTGATGGCAAAACCGATAGTACTTTGCATTCTTTTTGTAGTGATACCACAATTGCAATGAATTCCAAAGAAGTTTGGAAAATCAAAGAAAAAAATGATAAAGCAAAAAAAAATCAAATTACCAAAATCTGAAACCGATAACACATTGCTAAATCATTGAGCGAAGAAAACCATCAAAATTTTGATTCTAAATCACTCAATTACGAGTTCAACATGCAATAAGTGCATTAGAACACAAATTGATAAGAGTTATGGGAAAAGGATGCAATAGAACACAAATTGAGAGCACAAGAATCAGAATTAAGGGAGAATTAACAAACTCATACCTGATTACTAAAGCGCGATTGAGATTTCAATCGAAATCAGCACAAGCTTGTTCGAGAAAAAAATTCATAGCGCGATTAAGATTGAGATGAAAACTGTAAAGAGATTTGAGCGATGAAGAACATGGAATGATGGAGATGTGAGAGAACAATTGGTGTGTGGTTATCACTTTTCAGAGAGAATAAGGCACTGAGAGTCTGATGTTTCTGCATTTCACAGTTTAGACTTTTTTTTGTTATTTTTAAAATTTTTATCTTTTTTTTAGTGGCAATAGCTAAAATGGCCATTATAATCTATAATATTAATGACAAATATATAATTGTCACTAAAAAATGGTTTTAGGAAGAGAAATTGCGGTAATAATATTATTGCCGCTAAAAATTTATCGCTAAGAATCTTTTTTCTTGTAGTGAGAAGACGAAAAAGATGAAAAGGTAGCGGGGGTAGGTGAGAGCAAATCAGGACTGAGAATGGAGGAGGTGGTTGTTTTGGGGCTTGTGAGGTAGGTGGTAATACATTTAGTTCGTGTATTAGAGTGGGAGCGGAATTAATTTTTAAATTTTTTGGAGATTATGTATGTATAATATATAAAACTATGGTGATTAATTTTGATAGTTAATTTTAGTGTATACCTAACATAACTGATAATTTATTCTTTTCCAATTTGTATATAGTTCAACATAATATGAATTTCACTAATGCTCGAGTACCATAACGCTGTATACAAGATCATATCCCATAATAAATAAATAGATAAAAAAGAAGCCATCATAGAAATATAATATTCAAACCAAGGAGAAAAGAAAACTCTATGGTCTCATGATATCATTTCATAACATTTTACTTGGCAGTAGCTTTAGCAGTAACCCATTTTTGTCGAAGATCCATACAAAACAAAGCAAGCTTGTCAATCTCTGGAAGAATTCTAGTCACAGCTGAATTCACAATAAAATTCGTAGCCCAATTCACCAACCCTGGAAACTTGTCATTGGCAAGGACCTTCTTTCCATTCATCTCTTCTAACACACGTAGAGAAGGCAAGAAGCTCCCAAAGGCAATGTCAGTGAGTCCAACCTTGCTCCCTCCAAAGAAGGGCTTTTCTTCACTGCATTTTCCGAATGCCTCTTCCAACTTCACAAGTATTTCTTCCTCCAATTGCTCGAAATGTGGCTTCGTTTCCTCTTAATCTTCAAAAGCCATTAGAATGTTCCTCATGCAAAGTAATAACTACGTACACCCAAATTTAAATACAAAAATAAATTGATGATTGAGAACCAAAGTTAAAAAAAAAAGTAATGTGAGAAAGACAAAAAAAACAGTTAGAACTTTATACATAGTACTTTACACATAGTACTTTACACATTTTTTAATAAAATAATTAGCCATTAGAATAATATAAATGTCATAGTTTAATATTACAATCAAACATGTCATGCATAAGTAAATAATCTAACATTTTTACAAGCGTGTAATTAAATGTTTTCACGAACACAAAACAACCATTGTATCGTAACAATCATCTTTCATGTAATACACCAATCAACCGCTGTATAGGAATGCATTCTTTATGTTCATGAAAAAAAGTTAACTATATGGTGCGTCAAAACATTTGATTATTCTATTATAATAATGTTTGATTATCGATCTTATGTGAGACTTTTAATTATTCCAGTAATTAATTATTTGTTAAAAAATATATAAAATAACATATACAAACATATATATTATAACTTATGTTTTATGTGTATTTATATTTTTTAATTACAAAGAGATTTCTATTTTTTACTGGTCTTCTATATATTTAACCTTTTTTAGTAACTTTTTTTTTTCTTTTAGAATTTTAATTTGAAACAACTTCTTTCTATGTATACAATTAAAAATGCAAATCGATAGGCCTTTAGAAAAAGAATTTTACTAGAAAATTAACTAGGAGTGAAATCAACTTCAACCTAATTAACTAGTTGAATAAGTGAAAAATAAATTTGTTATATATAAAAAAAATAACCCCTCATTATCATAGTTTTTCAAATTTTAAAATAAAAAATAAAAAGAATTAATTTAGTTCGTTTAATTTATAGTTGGCTTTTTAGACTTTTTCTTAAAAGAATACTTACAAAAATTTAAAATCACACATGAATAGTCTTAGAACAATAAGAATCACATTTAACCAAAAGGACATTTCATATTATAAATCCTTTATATAAAGAAAGAGATATATAAAGCACCTTATCATCAATGTATGAAACCCAGAATCTAGCAATTGCTCTGTCATATGCATCTGGAGGAAGGATAGAAGGAGCATTGGACCAAACCTCATCAATATATTGAAGTATGATTGAGGATTCACATATGGGTTTGTCACCGTGGATTAGAACTGGGATTTTCTTGTGCACAGGATTGGAACGAAGAAGAAGATCACTTTTGGAATTCAAATCCTCTTCAATGTTCTCATATTCCAATCCTTTAATGTTAAGTGCAATCTTCACCCTTGTGACAAACGGACTGAACCATCCACCCAAAAGCTTCAAGTCACTACTTTTTGCTTCCATCACTATTATTATTGAAAGGGTAAATTATTGAAACTCTGTTATCTATTAGGTTACCGCTCATCAAGCAAAGCGTAAGTGTGTGTGTCTATATATAATTAAAACAAAAATAAAGAAAATATAAATAAAAAATATATAAAATAATAGAAATATAATTACGGCAGTCAAAATGTTATGGATAAGTTAGACTTCAAACATTAAGGAAAAAATAAAATAAATAAGCAAAAAATAATGTAAATGAAATGAATCTAAAATAAATTAAATGTTACTTTAATACTAAAAGTAATATAAGATTGAAAGCAAATTAAAGAAAAAGATGAATAGAAATGTTTAGTAACAAAAAAAAATTAACTAAAAATAGTTATAATTTATCTTATTTAATCTTTATTAATTATTATAACAATTAATAAATATTAAATAAAATAAATTCTGGCCTTTTTTTTTGTTTCTCTAATATTACTGAAAATAAAAGTACGGGACATTTGTGGTCCGGAGTTGGGACATGTGAATTAGAAATGATGTTTGCAATATATTTTGTGTACTTTTTTTAATTTCTTTTATGGTATAAAGATAATTTTTTTTTATTTTCTCCACTTCTTACCAGTTAGTTTTAATACTAAAAAGTGAAAAATATATTAGAGAGGTGTATATAAAACAAGATTTATATAATATTTCTCTCAATTTTATTTTTATTTTTATTTGGTGCAGATAGAGAATTTTCAATATTTTTATTTTACTCTCCAATTTTTAAATGATAAATCATACGGTTTTTTTAATTTTAAAAGTAACATTTTATTTATTTAGGTTCATTTCATTTACATTAATTAACTTTTGCTTATTTATTTTATTTTTTTCCTTAATTTTTGAAGTCAAACTTATCCATAACATTTTGACTATATTAATTATATTTTTTCTCTAATTGTTTTCTTTCAAATGTTTCCATCCTCTTTATATTTAAAGAAGGATATACATAAAAAATATACAAAAATGATATAAATATGTACTATTTCTCTAAAATAAATAAATAATATCCCAAAGCAAACATATATCTCTTAAAATGTAAAGATAATGAAAGGAATTTATCTTTGAAGTTTGAACTAAGTGACGGCCATTGAGAAATGATGGAGTAAAGCTCTAAACTAGTCTTTAATTAAGATTGACATGGTACATTAAAATCGTTTTTAAAATTTAAATTATATTAATTATATCTCTAAAATTGATAAAAGTACATTATATTAATTTATAACCTATTTTTTATTAACGATCTGTTGATGTGATTTTATAATATACATCATTAGTGACATATGATTATATTTAATGCGACACATGTCCTTAAATGGTCCACAGTATCAAGTCATCTCATCACAATACACAATTAACAGAAAATAATTAGAGACCAACGTGATCCAATTTCACGAATTTTAAGGACATAATTAGTGTAATTTAAATTTTAAAAATAATTTTAATGTATGCTACCATCAATCCTAGCGACCACTTTAAAATTTTAGTCGGTAATAATGGTGCCCCAAAAATTCATGTCTTTGTGTCAATCATTTCCAATAATGTCCATGCAAATAAATATTTTAAAGTAATATGAATTAAAAAAAATTATACGACACAGTTTCATAATTTGAATCTAGTAAAATCTACTTGATCACTAAATATAAAATCACTACAACAATTTTGGAAGATAGCGACAGAAATTTTACAGCGATTTTATAAAATTGCCGCAAAATGACAATTGCGGTGCATATAGTAGCGGTTAAGAATAGGACTGCAATCAACTTTGCATTTAGCGGCGGTTTTCTTAGAACTGCCGTTATATTTACCGTCAGGTGAGTTAACATTTTATATTTTGCAGCGATTTTCTTTAAATTGCCGCAAAATGCATATTACCACATATTACAATGTTTTCTTTAGTAATAACCATCTGAGTATAATCTAGTTAAGTTAACACTATTATTTTAAACTATATATGTTTAAATCATTGTTACTTACACTCGTAACACTTTTTCTAGATTCGTTTTACGTAAAAAAGTTCACAAGTTAAATAAGCTATATATTATAACTCATGTGAACAAATTTACCAATAAGATTTTCTTCTTTACTCTATTGGCATTTAAATTTGCATTCAAACATAAATGTAAAAGAAGAAAATTAAGTCATACTCTGAATTTATAAAGTTAAAATAAAGTTCTAATGAGCATAAATCAAAGTTACTCCTCTTTAAAGTTATGCCTTATTAAACCTAAATCAAGAAACTCTAAAAGTAGATAAACATAAAAAATTGCGACCCAAATCATTAAATTAAGGAATCAACGTAACTCTTATAATAAAAGATCAAAATTTCTCTGCAAGTAAACATCTATGTCGTTACCTGGCATTTTTGGCCCAAGTATAAGTGTGGATAAAATGAAAGACGTCTGTTTCATGCAAAGCCAGGGCTAAAGATTATACGGAATAAGAATCACAGGCCAGATGGAATACTTTGTGCTCATATTCCCAAAAGGATTAAATCCATCGTTCGCCAAGGCTAGGCGAACATTGCGCGGATCCTTCGAAAAGTTAGTATACTTTGCATCAAACTTTTTCCAAGCTTCAGTGTCCCTTGGATGTCTAAGCAAACTATCATTATTAGGCTTCTCTTTATGCCATAACATGTCAGTTGATGTCTTGCTACACATGAATAACCGTTGCAGTCGTGGTATGAGAGGAAAGTAATGAAGAGTCTTGGCTGTTATAGGTTTCCTATTTCTCTTCAGAAGAATGTTGAGCCTAACAATAGAGCCCTTTTTAGGCTTCTGCCTCCATCTTGAAGACCCACATCGCTTGCACCTGGTCAAGTTTTCATCATCACCTCGATACAGCATACAATCATTTGGACAAGCATCTATCTTGGTGTATTCAATACCCAACTTTCTTATTGTGTTCCTGGCTTCATACTGTCTTTGGAAGTTTTGCTTGTTCGAATGCATCCCACAGTAAGTCAAGAATCATGGTCATTGCCTTGTCACTCACACGCACACCTAGTCAAATTTTCACTAGTAAAACCTTCCCCCCGTAAAGATTTAAAGCCGCAGTGCCTCCCCCTCCTCATTTGTGGCCGCTTTCGTCTTCTCTCGTGCCGCGCACCTCCTCTGCGACAATCTCCTCCTTCAGCGATGCGCACCTCCCTTAGTCTCCTCCCTCACGCCACGCACAACCGCCCCTCTTCCCGCGCCTCTTCTGTCGATGCGTGCCTTCCCCTATCTCCTCTCCCGCGTCGCACTCTTTCTCTGGTTATCCCTTTTTGTTCGTTTAATAAAATATTCTATTTTTTTATTTATGCATAATATTGGAAGTGTCTGTGTTTTTTTTCTCTTTTTTTAAATATTTGTGATTATAATTTTTTTTTGCACTCATATGTTTGATTTAGAAGTTGTAATGTTAACGTAATTTAGATATGTCAATACGTAATTTTGGATGTTTATGTTGTTCATTATGTTTTCATGTCCATATATAAGTTTTTTACATGAATTTTAGATGTATTGATAAAATATTTAGAGTGCGTTTTTATAATTTTGGATGTGTATTTGAGTCTAGTTTTTCTTTGTCTAATATGCAATTTAGAACCACAATATCAATAATTTAGATGTGTTAATACATAATTTTAGATGTGTTTATATTGTATATTTAATTTTAGATGTGTTTTTGACATGAGTTTTGAATATTTTAAATAAGAAAAAAAAATGAAGTGAGTTTAATTTATTTTGAAAATTACACTGATTTAGTGCATGAAAAATTATTACAAATTTTATGGTTTGGTTTGCGAAAAATTAATGCATTGTAAGTGGTTACAAATTTTGCAGTGACAAGTATAATAATAAATTAAATAAAAAAATGGTTCCTAAAAAATAGAAAACATGATTAATTAAAAAATTAAAATAATAAAATATTAGATTAAAAGTTGAATAAAGGATAATATTTAAAAGATGAGTAGCATTTTCTCCCTAAAAATAGTTGTCTTTGATATCTAAAACTACATTTATAAAATGTTGTAATATAAAAAATTTAAGACAATATTTTTCAATAAAAATACAATATTTTATAAGAATTGTTAAAAAAATTTAACAAATAATACTTATAAAAGTTGGCTAAAATTATTTATAGTTAAAAATTTTAAAGAAAAACTTTAATCATATTGCAACCTATTCTTTCCTTCCAAATAACTTAGAAAAAGAAAAAAAACTTGTAAAGAGTTTGGGTATTGTCAGTTTCAGAGGAGCAAATCCAAAAATCCTTAACCCACCCATTCTCCATTGCGTAGCTCCAACCTAACGGTGACAGCATAGCTCGACGATTCTTCTCCATCGCGTGGTGCGCTTTTCCACGGCGCGGTGCTCTGCTCCATGGCGCGATTCTCTTCTCCATGCACGCTTCTCCATTGCGCGCGGGGAGCTTCTTGTTCTGTGCTGAACCACCACCACGAACCACCTCTTTTCTCCTCCACCGTCACTGAACCACCACCAGCGAGCAACCCCTCTCTCCATTCTCTGCTCGTTCTTCCTCTTCTTCTCTCACTACAACAAATAAGGATTTTTGCAGCAGTCGAAAGCCGTTGCCATAGATCAAAAACCTTTGCTAAAATTTTAGGCAACACTTTGGCAACAGTTTTTGACCTGCGGTATATGCGGCCGTTGCCAATGCTCAAAGGCAACGGCAACCAAAAAACCGTTGCCATAGTTACTAGCATAGGCAACGGTTTTGACAACAATTTTTAGAGAACGGTTTACAACCGTTACTGGATAGGCAACGGTTTAGAACCATTCTCTTTTATGACGTAACGGTTTAAAACCATAACTAGATAGACAATAGTTTTAAACTGTTGTAGTTTTGTTATTCATTTGCCTTTAGTATTATTTTTTTGCAACGGTTTTAATACCATTGTCATTTTATAATTGCCTTTGACCACGGTTTTAACACCATTGTCTTTGGCAACTTTTGACATTGACAACGATGTTTTCTAGTTATATATTTCTTTATTTATAATAGTTTTCTCATGTTGCATTGAAATTAGTATTTCAACTATTTTTTAGTATCAATAGATTAATATTCTAACTATTTGAATCAAATCACTAAAGAAAACTAATTGAACATTTGATTTATAACGTACTCTATAAGATTCATACATGTTTGTGACCTATAAAAACAAAGATTTTAGAAGTCAAATAAATTAAGATACTTTAAAATCACATAATAAAAGTTTAAGTCATAACAATATCTAATCATAAATAAAAGAGATTTGATATATTACAATAGCAAATAGACTCCCCATCATCTCCACAAATTGGTAATTTTTACTCTCTAGTATTTGATCTTCACAATGTGTGATTAAGTTCTCCCTCACCTTCATAAAGATTTTTCTGTGAACAAAAAAATTAGCAAATTAAATATAATAATAAACCTAATGCTAATAATGCTTACTAATAGAGTGAGGGGATGGGGGAAAAAAAGATAACTGCTAGTGATTTTTCTTATGAATTTCTTTATTAATAGCTAGATCATAATAGCTAATATTAATTTGGTCAAGAAAATTAATAATCTTATTTAAATATAATACAAGAAGAAACAAACTACCAATGAAAAGACAAGTAAACCATCATTTGAGATTGTAAAATATGTCTAAAGAGGCTGCCATTAACAATTATTCTTGTCCTTCAGTTCAGTTGTGCTGATCAAGCAAGATGGAAGATATCTTACTAATAAACCATCATTTAATTCCATAGAAAAAGTCAATATATGATTTTGACTCTTGTGTTGATCAAGAACATTAATAAGCTCGAGGAATTAAATTAAATCTTAGTTTTTTCAAAGAAAACTTCAATTAAATTCTACCATAGTGTAAGTTTTTCTTGATCCATATAGCTCAAGGATATATTTGGTTCACCTTTTACTTGTAAAAGGTATGCATAATTTAGTTATAATAGAACATTATCATTCAAAACAGAAATTATGCTAAAGTTGTTATAAATTATGCGATCTTAGAACAGAAACACAAAAATATTGACAGACACAAACTTGTTTCAAGAAAGAGACAGATACATGGATATAAATAGAGACATGACCATTTTATCTTATCTCTATCTCCTTTTTTATATTTTCTGCTATGAGACACTTAGCAAACTTGGAGTTAATGGTGGAACATATACCTATTTGGCTAATGAATGTTGTGTTAACCAATGAAGCAATAGGATCAGCTGTCAAAGCCATAGCAGAAGGCACTACAATTGGCAATGTTTTCCAACCAAGGTTGTCTCAAGTCTGAAGTAAGAAGAAAATTAAAAAAGTCAAGAATTACACCTGTAGAAGAGAAAAGACAACACAATTCAATTAACACTTCTGCAATCCACATTCAATTCAAGAACAAAAAAAAAGAGTTTTGATAAACAAAAGAACAAATCAAACAGTAATTTCATGAACAAATTCAGAAAGAAAACCCTAAAGAGTTTTGATACTTTATCTTTTCTACAAAGATCTCTAATCTATAAGAAAAACTAACACAAATTTTATTGCACCCTTTGTTTGGTCTTTGAATCACAATAGAAATTTCACCCCCAAAAACTCAAAAGCAATGAGAAACAAGATATTAAATGGTGAAGTCAATTTTATCCCCTAACCCTGTATTTCAACACTAATTTAAAGCACACTCACCATTTTTCTTTAACTGGCATAATGTCTTCGCAAGTAAGGTAAAGAGCCATTACATACCTCATCGCCGGGAGAACAAACTACAAGCACTGCCTGAGCAATACTCTGCTTTGCTCCATTGCTTACCACAATCTGATCAAGAGTATATGTAATTCCATTCTCCTCTGCAATAAAAATTCAGGAAAATTGTCAAAAGCCACATAAGCCCCCATCTCAAAAAATTAGTAAAGAAAAAATTAACCAAAGTAACCAAAACACAAGAACTTAAAGTGCATAAATTAGCTAACCCTTCAACTTATGACAAATCGCTCTGCACAATTCAAATGTTCCGGCATTAGGGGTATACCGTCTATATCCTTCGCGAATAGCATTCTACCATACTTACCACACATTAATCAAACATTCACATGATCATTAGTTCATGATCATAATTTCATTATCATACACCTAAATAAAACAGCAGAAAGATGTAGCAATAAAAGTACAATTCACACAAAAATAAAATGAGAATTCACCTCAGCTATGATAGCAGGTGTATCAAAATAATTGACACACGTGAAGTTTTCCAAATAAGAAATAATGAAAAACCTGTAAGGTAGTATTTTCATAAAAAAATCTCACTGAGTTACATGACACAATCAAGATGAGACTTGAACCTGAAACTTATAATCTAGCCTCATGAAACCACATGTTCCTACAAGCTACACAGAACACAATTTGAAAAAAGGATTCACAATAAAAAATTGACTTGTCTGATCTATAGGATTGTTACAGAGCAATAAGAGTTCAGAAATGGTGGTTCTGGTAGCTAGGGCACAACCAACTCACCATGAACGACGGCGGTGACCAGGAATTCCGAAGGCGGTGGCGGCAGAGGAATGACTCCTCCTCTGTTGTGTCACTTTCTCACACGCGTCCCTTCCTTCCTCTCTGCGGTAACATCAACAGTGATCTCCTCTCCCTGTTTGGTTCCTTCCAGCGACACTGGCGGCTTCCATCAAAGGCAGCATCGGCAAGGCGCGGCGACGGCGGCAACGAAGATGAGCTCCTTCTCTTCCTCGCATCGCGCGTTCTGTGCGTGTCTCTCTCTCTCAATCTCGTTTTCCCTCAAGGTCAGCAGCGACAGTGGCTGTGGTCACCGCCGGCAGCGCCTCTCCCTTGCTCTCTCCTATCCTTCCCATTCTCTGATCCCCCCTCGAGCTCCCCCTCTTCTCTCATTTCTCCTTCTCTCTGTTTCCCCTTTTGTAACTGTATGTGTGTATTTAAATTATGTTAGGGTTAGACATTATAAAATTAGGGTTTTATTTGGAAATTAGAGTTATAATAAAATATATACGAGTAATATAATTATTTTATAAAATATTTGAGATAGAATAATAATTTAGAATTCAAATATAATATTGTAAAGATTATTTTTAGAGCATAAACTTTATTTATTAATATATCAATGATCTTAAATAATTATTTTTAATTTTAAATTATAAAATAAATATAGTAATCACATTTTGTGAAATACATTTTAAACTCAAAATTATTAATTATTCAAATTAAATGATATAAATTTTCATTATTTTTCTATTACCAAACCTTTAATTTTAATTTATATAAAAAAAATAATTATAGTAAAAAATATACATAAATATTAATTGATTTAAACTTGAAGTATTTATAAAAATTAATTTAATTATTCTTAATAAATTATTTTTCTAAGAACTCAAATTAATAAAATAAACCATAATTTATTCATAATAGAAATTACTTATATTAAATTATATATAGTTCTTCCATTATTGAATTTTTAATTTCAAATTATGTGAAATAACCAATTATAAAAATTACACAAGAATATTAATTAACTTAACTTTAAATATTAATAAAACTAATTTAATTACTCTTAATTGATTAATTTCTAAAAATAAAGAGTTCATATTAATAAAATAAGTCATAACTTTTTCATAATAAAAATTACTCAAATTAATCTGTACAATTTTTTTATTTTTTTAATCACTAAAATTATGCAAAATATTCAATTATAATAAAATTATATGTTAAATTTTAGAGCGGGAATTGAATGGAACAAAAACTAATATTTGTTTTAAATTTATTTTCTCCATAAATAATAATAAATTAAATTATTTAAACAACATTAGAAAATTATTTCTTAATAAAAAAATTGATGTAATGATTATAAAACCGTTCTTTAAAATAGTCAAAGAGAACGATTTTATTTTGTTGCTATAACGTAGTGAAAAATTGATCTTCAACAGCAATATCGTAAAAATCGTTCTCTAAAATAATCTAATAGAACGGTTTTAAAGCGTTACAATATTGGCAACGGTTTTTATGCGTATCCTTTGTACAAATATTTAAACAATAATAAAAAACCATTGCCTAAAAACAAATCATTGTAACGGTTATAAAACCGTTCTTTAAAATAGTTAAAGAGAACGTTTTTATTTTGTTGCTATAACATAGTGAAAAATTAAACTTCAGCAGCAACAATTTAAAAAACCGTTGTCTAAAATCATCTAAGAGAACGATTTTAAGGCGTTACAAATTTTGGCGTTGCTAAAGCCCACATTTGTGGTAGTGTCTTTTCTTGCCTCCTCCTCTTCGCAAACCAGAGACTGCAGAACCGTAGCAAACCCTCTTCCACTGGTGAGCTCTGACGCGTTTTGGTGACCACCCCTTCACTGCTCTATTGCTCTAGCGACATTACAGCACAGCTGTAACCTCCTCCCCCCTGCCTTCTTATTTATCTGTTCTTCAATTTTTAGGCTTTTGCAAAATATTGTTTTGATATTCTCCATTTTAATTCATTACATTTTAGTTAGGGTTTAATTCTTACTTAGTAATTTTAGATAGTCAAACTAGTTTCTACTGATTAGGTTAGTTTAGATTAAAATTAGGATTCTCTTATGAGCATTTATCTTAGTTCACAGGTAATTAAGCATGCTATTAAGATTCTTGGGTCTGGAATTTCAATTTGTTTGGGCGGGCTTGATTGATTTTCTATTGAATTTCAGGTTCTCCATGGCTTCTCCACTGAGGTGGCTTCTCAACGCTGGATGTTACTGATTCAGCAATCTCTGGTTCTACACGCTGATTCTAGTATTTTTCCCCTTTGATTTCTTCAATTTCTATGTAAACTATAGCATGATTAATTTCTGTAATTCGCTGAGTTAACTAGTTCATAGAAAATCAATTCATTATTTTTTTGTTTGTTTGTTCTGTTGGCCACTTTGATTGAGTTTAAATAGTTCATAGAGAATAACACAGATAGCATATATAATGGAAACAACTTTTACTTTAAGCTTCCAATTGCATGTCTCTGATTCTATGATACTCCAATTTTTATTAATATTTGTTTTGCTCACATGCTATTTCAAATTTAGGTGAAATGTGGAGTTAGAGGGAAATTAGATCCCCTTTGTAATGCTATGGGATACATAGACAGAGAGGTGCTTGGAATCAACCACATGTATAAGCATCCAGCTTGGAAGAGAATTCTAATAATAAGTAATTGAAAATGTCTTTACATAGTTTGAGTTATGATGACATGTAATATAATTATGATATGCACTTGTAGCTTAATATCAGCTATTTTGTCCACAATCATTGGATTGCATTTTGGACAAGTACTCATACACATGCAGGTGAGTGATGAAGCCATTGAATCAAAGCAATTATCTAATAATCTTTGATTTTCAGGTTGATATTTAGAGCTTGAAACTATGGTTCATGCATTTGAAATGGATTAGCATGAATGCCATGTTTGTGTACGTTATGGAAGCTAAGGGCATCTTTGCAGGATTCATTAATCTTTCTTGTTTGAATTCAATTAATTGTGAATAGATATTATATTATGTGACACTAACTATATGCAATATCTTTCTCGTGGTAAGGAATGATGATTTTGCAATATCCTCACTCATTTTGTCAAAAACTTACTTCTCTGCTTATATGGTTGGATTATATCAAGTTCATTCACTTTTTAATTAATTAGCTAACTCTATACTCCCAGGTGAGCATATAAAATGAAGAATAAGTACATCAACCAACTCATTATCAAAATGCTAGAAGTTCAAATAACTTCTTCTAGAATTTTTGTTTTATTTGTACACACGAGTGGCACATGGTCATGGATTTATGTCTCTATTAAACGTAGGAAAAAGCTGCATAAATATATTTTTCATTCTGAGTGGTTTGGTTCCTTTTGGATTGTAGATTATTGTAGATTGATTCTTTGTTGTTTATGAAGTAACTTCAACTGTATACTTTAAAGTACAATTTTCTTAATAGTTATTGAAAATCTGAGAAATTTTAGTATTATTATTAATAGGCTAATTTGAACCACCTAAGTAGGAATTAGAGGCCACTCTATGGTTTGGAAGGACATTTTGAAAGGATAAATCAGCATCCAGTTATGTTGCAATAATTGTATATTTTTCTAATTTATATTTATAAATTGATAAATTAATATCTTCCATTAGATATTATTTCTAGCTTATTTTCTTCTTTGCAGAATGCAGGGGGTTATTTTTTCTCCATAGAAATTACAGAGGTTCTTAATAAAAATCGTGTGATAGAATTAAGTGCCAATGATGTAGAGTATTTTAATTCAAAGGTAAGATTATTAAGTAGGTAATCAAAAGAGTGGTGGTTGCTTCCTAGTTAGTTATAGTCATGATGATTATGCTTTAACTTGTTTAAGCACTTTAACCCAAATTTTACAATGGTACATATGTTGGGTAGGAGAGTTAGTCTTGATATACAACTTTTTAAAATTTGTTTGATATATTTCACTCTTTTATAGGAGCCCTGGAAAGATTATTAGTGTTATTATCCTTACATTTGAAGCTCTAACTCAATTTGGAGTTGCTACAATCACTACTAAGAATGGTGATGTGGGAGCATAATATAGTTTGATGGTATTGTGTTTTGACATTTTTGTCGTAATTTCTCACCTTCTTAAGGTCTATGTTAAGATTCTTGGCATCTAATTTTGTTATCCTTTGCTCTCTTTACTTGGAACATAGAATGATCATTTGATCATTTTTTCTTTATTAAGACTTGGATGTGTTAGTCGAATTCTGCTTTATTGAATTGATGCCAATGCTCCTAAACTTGCTTAAGTTTTATAAAGTCTACAAAACTAGAATAAAATATGCTTGGGATTCAACATAGTTTTAACACTATTGTTCTATCTTACAGTTTGATTGCTCTAAGGATGTCACCTTAATGGTTGGATGAATTTTCTGAGATAAAGGCAATTCTTGGCACAATGGTGAAGCATAAAGTCCTTGAATTATTTGGGTAGTACACTGACCCCATCGTGCACAAGGCCATCTTCCTCTGGAAATAATGATCCGCAACAAAAATAATGACTTTCAGTCAATGTTATTAGATACTATTGAATTTAAATTATTTTAATGCTTTATGTTTATTTTCTTCAAATTATGAAATTTTACTTTATATTGAATCTTCTACTTATGACAATCTCTTTATATAAGTTATGTTTGCATATATATAATTTGGTTTATGTTATTTGGTTGTTTTATTTGGTTGGAAGTTCTTTAAATTAATCGGTAACTAATAAATTAAAGTTGAATAAAAATAATATTTTAAAAGAGGCAAAATAATAAAAGAAAGTTAGAATTTTAATGGAAATCCTGAATTCGGCGGCGGTTTCAAACCGCCGCAAAATGATCATATTGTATGTTTCCTGGCATTTAGTGGCGGTTTTCAACCGCCGCAAAACAAACGTCGGTTTCAGCTCCTTGCCATTTAGCGGCGGTTTGTAACTGCCACAAAATCATTTTTATTTAGCGGCGGTTATTCCAGCGGTTAGCTAAAACC
Source organism: Arachis hypogaea (assembly GCF_003086295.3). Lineage (NCBI taxonomy): Eukaryota > Viridiplantae > Streptophyta > Magnoliopsida > Fabales > Fabaceae > Arachis > Arachis hypogaea. The sequence continues at coordinate 33,840,742 of NC_092050.1, forward strand.
GCCACTAACTGTTTACACGCGGCCTATCTTTCAGCGTTTGGTTTAACCGCTGTAACACCCTACTACATAGAGCTTTACGCTTAAGCTGTAGAACAGAGGTAGTGTGGTGTTATAGACCTCTAAAATAAAATATGTACGCATGATAGCGAAAAAATATAATATATTAGGAGCCTTGTAAAACGGGTAAAGCAAGATTGCAAAATAAAAAGCGCAACGCTCAAAAACGGAATTACTTGCGTGCTAAGAAACCTAAAGATCATAGATATGAATAAGCGAAAGAGTGGATAGATAGCCAAGAATACAGCATAACTAGCTTCTGACTCAGTCTGTGAAGCCAAGGCTGGCCGAAGAATATTTACATACATATACAAGTATCCCAAAATACAGAAATAAAGCCTTAACTCTCCTTAAACCTCTAAGAGGGACAAAATAAACAAGTTTCTTGGAGAGAAAGCTAAGCATATATGTACATAAACTGATAATCAAAAGAACCCAGGGACCACTCCACTTCAGGAATCCAGACGCCTAGTGAGGAGCCTCTCAACCTGCATCTGAAAACAACAACACAGTATGGGGTAAGAACCGGAGGTTCTCAGCATGGTAAAGGTGCCACGCTTATAATATATAAGGTGCTGGAAATGCCAGAGGCAATCCTAGAATGCCAACACTCAGTTATAAAACTTAAACTCTAAGTAGAAGTCATAACAAGGGTAGGTGTTCTAAGGAATTTTAAACTTACTTACTTAAACCTAACGTTATTACCAAACTGGTCCATCCTTCCTCCGCTCCTCCATCACCAATGATTTAACAGAGACAGACAACCAAACAATTTCAAGCACAAGTAGAAAATAGGTAGTGCAGGTAGCAAATACAGCAGTTAGCAGAGTATATGTTTAGTTAGGCAATCCCTAGTAATGCATAGCAGACAAGACAAACAGAATACACATGATGTATGCCTATCCTATGGCTGATGAGGCTCATCTGTCAGTTATCAAGCCAACCCGACAAGTCCGAAAATCCTTGGACTATCCCTCGTCGCGCATCCCCATGAGTCTATGCATAGCTTTTTCTAATTTCATTCATAATTCATACATTCATTCATTCATTTATATCTCACTCAATGGGGGATATCCATTCCCAGGAATTTATACGTGTCCGGTCACCCATACGACGTAGGGTCAACAGAGTATCGAGTTTCAACCTAGAACACGTGGTGGCAAGCCACGGTTCTGTTACCCAGGAAAACTCGTATCTCAGTTATCATTAAATTCATAAGCCGCACAGTACTCATAACCATTCATATTCATCATATAATGATTCATCTTAGCCATAGCAACATATATTCTTTTAACTGTCACATCATTCTCTTATAATTCATCATGTTTACCCCTTTTCTTCATCCCCAAGTTACCTCAATTTCCTAGTTTCAACTAATTACTAAGCTTACTAATAAGATCAAGGGTTAAAAGGATAAAAATAGAGGTTTAAAGGTTTGAAACAATGTTTGAATCACAAAAATATAGGTGCTAAAGAAACAGAATGTGTGCGGGCGCACACAAGTATGCGTGCACACAATTTGTGAAAAGCAAAGCGTGTGCGTGCTTGCAAAGCTGTGTGTGCGCACACCAGCTAGGAACTACTTAGTGTGCGTGCGCTTCACATATGCGAGTGGTACCAATAGTATGCATATCCCTGTGTGTGCGTACGCACGATGGCGTGCGTACGCACAAATGAAATTGTTGCTACTGCTGGGTGCGTGCGCACATCAGTGTGCGTATGCACACACCAGAAATTCTGATTCTGCTGTACTTAAAAAAATTTCATTTTTTTGCACAATATTTTCGGCGTCCATAACTTCCTCTATAGAATTTGATTTTTCGTAAAATTTATACTGTTCTCAAGCTTATAAAACCCTCTTTGAATTGAAACAAATCTCATATTCATCCAAAATTTGAGGTTCAAGTTATGGACTGCCAAAGTTCGTAAAAATCAAGTTTTCGTTCAAAACCTCAAACCTCCATTTTCTTTAAAACTCAACTTACCATCTTTATATCCATCAATACAACCTATCTATATCAATACCACAACAACCACAATAATAAACCATACCTCAAATCAATAATAACATACATATACTTCCCAAATGCATCAACCAAAATTATAACTCATCAATTCGAGGCCCATGTACTCAAGTCATTAGTTATCAATTCATCAAATCACCAACTAGCCAACAAGCACCAAAATCAACACAACATCACTTTACCATTACCACAATAATCCTTCCATAACTACCATAACCCAATTCCACAATATTATATATCAGCCTTGCAAATATATCAACAAATTTGTCATCCACCTATTGTTCTTCAAATTAAGAGGCATCAATAATTTTGGGCAGGATGAATGGCTTTAATGGCCTTAATAATTAGTCTAAGGACATTACTATCATTCAAACAGCATGTGGATGATTATGAAGGTTTTTATTTTTATTTTTTATTTAAATATCACACATATTATTGTTATATGAAAATTACAGTAGATTATCCATATATATTTTGTTTTGGAAGGGTCTTTTTCAAAATTTACTCATTGAGAACAGTAATTCTGTTTGTCCCTTGGAATTTCTTGTCTCGCTCTTCTCTATTTTAAAAAATAATAAATTATACTAATTTTATAGCATTGTTATCTATTTTTTCACTAATAGTGTATGAAATAATGAAAATGAATTATTTAGTTATTGAAATGCTTTCTTTTTAAAAAAAAAAGTGAGACGTGTATGTAAAGACCTTAATCAGACAAGAGAGAGATAGTAAAGAAAAATATATTTTCCTATATATAGAGGGACAAATTAATAACAAGTATTCAAGTAATGACTTATTATGCCACTCTCACGGGTTTGAAATTAGAATTTTATGATGGTGGACTGGTGGTTGTTGTTGTTGTTGTTGTAGTATTTGGTATTTTAGAATTATTGCTGAACCTGAGCAAAATTTTTTGTTGCTGGATAACATCATTGAGTTGAATTTTGTTGCTGGATAATATCACGGGGTTGAATTTTGTTGCTGGATAACATCATTGGGTTGAGTTTAATACTTGAATAGTTGAATTTGTTATTGTGTTGTTTAAAAAATCACTTAGCTAAATCTTTTGTTGCTGTAAATTTTTTGTTCCTTTGCCAAGTATATTGATTTTTTTTGTTGAATGGAAAATTTAGGATGGGTGTATAGTTTCTGTGATGAGGATATTGGTGCTTTGATAAGCATGTGCTTATGCCTTTGGTTGGTAATGCAATAGGTTTTGAATTTCAGCAGATTGTTGATATTGGCAAAACTCTGCCATTGTTCATGGAGCTTCAAACCTTAGGTGACAGGATGTGAAGAACCATGCTCTGCAAAGTGTGTTGTTTTCAATGTTGCAGGTCTCATTTAATTTGAGTTGAACCGTTTGGTTATGTTGCCTGTGGGATTTCCTCACATTTTTGTGCTAACTGAACAATTTGAAACTATAGGTACTAGAGACAGTAAAGCTCAAATTTTTTAGACAATTTTTTAGAATTGCATTAATTGACATCATATTGTTATTGTTGGTCGTCTTTTTAGGCGTGTGACACTTATTAGAAGCTTCTCCATGAGAAAGAAGATGTATGAATATGATGGAGTTTGTAATTTGTAGTTTATATTTTAGAGATTTATAATTCCTTGTTTTTATTGTCCTATGTATCTATCTAGTTCATTAGGGTTCTTTAATGTGTCTTGTTAGTTTATACTTTAAAGTTTATATGTTGAAGATTTATAAAATAATCTTAGTTAAATGAAAGATATTTGAACTATCTATGTTATTATATATTATATGAATGTTGACTTGTTGAGTAAATTAGTTAATATATTAATTAGTTAAAGAAAATATAATTTGGCAAATTATGCGTGTAATTTTTATTAAAAAAATTATTACAAAATAAATAGTATTTTGTAACTAAAGAAAAAAAATGTTACAAAATCAAGTTACATTTTGTAACAAAATTTTATGATAGGAAAAAATATATTGTCAAAAAAATATTTTGAAGATCAAAATTTGTTATCACTTTTGTAACGACTTTTGGTTTTTTGTATCAGAAAAATTTGTTACAAAATATTACCTTGAATTATAACAGTTCCATTTTTTGTTACAAAAACTTTTTGTAACGGGACATACTGCAACGACCTCTTTTTTTTTTTGTTACAAAATCCTTTTGTTTCAAAATTTCGATTTTTTGTAACAATTATTTTTGTTACAAATATTGCTTTTTCTTGTAGTGCCAATACACAACTCATAGTACAATTCAACAACAAGGATACTAAACATTAAACGTTCCTTTACATACCAACTTATCCTAGGGTTGTCTAGCCTAAGTTTTCACAGAGCATTATATATTAAATACGCAAAACCTAAACCATACCTTGGCCGATTTCCGCGTTTGGTCCAAGGAAACACTTAAGCCACACACAAATAGCTCCACAATTCACAAAATCACCAAGAATTAATACCAATCCAAGGCCTCCAATGTCCACAATTTCAAGTCCTAATTACATACACACCACCTAATACAAATATACAACACATATATACCCAAACACAATATCTATTGCACAAATTCAGAATTTAGATAGAGTTATAGTTTCCTCACCTCACCCAAGCTTTGTATAAGCATGAGTGAACGTTTTTCTCAAGCTAATTGGGTCCTAATACATCAAAGAGTAAAGAAATTCAACACCACTCATAATTTTTTGAAAATTAGGGGAAAGGAGAGGCTGGAGTGTTAGAGTAACTTACCAAAGAAATTATTCCGATAGAATTGTAGAGCTCGATGCGCTGGACGTGTAGTCGCAGACGGTGCGGCGATTGGAGCTCGGATGAGAAAGTTAGGGTGGTTTGAATGAGAATTGAGGGTTAGGTTTGTTCTTGTTCTTCCCCCTCCATGGAATGCTTCCCAGCATGAATGAGGAAGAGAAGGGAAAGAGGAAGCTGGGTTCTCACTTAATGGATGGGCTTGGTTGGGCCCGGTTCAACCGGTTCGGTCCGTTCTGCACAATCTTGGGCCAAATTCTTCGAAATTAGTGTCAAAATTCTCATTTTGAAGAGCTCTATCCTATTTTAATATTATATTTACATTTCTAATTTTTCTAATTAAAATTCAATTTATTGACTAATTATTTACTAATTTTAGCGGGGTTTACATCCTACCCACCTAATTAAGAATTTTTTCCTTAAAATTTAGAGTTAGTTACCTGAAAAGAGGTGTGGGTAGTCCTTCTGCATATCTAATTCAAGATCCCAAGTATGCTCTTCGATACCAGCCCGACTCCAAGCTACTTTCATCAAAGAAACTTCTTTTTTTTGCATAAACGCTTGATGCTGGTGTCATCAATTCTGACTGGAGTTACTGGAAGCATCAGATCTTCTCTTACTTGAACCGATTTTGGTTCCAGGACATGAATTGGATCAAAAGTGTATTTACGAAGCTGCGATACATGAAACTCGTCATGCAGGTTCGAAAGATGTGGTGGTAAAGTGATCCTGTACGCCGTTGGTTCAATTCTCTTCAGGATCTCAAACGGTCCAATGTAACATGGGATTTAGCTTTTTAGTCTTAATGGATCTTCCTATTCTAGTGGTTGGAGTAACTTTCAGGAAGACGTGTTCTCCTACCTCAAACTCCAAAGGTTTCCGCCTGTGGTCAGCATAGCTCTTCTGACGGCTTTGAGCTATAAGCATTCAACTACGGATTTTCTTTATTTGCTCAGTGGTTTCAGCTATCATTTTAGACCCTAACAAGCTCCTTTCTCCAGCTTCATACTAACATAGCGGAGATTAACATTTCCTTCCATACAAAGCTTCATACGGAGCCATTCCAATGCTCGCATGGTAGGTGTTGTTGTAAGCTAACTCCACTAGGGGCATATACCGATCCCAGCTCGCCAGTTGGTCCAAAACACAAGCTCTCAGCATGTCCTCCAAAGTCTGGATTGTTCTTTCTGATTGGCCATCCATTTGAGGATGATATGCAGTGCTTAGACTCAATTGAGTGCCAAATGCTCGCTGAAAGGCTCCCCAGAACCTTGAGGTGAATCGAGGATCTCTGTCGGATACAATGGTGGAAGGTACGCAATGTAACCTCAGAATTTCCTTAATGTATAGCCGTGCTAACTCCTCTATTGTGCAACTTATCCGAATAGGGAGAAAGTGAGCTGACTTAGTCAGTCGATCCACAACTACCCAAATGGCATCACAACCCATTCGAGTTCTAGGTAAACCCAACATGAAGTCCATTGCAATGCTCTCCCATTTCCACTGTGGAATCTCCAAAGGTTAAAGGGTTCCTGATGGTCTCTAATGTTCAATTTTAATTTTCGGGTAAGTTAGGCACTTGGAAACGTGCGCCACATCATTTTTTATTCTTGGCCACCAGAACATCGTCTTCAGATCTTGATACATCTTGGTGCTTCCCGGATGGATTGAGAATCCGCTCTTATGAGCTTCCTTCAATATGCTTTGTCGCAAATCCCTGACATCTGGCACAATAATCTGGTCCTTGAACCTCCATAAACCATCCTTATCTTTTGACACTCTCCACCGTTTGCCTTGCTCAATCGCCGGCAAAATCTTATACAATTCTTTGTCATTCTAATGAGCCTTTAGAAGTTCAGCTTTGAAATCACTTGAAATCTGTAGCTGAATGATGCACCGCTATCTAGTGGTGCATTCTATACTGAATTTAGGAGATTTTATCACCCTTTTTCTGCTTTTATTCCATGAAATGATATGGTTTCATGTATTTCTCCTAATTTGTGCTTAAATGTGAAAACAAGCTTTTTCGGCCCTTAATTGGTTAATTTTAATTTACCTATGATTCCACTAGATGCCTTGATGTGTGTGTTAGTGATTTCAGGTTGAAAAGGCTAGGAATGGATCAAAGGAATGAAGAGAAAAGCATGCAAAGTGGAGAAATCATGGGAAATCAAGGATTTGAGATGCATTCATCGGCGTGCACGCACAGTAGACGCGCACACGTGGAATGTGAAGTCGCATGGCGACGCGTACGCATACGTGACGCGTACGCGTGGAAAGCAAAAATGTCAAGCGACGCATACGCGTGACCCACGCGTACGCGTCGATGCTCGCACGTGACTTCATTAAAGTGAAATCGCTGGGGCGATTTCTGGGCTACCCAGGCCCAAATCCAACTCATTTCTGAGCTATTATATGCAGAAATCAAGAAGAGTCAAAGGGGGGAGGGGAGTCATAATTGAATTTTGGAGGGAATGCTTTAGTTAGTTTCTAGAGAGAGAAGCTCTCTCTTCTCTCTAGAATTAGGATTATGTTAGATTAGGATTTCTTAGATCTAGGTTTAATTTATGCTTTGATTTACTTTTCCTTTACAATTTCCTGTTCTTCTACCTTCCTTTTCTTAGTTTAGCATTTTAATTCTTGTAATTGTTTACTTTGTTATTGATTCACTCTTGTTTCCGCTATTTTTCTTTTAATGCAATTTATGTTTCATGTTCCTTTATTGTTGATTTGCTTTATTGTTATTGATTTCTTGCAATTAGTAGTTGTAGATTTATATTTCTTGCAATTTGATTTTACTTTCCTTTTATGCCTTCCAAGTGTTTGATTAAATGCTTGGAAGGATGCTAGTGTATATTTTTCTCCTCTTGGCTTTGGTTGAGTAAATGGAGACTCTTGAGTTATCAAACTCTTTTGTTGATTGATAATTGAAAGTTGCTAGTTGATTTGAATTTCACTAACTCTAGTCTTTCCTTAGGAGTTGACTAGGACTTGAGGATTCAAGTTGATTTATCCACTTGAATTTCCTTCATAGTTAGAGGTTGACTAAGTGGGAGAAATGGACAATTGATGTCACAATTGATGATGATAATGAGCATAGGACTTCTAGTTCTCATTCCTTGCCAAGAGCTTTTTTTAGCTATTAGTTTTATTCTTGCAATTTACTTTTCTTGTTCCTTATTCAAAACCCCAAAATATACATCTCATAACCAATAAGAAAAACACTTCCCTGCAATTTCTTTGAGAGACAACCCGAGGTTTGAATACTTCAGTTATTTTTATTGGGGTTTGTACTTGTGACAAACAATTTTTTGCATGAAAGGATTATTAGTTGGTTTAGAAACTATACTTGCAACGAGATTTCATTGAGGAATTATATACCATCAAAAATCCATTCATCACTGACTTAAGCACAGAGTCCCAAACTCTTCTCTGATTCCCAGTTTCAACCCTTGGAATGCTTTGAGTAACTCTTCCTCTCGCAGCATCATCCAAGCAGCGCATAGAGACTTCCGACTCAAGGCATCCACCACAACATTCGACTTTCTAGGATGGTAGTTCAACTCAAAGTCATAGTCTTTTAGAAGCTCCATCCATCTCCTCTAACGCATATTTAACTCTTTCTGCTCAAAGAGGTACTTCAAACTCTTATGGTCTGAGAAAACTTGAAACCTGACACCATAGAGATAATGCCTCCAAATCTTCAAAGCAAAAACAACGGCAGCAAGCTCCAAATCGTGAGTTGGATAATTCATTTCATGCGGCCTTAACTGACGTGAGGCATATGCTATGACCTTACGGTGCTGCATCAGCACACACTCTAAACCCTTCAGTGATGCATCGCAGTATACTTCGAATGGTTCACTCGGCTCAGGCAACACTAACACGGGTGTGGTAGTCAATATCTGCTTCAATGCAAGGAAACTCTCCTCGCACTCAGGAGTCCACACAAAAGGTACGTCCTTCCTAGTTAGCTTGGTTAAAGGCAAAGCAAGCTGTGAAAACCCTTTAATGAACCTCCGATAATAACCCGCCAAACCTAAAAAACTCATGCTCTCCGTCACTGAAGTTGGTCGCTCCCAATTCATCACTGCTTCAACCTTAGCAGGATCTACTACTATTCCCTGCTTACTCACCACGTGGCCAAGAAACTTCACTTCAGCTTTCCAGAACTCACACTCAGATAACTTGGCATACAACTTCCTATCCTTCAAGATTTGTAGCACAGTCCGTAAGTGATCCACATGCTCATCTTCTATCTTAGAGTAAATAAGAATGTCATCAATGAATATGACAACAAACTTATCCAAATACGGGTGGAAAATTCTATTCATGTAATCCATGAATATCGCCGGAACATTAGTCAACCTGGAAGACATCACTGTGTACTCATATGACCATAACGCGTTCTGAAAGCAATTTTGGGAATATCCTCATTTCTAACTCTTATCTGATGGAATCTGTAACACCCTAATTAGCCTAAACTTTACCTCGCATTGTAAAGAAAAGGTTAATCAAGGATTACGACAGTTCTAAGCTCATACATATAATATATATAGAAAGAATAGTATAATCTAGGAGCCCGATGAAGGATATAGCTCAAAAATAGGATTTAAAATGTGCAAAACGTACTAACGAAACTACTAGCTTAAGGCACAAGAAACAGATATAAGATAATAAAAGATAAGTATATAATATCATAAGAAACTAGCCACGGCTCGCGGAGTTTAAGCCGGCTAGCTATATATACAGACAAAACAGAACTAGACAGTAAAATAGCTTATACAAGTTTTGTTCTCTCAAATGCAAGCCTCTAGGCAAAACAAAATACAAAAGATGAGAGACATACAAAAGAGATCAAAAGAATTCAAAACAGATAGATATCCTCCGCTCCTGTCACCATCAAAGCAACTCACCGAGGTGGGTTACGACCTGCATCTGAAAAACACAACAGAAATATGGTATGAGAACCGGAGGTTCTCAGTATGGTAACAGTGCCTAGTGGTGTAGGATATAAGACCCCGGGATGCCTAAGGCAATCCTAAGCTCCATATCCATCACAATATTTCATCTTAAAGCATACTAAAACCATAAATCATATATACATAAATCTTATCATGAATTAAAACCTTAAGAGCATATAAAGGGAAATCTAACTTAGGGGATTACTAACTAAACTATTCACCGCTGTCCCACAGCCTTTGCCATCCTACCCTCTGTGCGATCCCATCGCCACCGCCTACCTAACCTCCTCAAAGTCCATACAAACACAGATAATACAAGCAAGTAAAACATATGTAATAGTAAAATATATAACAAGTAATTCAAGAACAAGTAAGCATATTATACAATTAGGCAAACTTAAGTAATCAAAGAAAACAAGCACATAAGAGATGCATATGATGAATGTCTATTCTATTGGCTCGTGATATCACTTGTTGGTCCGTAAATGCCAACATGACACATCCTCCCGGATGTAGCCTTTTCTGCCACGCCAGGGATATAGTGCCCTGCACACTCATGTAGTAGGGAGTCTACTACGCCAGGGATATAGGCCTCGCACACTTCTTGCAGCAGAGAAGGGACCAACCACAATGAAGTCATGTAGCAGAACAATCTGCTATGCCGGGGATATAGGCCTCGCACACTCTCAACATTCAACAAGTCATATGATAGAAATATCTGCCACACCGGAGATATAGGCTCCGCACACTCTCAACAACAATCCAGATAGTCATTTCCTTTCGACTCCTCGACTCATCACAACCATTATCAACTCATGATTTCCATTCCGAACTCATAGTTCCTCAGTTCTCATCTAATATACCAATCCTTCTTTACGCTCCACCCAACCTATTCTCAGCACACCAGAAACCTAAGCCTCCGTTTTCTAATTTTTCATAATAATCATCAACTAAAACCCTTTAGTCATATCTCATATCCTTCATTCCTAAAATTAAGCCCAAAAGCCTTAAAATGGTGTTATAGAAGCTTACAACCTGGTTGGGAAGGTGAAATAGTTGAAAACAAAGTTTAAATTTGTGAAACAGGGCGTGTGCGTAAGCACCGGGGTGTGCGTGCGCACAGGTACCAAATCTTGTAAGGTCTGTTCGCTCGCACGAGCACCCCCAACAGACTGGCCTTCCCAACGTGTGCGTGCGCACCGGTCTGTGCGTATGCATAGGTTGTAATTTCTCCTTGGTGTGCTCGCGCACAAGCTGTGCTAGCACTGCAAGCAGAATGCCTGCCTCTGCAAGTGCGTACGCACATGTCAAAATTTTCACAGAGGTGTGTGTTCGCACAAGGCTGTGCGTGCACACATACCAGAAAATACAAAATTCTGCAACTCTGCAGAATTTTGGATTCTTAACACCAACTTTGAATGATCATAAATTCCTCTACAAAATTCTAAATTTCACAAATTTTATATCGATTAAAAGGGTTTTCAAAGATCTTTAATTCTAGATAAGTTTCATCAGATTTTAAAAACCGAGGCAAAAGTTATGATCAGACAAAATTTACCAAAAATCAACTTTTACCCAATTTCACAATTTCCACAACTTCACATAATATACAACTAAAGCCATACCAAACCATTCTAAACTCCCTTTCTTATCAAAATCAACACTTTATTTCACATTACACCGAGCTTACCACATTTTCTTTTATCATTCATCATCCTCAACCTCAACATCAACATATCACATTATAATAAATCCTCATTAACCTTTTTTCAACTACCTTACCAAATCATCAACATTAACGTCACATATATCAAAACAAATCACTTCTCAACTTCACAAATCATTCATCCTTATCATATCATTATCAATAATCATAATCACACCCCACAACCATCAATTCATCATCAATCAACATACAACAACATTCAACACTCATCAACCATTTTTAATTCAAACCTATCCTATGGGTCACTAGCCTAAGTATCAATGAATATTATATACTACATAGAGAAAACCAAAACCATACCTTGGCTGATTCCCTATATGGACCAAAACTCAAAATTGAGCACCAAAAGAGCTTTCAACCACAATCAAGCCTCCACTTCCACTCCAACAAGCACCAATATGTTCCAATAGCTCCCAAACTCACAATAATTATGCTATATACATATAAATCACCACAAATCAACCTAGGGTTCAATATAAACATAATATCACAAAGGTTCAAGAGCTCTTACCTTTTCCAATAGCTTTGGAAGCTAAAACCCAAGGCTAATCAAGGATTAGAGTGAACCTAAACATCCGAAATCACAAAAACTCACTTAATCAAAAATCCTAAATACCCAAAATTTTGAGGAGAATAACTGAGAGGATTTTGAGCTTTCCATATCAGTTTCTTATATGGGTTTTGTAGAGCTCTTCACAAGGAACGCGTAGCCACTGACGGCACGTAAATCGGAGCACCGTAGCTCGAGATATCACGAAAAGAAGAGATATGTGAATAGTGTTTTCTTCTTCCTCCTCCTCTCCTCTCAATTTCTGCTCTGTGTGTGTTTAATGGAGAATGGGTTCATTAATGAGCCCTTATATATGTTGGACTTGGGCCCAACTTGGGCCCGGTCCAACCCATTAGTGTTTTTAGCCCGTTTGGTCCAACTTCGGGCCAAACCTTTAAAGTTAATGCCCAGTTTTCCATTTCTAATGTTTTTCTACGGTTTTCAACTATTTTCACTTTTTCTCGCGCAGTACCGGGCAGACTTGAACCGGTTTAACCGGTTCAACTGTCGGTTCGCAGTTTTTCACGGTTTTTCACAGAAAATACATTTTCTGACTCGGAAGGACCTACTGAGCCCAAAAATCATATTTAAATCCCCAAATTCTCATCCTAACTTTCTGGGATCAAATTTGGACATTTAAATGATTTTATTCATGAAAACTCTGATTCTTACAGTATTCGGATCACAAATCAATCTTAGAAAATACACCAGCTTCTTGTAACTGGTCCATAAGGTTGTCAATCCTTGGCAACGAGTATTTATTCTTTACAATAATCTTATTCAGCTACCGATAATCAACACACAGGCGCATACTTCTCTCTTTCTTCTTTACCAGTAGTACTGGCGCTCCCCACGGAGAAACACTCGGCTGAATAAAATTTTTGCCCAACAGATCTTCTAGCTAAGACTTCAGCTCGGCCATTTCTAGAGGTGACATCCTATAAGGAGCACTCGAGATTGGATCGGCTCCAGGCACCAACTCAATAGCGAATTCAACCTCTCGGTTAGGTGGAAATTCGTCAATATCATCCAGAAACACCTCTGGGAACTCACACACAATTGGAATTTGTTCCAAGCTTTGATCATCACCCGAAACACCCGTAGTTAATAACATAATACCGTAACATTAAGCCCCAGAACAATTCACCATCATAGAATTCAAGTAATAGCTATTCACCACAACTGGCACTTCTGTGTCTTTTGGCATAAAGCACACTGATTTCTCAGAATAGTCGAGCAGAACATGGTTCTTGGATAACCACTCCAACCCCAGAATGAGATCAAGGCCAGTCATCGGCAGACAAATCAGATCATGCATGAATTGACGCTGTTGTATTCGAAATGGAACTTGTGGACATCCTAACCTAGTCACCATAGCCTCATGGGTAGCATTATACACCTTCAAATCATAACTCAAGACCAATATCTTCAATCCTAATTCATCAGCCTTCTCAAATGCAATAAATGAATGTGTTGCTCCAGAATCAAATAAGGCATTTAAAATTTTACCGACCATCTCATAGTTACCTCTAATTAGTGTCTCTGACCCCTCAGCACCTGCTGCAGAAGTAGTATACAGTCTTCGCGGCTACTACACTCTACCAGTCTCATACTTCTTCTTCTCTAGGCAGTTATTGGCCAAGTATCCGGGCTGTCCACAGAAATAGCATACTCCCATCCCAAACCTGCACGGAACTCCTGGATGATACTTCCCATATCTGTGATAGCTCAAATCTTGCTGTGGCTGCTTCCCATACCTTCTTCCTTGATTAGTATTTGCATTCAGCCTTCTGAAGTTACCCTACCCCTGATTATTCTGAGGGACAAAGCCGCCACGCTTGAATTGTCTGCTCCTTGGTGCAAAATTCCTCCCTAAAGTCCTCTGGAAAGGCATTCTCATACCTCCCTTCTCTGCTGCAGCCTTTCTCACACACTCCTCAGCTACCCTACTCTTGTTCACGAGTTTAGAGAACACCCTAATCTCCATAGGTGCAACAAAACTCAGAATATCACTCCGAAGGCCTCCCTCATACTTGATACATTTTCATTCCGCAAAATCTTCAGGAGCTCCTTGACAAATCCGTGAAAAATGACACAATTCCTCAAACCTGCTAGTATACTCAGTAACAGTCATCTGCCCTTGTTTTAGCTAAAGCAGTTCAAGTTCCTTAGCATTTCTGACTGAACTGGGAAAGTACTTCTTACAGAACTCTATTCAGAACAATTCCTAAGAAATTACGACCCCATCAGGCTGCAGAATACACCGCGTGTCCTGCCACCAATGCTGAGCCTCACGTTGCAGCTGGTAAGTTCCAAACTCAACCCACTGCCCTTTAGGAACCCGTTGAGCCTGTAATGCTCGCTCTATAGCTTGAATCCAGTTGTCCGCTTCGGTAGGGTTGAGGTTCCTCTGAAGGTCGGAGGATGAACCTTCAGGAAGGAGGAAAGCATCATAGAACCCTCATCGCCGTTATTGCCATTATTCCTATTGTTCATTTGGTTTCCCAGGGCTTCAGCTGTCGCCTGCATAGCCGCAGCCATGTTCCTCAGGGCAGACATAAAATCTACAGGGTTAGGATTATTCCCTGTCACTTCAGGCATAGCATTTCCTATTCTGCCTCTACCTTGCACGCGTCCACGTCCGCGAGTCGACATCTGGTCCCTATACACACCAAACAAGTGATATCAAGTTGATCAGTCTCAATATTGCAAGTGTAGTGCTTTAAGTTCCAAATGCATGCTCATGAACGTTTATGCCACATATATCGATTAGATATCCTAATAGCACATAGACACATACACAGAGAATGCATAGAAGCATAGTCAGTTTGTCCTCAAGGCTCTATAGGAACGAACTGCTCTGATACCATAATGTAACACCCTACTACACAGAGCTTTATGCTTAAGTCATAGAACAGAGGTAGTGTGATGTTACGGACCTCTAAAATAAAATACGTACGTATGATAGTGGAAAAATATAATATACTAGGAGCCTTAAAAAATGGGTAAAGTAAAATCGCAAAATAAAAAGCATAACGCTCAGGAACGGAATTACTTGTGTGCTAAGAAACCTAAAGATCATAAATATGAATAAGCGAAAAAGTGGATAGATAGCCAAGAATATAGCATAACTAGCTCCTGACTCAGCCTGCGAAGCCAAGGCTAGCCGAAGAATATTTGTATTATCCCAAAATACCCAAAATACAGAAATAAAGCCTTAACTCTTCTTAAACCTCTAAGAAGGACAAAATAAACAAGTTTCTTGGAGAGAAAGCTAAGCATATATCTACATAAACTAATAATCAAAAGAACCTAAGGACTACTCTGCTTCAGGAATCCAGACGCCTAGCGAGAAGCCTCTCGACCTGCATTTGAAAATAACAACACAGTATGCGGTGAGAACCGGAGGTTCTCAGCATGGTAAAGGTGCCACACATATAATATATAAGGTGCTGGAAATGCCAGAGACAATCCTAGAACGCCAACACTCAGTTATAAAACTTAAACTCTAAGCAGAAGCTATAACAAGGGTAGGTGTTCTAAGGAATTTTAAACTTACCTAGTTAAACCTAATGTTATTACCAAACCGGTCCATCCTTCCTCCGCTCCTCCATCACTAATGATTTAGCAGAGATAGACAACCAAACAATTTCAAGCACAAGTAGAAATAAGTAGTGCAGGTAGCAAATACAGTAGTTAGCAGAGTATATGTTCAGTTAGGCAATCCCAAGTAATACATAGCAAACAAGACAAACAGAATGCACATGATGTATGCCTGTCCTATGGCTGATAAACCACCACCACGAATCACCTCTTTTCTCCTCCACCGTCACTGAACCACCATCAGCGAGCAACCCCTCTCTCTCTTCTCTGCTCGTTCTTCCTCTTCTTCTCTCACTACAACAAATAAGGATTTTCGTAGCGGTCAAAAACCATTGCCATAGATCGAAAAACCTTTGCTAAAATTTTAGGCAACACTTTGGCAACAGTTTTTGACCTGTGGTATATGCGGCCGTTGCCAATGCTCAAAGGCAACGGCAACCAAAAAACCGTTGCCATAGTTACTAGCATAGGCAACGGTTTTGACAATAATTTTTAGAGAACGATTTACAACCATTACTGGATAGGCAACGGTTTAGAACCATTCTTTTTTATGACGTAACTGTTTAAAATCATAACTAGATAGACAACAATTTTAAACTGTTGTAGTTTTGTTATTCACAAAGACAACGGTTTAAAAGCGTTGTCTTTAGTATTGTTTTTTTGCAACGGTTTTAATACCATTGTCATTTTATAACTGCCTTTGACCACGGTTTTAACACCATTGTCTTTGGCAACTTTTGACAATGACAACGGTGTTTTCTAGTTATATATTTCTTTATTTACAATAGTTTTCTCATGTTGCATTGAAATTAGTATTTCAACTATTTTTTAGTGTCAATAGATTAATATTCCAACTATTTGAATCAAATCACTAAAGAAAACTAATTGAACATTTGATTTATAACGTACTCTATAAGATTCATACATGTTTGTGACCTATAAAAACAAAGATTTTAGAAGTCAAATAAATTAAGATACTTTAAAATCACATAAAAAAAGTTTAAGTCATAACAATATCTAATCATAAACAAAAGAGATTTGATATATTACAATAGCAAATAGACTCCCCATCATCTCCATAAATTGGTAATTTTTACTCTCTAGTGTTTGATTTTCACAATGTGTGATTAAGTTCTCCCTCACCTTCATAATGATTTTTCTGTAAACAAAAAAATTAGCAAATTAAATATAATAATAAACCTAATGCTAATATTGCTTACTAATAGAGAGAGGGGATGGGGGAAAGAAAGATAACTGCTAATGATTTTCCTAATGAATTTTCTTATTAATAGCTAGATCATAATAACTAATATTAATTTGGTCAAGAAAATTAATAATCTTATTTAAATATAATACAAGAAGAAACAAACTACCAATGAAAAGACAAGTAAACCATCATTTGAGATTGTAAAATATGTCTAAAGAGGCTGCCATTAACAATTATTCTTGTGCTTCAGTTCAGTTGTGCTGATCAAGCAAGATGGAAGATTTCTTACTAATAAACCATCATTTAATTCCATAGAAAAAGTCAATATATGATTTTGACTCTTGTGTTGATCAAGAACATTAATAAGCTCGAGGAATTAAATTAAATCTTAGTTTTTTCAAAGAAAACTTCAATTAAATTCTATCATAGTGTAAGTTTTTCTTGATCCATATAGCTCAAGGATATGTTTGGTTCACCTTTTACTTGTAAAAGGTATGCATAATTTAGTTATAATAGAACATTATCATTCAAAACAGAAATTATGCTAAAGTTGTTATAAATTATGCTATCTTAGGACAGAAACACAAAAATATTGACAGACACAAACTTGTTTCAAGAAAGAGACAGATACATGGATATAAATAGAGACATGACCATTTTATTTTATCTCTATCTCCTTTTTTATATTTTCTGCTATGAGACACTTAGCAAACTTGGAGTTAATGGTGGAACATATACCTATTCGGCCAATGAATGTTGTGTCAACCAATGAAGCAATAGGATCAGCTGTCAAAGCCATAGCAGAAGGCACTACAATTGGCAATGTTTTCCAACCAAGGTTGTCTCAAGTATGAAGTAAGAAGAAAATAAAAAAAAGTCAAGAATTACATCTGTAGAAGAGAAAAGACAACACAATTCAATTAACACTTCTGCAATCCACATTCAATTCAAGAAGGAAAAAAAAGAGTTCTGATAAACAAAAGAACAAATCAAACAGCAATTTCATGATCAAATTCAGAAAGAAAACCCTAAAGAATTCTTATACTTTATCTTTTCTACAAAGATCTCTGATCTATATGAAAAACTAACACAAATTTTATTGCACCCTTTGTTTGGTCTTTGAATCACAATAAAAATTTCACCCCAAAAAACTCAAAAGCAATGAGAAACATGATATTAAATGGTGAAGTCAATTTTATCCCCTAACCCTGTATTTCAACACTAATTTAAAGCACACTCACCATTTTTCTTTAACTGGCATAATGTCTTCGCAAGTAAGGTAAAGAGCCATTACATACCTCATCGCCGGGAGAACAAACTACAAGCACTTCCTGAGCAATACTCTGCTTTGCTCCATTGCTTACCACAATCTGATCAAGAGTATATGTAATTCCATTCTCCTCTGCAATAAAAATTCAGGAAAATTGTCAAAAGCCACATAAGCCCCCATCTCGAAAATTAGTAAAGAAAAAATTAACCAAAGTAACCAAAACACAAGAACTTAAAGTGCATAAATTAGCTAACCCTTCAACTTATGACAAATCGCTCTGCACAATTCAAATGTTCCGGTATTAGGGGTATACCGTCTATATTCTTCGCGAATAGCATTCTACCATACTTACCACACATTAATCAAACATTCACATGATCATTACTTCATGATCATAATTTCATTATCATACACCTAAATAAAATAGCAGAAAGATGTAGCAATAAAAGTACAATTCACACAAAAATAAAATGAGAATTCACCTCAGCTATGATGGCAGGTGTATCGAAATAATTGACACACGTGAAGTTTTCCAAATAAGAAATAATGAAAAACCTGTAAGGTAGTATTTTCATAAAAAAAAATCTCACTGAGTTACATGACACAATCAAGATGAGACTTGAACCTGAAACTTATAATCTAGCCTCATGAAACCACATGTTCCTACAAGCTACACAGAACACAATTTGAAAAAAGGATTCACAATAAAAAATTGACTTGCCTGATCTATAGGATTGTTACAGAGCAATAAGAGTTCATAAATGGTGGTTCTGGTAACTAGGGTACAACCAACTCACCATGAACGACGGCGGTGACCAGGAATTCTGGAGGCGGCGGCGGCAGAGGAACGACTCCTCCTCTGTTGCGTCACTTTCTCACATGCGTCCCTTCCTTCTTCTCTGCGGTAACATCAACAGTGATCTCCTCTCCCTGTTTGGTTCCTTCCAGCGACACTGGCGGCTTCCATCAAAGGTAGCATCGGCAAGGCGCGGCGACGGCGGCAACGAAGATGAGCTCCTTCTCTTCCTCGCATCGCGCGTTCTTTGCGTGTCTCTCTCTTTCACTCTCGTTTTCCTTCAAGGTCAGCGGCGACAGTGGCTGTGGTCACCACCAGCAGCGCCTCTTCCTTGCCCTCTCCTTCCCATTCTCTGATCCTCCCTCGAGCTCCCCCTCTTCTCTCATTTCTCCTTCTCTCTGTTTTCCCTTCTGTAACTGTATGTGTGTATTTAAATTATGTTAGGGTTAGACATTATAAAATCAGGATTTTATTTGGGAATTAGAGTTATAATAAAATATATATGAGTAATATAATTATTTTATAAAATATTTGAGATAGAATAATAATTTAGAATTCAAATATAATATTGTAAAGATTATTTTTAGAGCATAAACTTTTATTTATTAATATATCAATGAGCTTAAATAATTATTTTTAATTTTAAATTATAAAATAAATATATTAATCACATTTTGTGAAATACATTTTAAACTCAAAATTATTAATTATTCAAATTAAATGATATAACTTTTCATTATTTTTCTATTACCAAACCTTTAATTTTAATTTATATAAAATAAATAATTATAGTAAAAAATATACATAAATATCAATTGATTTAAACTTGAAGTATTTATAAAAATCAATTTAATCATTCTTAATAAATTATTTTTCTAAGAACTCAAATTAATAAAATAAACCATAATTTATTCATAATAGAAATTACTTATATTAAATTATATATAGTTCTTCCATTATTGAATTTTTAATTTCAAATTATGTGAAATAACCAATTATAAAAATTACACAAGAATATTAATTAACTTAACTCCAAATATTAATAAAACTAATTTAATTACTCTAAATTGATTAATTTCTAAATATAAAGAGTTCATATTAATAAAATAAGTCATAACTTTTTCATAATAAAAGTTACTCAAATTAATCTGTACAATTTTTTCTTAGTTTTTTCAATCACTAAAATTATGCAAAATATTCAATTATAATAAAATTATATGTTAAATTTTAGAGCGGGAATTGAATGGAACAAAAACTAATATTTGTTTTAAATTTATTTTCTCCATAAATAATAATTGTTAAATTATTTAAACAACATTAGAAAATTATTTCTTAATAAAAAAAACTGATGTAATAATTATAAAATCGTTCTTTAAAATAGTCAAAGAGAACGATTTTATTTTGTTGCTATAACGTAGTGAAAAATTGAACTTCAACAGCGACATCGTAAAAACCGTTCTCTAAAATAATCTAACAGAATGGTTTTAAAGCGTTACAATATTGGCAACGATTTTTATGCGTATCCTTTGTACAAATATTTAAACAATAATAAAAAACCGTTGCCTAAAAACAAATCATTATAACGGTTATAAAACTATTCTTTAAAATAGTTAAAGAGAACGGTTTTATTTTGTTGCTATAACATAGTGAAAAATTAAACTTCAGCAGCAACAATTTAAAAAACCGTTGTCTAAAATCATCTAAGAGAACGGTTTTAAGGCGTTACAAATTTTGGCGTTGCTAAAGGCCACATTTGTGGTAGTGTCTTTTCTTGCCTCCTCCTCTTCGCAAACCAAAGACTGCAGAACCGTAGCAAATCCTCTTCCACTGGTGAGCTCTGGCGCGTTCCGGTGACCACCCCTTCGCTGCTCTATTGCTCTAGCGACACTACAGCACAGCTGCAACCTCCTCCCCCCTGCCTTCTTATTTCTCTGTTCTTTAGTTTTTAGGCTTTTGCAAAATCTCGTTTTGATATTCTCCATTTTAATTCATTACAGTTTAGTTAGGGTTTAATTCTTACTTAGTAATTTTAGATAGTCAAGCTAGTTTCTGTTGATTAGGTTAGTTTAGATTAAAATTAGGATTCTCTTATGAGCATTTATCTTAGTTCACAGGTAATTAAGCATGCTATTAAGATTCTTGGGTCTGGAATTTCAATTTGTTTAGGCTGGCTTGATTGATTTTCTGTTGAATTTCAGGTTCTCCATGGCTTCTCCACTGAGGTGGCTTCTCAACGCTGGATACTGATTCAGCAATCTCTGGTTCTACACGCTGATTCTAGTATTTTTTCCCCTTTGATTTCTTCAATTTCTATGTAAACTACAGCATGATTAATTTCCGTAATTCGTTGAGTTAACTAGTTCATAGAAAATCAATTCATTATTTTTTTGTTTGTTTGTTCTGTTGGCCACTTTGATTGAGTTTAAATAGTTCATAGAGAATAACACAGATAGCATATATAATGGAAACAACTTTTACTTTAAGCTTCCAATTGCATGTCT
Source organism: Arachis hypogaea (assembly GCF_003086295.3). Classification (NCBI taxonomy): domain Eukaryota; kingdom Viridiplantae; phylum Streptophyta; class Magnoliopsida; order Fabales; family Fabaceae; genus Arachis; species Arachis hypogaea. The sequence goes on from NC_092050.1 coordinate 33,862,183, forward strand.
CTGATTCTGTGATACTCCAATCTTTATTAATGTTTTTTTGCTCACATGCTATTTCAAATTTAGGTGAAATGTGGAGTTAGATGGAAATTAGATCCCCTTTGTAATGCTATGGGATACATAGATAGAGAGGTGCTTGGAATCAACCACATGTATAAGCATCCAGCTTGGAAGAGAATTCTAATAATAAGTAATTGAAAATATCTTTACATAGTTTGAGTTATGATGACATGTAATATAATTATGATATGCACTTGTAGCTTAATATCAGCTATTTTGTCCATAATCATTGGATTGCATTTTGGACAAGTACTCATACACATGCAGGTGAGTGATGAAGCCATTGAATCAAAGCAATTATCTAATAATCTTTGATTTTCAGGTTGATATTTAGAGCTTGAAACTATGGTTCATGCCTTTGAAATGGATTAGCATGAATGCCATGTTTGTGTACGTTATGGCAGCTAAGGGCATCTTTGCAGGATTCATTAATCTTTCTTGTTTGAATTCAATTAATTGTGAATAGATATTATATTATGTGACACTAACTATATGCAATATCTTTCTCGTGGTAAGGAATGACGATTTTGCAATATCCTCACTCTTTTTGTCAAAAACTTACTTCTCTGCTTATATGGTTGGATTATATCAAGTTCATTCACTTTTTAATTAATTAGCTAACTCCATACTCCTAGGTGAGCAAATAAGATGAAGAATAAGTACATCAACCAACTCATTATCAAAATGCTGGAAGTTCAAATAACTTCATCTAGAATTTTTATTTTATTTGTACACACGAGTGGCACATGGTCATGGATTTATGTCTCTATTAAACGTAGGAAAAAGCTACATAAATATATTTTTCATTCTGAGTGGTTTGGTTCCTTTTGGATTGTAGATTGTTGTAGATTGATTCTTTGTTGTTTATGAAGTAACTTCAACAATACTTTAAAGTACAATTTTTTTAATAGTTATTGAAAATTTGAGAAATTTTAGTATTATTATTAACAGGCTAATTTGAACCACCTAAGTAGGAATCAGAGGCCATTCTATGGTTTGGAAGGACATTTTGAAAGGATAAATCAGCATCCAGTTATGTTGCAATAATTGTATATTTTTCTAATTTATATTTATAAATTGATAAATTAATATCTTCCATTAGATATTATTTCTAGCTTATTTTCTTCTTTGCAGAATGCAGGGGGTTATTTTTTCTCCATAGGAATTACAGAGGTTCTTAATAAAAATTGTGTGATAGAATTAAGTGCCAATGATGTAGAGTATTTTAATTCAAAGGTAAGATTATTAAGTAGGTAATCAAAAGAGTGGTGGTTGCTTCCTAGTTAGTTATAGTCATGATGATTATGCTTTAACTTGTTTAAGCACTTTAACCCAAATTTTACAATGGTACATATGTTGGGTAGCAGAGTTAGTCTTGATATACAACTTTTTAAAATTTGTTTGATATATTTCACTCTTTTATAAGAGCCCTGGAAAGATTATTAGTGTTATTATCCTTACATTTGAAGCTCTAACTCAATTTGGAGTTGCTACAATCACTACTAAGAATGGTGATGTGGAAGCATCATATAGTTTGATGGTATTGTGTTTTGACATTTTTGTCGTAATTTCTCACCTTCTTAAGGTCTACGTTAATATTCTTGGCATCTAATTTTGTTATCCTTTGCTCTCTTTACTTGGAACATGGAATGATCATTTGATCATTTTTTCTTTATTAAAACTTGGATGTGTTAGTCGAATTCTACTTTATTGAATTGATGGCAATGCTCCTAAACTTGCTTAAGTTTTATAAAGTCTACAAAACTAGAATAAAATATGCTTGGGATTCAATATTTAGTTTTAACACTATTGTTCTATCTTACAGTTTGATTGCTCTAAGGATGTCACCTTAATGGTTGGATGAATTTTCTGAGATAAAGGCGATTCTTGGCACAATGGTGAAGCATAAAGTCCTTGAATTATTTGGGTAGTACACCGACCCCATTGTGCACAAGGCCATCTTCCTCTGGCAATCATGATCCGCAACAAAAATAATGACTTTCAGCCAATGTTATTAGATACTATTGAATTTAAATTGTTTTAGTGCTTTATGTTTATTTTTTTCAAATTATGAAATTTTGCTTTATATTGAATCTTCAACTTATGACAATCTCTTTATATAAGTTATGTTTGCATATATAATTTGGTTTATGTTATTTGGTTGTTTTATTTGGTTGGAAGTTCTTTAAATTAATCGGTAACTAATAAAATAAAGTTGAATAAAAATAATATTTTAAAAGAGGCAAAATAATAAAAGAAAGTTAGAATTTTAATGGAAATCCTGAATTCAGCGGCGGTTTCAAACCGCCGCAAAATGATCATATTGTATGTTTCCTGGCATTTAGTGGCGGTTTTCAACCGCCGCAAAACAGACGTCGGTTTCAACTCCTTGCCATTTAGCGGCGGTTTGTAACCGCCACAAAATCATTTTTATTTAGCGGTGGTTATTTCAGCGGTTAGCTAAAACCGCCGCTAACTGTTTACACGCGGCCTATCTTTCAGCGTTTGGTTTAACCGTTGTAACACCCTACTACATAGAGCTTTACGCTTAAGCTGTAAAACAGAGGTAGTGTGGTATTATAGACCTCTAAAATAAAATATGTACGCATGATAACGGAAAAATATAATATACTAGGAGCCTTGTAAAACGGGTAAAGCAAGATTGCAAAATAAAAAGTGCAACGCTCAGGAACGGAATTACTTGCGTGCTAAGAAACCTAAAGATCATTGATGAGCGGATAATTTATACGCTTTTTGGCATTGTTTTTAGTATGTTTTTAGTAGGATCTAGTTACTTTTAGGGATGTTTTCATTAGTTTTTATGCTAAATTCACATTTCTGGACTTTACTATGAGTTTGTGTGTTTTTCTGTGATTTCAGGTATTTTCTGGCTGAAATTGAGGGACTTGAGCAGAAATCAGATTCAGAGGTTGAAGAAGGACTACTGATGCAGTTGGATTCTGACCTCCCTGCACTCAAAGTGGATTTTCTGGAGCTACAGAACTCGAAATGGCACGCTTCCAATTGCGTTGGAAAGTAGACATCCAGGGCTTTCCAGCAATATATAATAGTCCATACTTTGGCCAAAAATAGATGACGTAAACTAGCGTTCAACACTAGCTTTCTACCCAAATCTGGCGTCCAGCGCCAGAAAAGGAGCCAAAACCAGAGTTGAACGCCCAAACTGGCACAAAAGCTGGCGTTCAACTCCAAGAAGGACCTCTACACGTGCAACACTCAGGCTCAGTCCAAACACACACCAAGTGGGCCCAGGAAGTGGATTTATGCATCAATTACTTACTCATGTAAACCCTAGTAGCTAGTTTATTATAAATAGGGCCTTTTACTAGTGTATTAGAGGTCTTTTTGACCATCTTTGGTCTCAGTTTTAATCCATTGTTCATCTTAGGAGAATATTGATCACGCTTTAGGGGGCTGGCCATCTCGGCCATGCCTGGACCTTTCACTTATGTATTTTCAACGGTAGAGTTTCTACACTCCATAGATTAAGGTGTGGAGCTCTGCTGTTCCTCAAAGATTAATGCAAAGTACTACTGTTTTCTATTCAATTCTTCTTATTTCGCTTCTAAGATATCTATTCGCACCCAAGAACGGGATGAAGGTGATGATTATGTGTGACGCTCATCATCCTTCTCTCTTATGAACGCGTGCCTGACAAACACTTCTGTTCTACATGAATTAAGCTAGAATGAGTATCTCTTAGATCTCCTAACCAGAATCTTCGTGGCGTAAGCTAGAATGATGGCGGCATTCAAGAGAATCCGGAAAGTCTAAACCTTGTCTGTGGTATTCCGAGTAGGATTCAATGATTGAATGACTGTGACGAGCTCCGAACTCGCGATTGCAGGGCGTTAGTGACAGACGCAAAAGGATAGTAAATCCTATTCCAGCATGATCGAGAACCGACAGATGAATAGCCGTGCTGTGATAGGGTGCGTGAGCATATTATTCACTGAGAGGATAAGATGAAGCCATTGGCAAGGGTGATGCCTCCAGACGATTAGCTGTGCCGTGACAGGGCATTGGATCATTTTCCCGAGAGATGACCAAAAGTAGCCATTGACAGTGGTGATGTATCACATAAAGCCAGCCATGGAAAGGAGTAAGACTGATTGGATGAAGATAGCAGGAAAGCAGAGGTTCAGAGGAACGAAAAGCATCTCCATTCACTTATCTGAAATTCCCACCAATGATTTACATAAGTATCTCTATCCCTATTTTATTATTTATTATTCGAAAACACCATTATCACTTTATATCTGCCTGACTGAGATTTACAAGGTGACCATAGCTTGCTTCATACCAACAATCTCCGTCGGATTCGACCCTTACTCACGTAAGGTATTACTTAGACGACCCAGTGCACTTGCTGGTTAGTTGTATCGAAGTTGTGACAATTATAAATTAAGATCAGAGCACCAAGCTTTGGAGCCATTACCAGGATTTGTTTGAGCCTGGAGATCACAATTTCGTGCACCAAGTTTTTGGCGCCGTTGCTGGGGATTGTTTGAGTTTTCGGCAAGCTTTTGGTCCGGTAACATCAGTGCCAAATTTTGATCCGGCAACAACACCAAGTTTTTGGCGCCGTTGCTGGGGATTGTTTGAGTTTGGACAACTGACGGTTCATCTTGTTGCTCAGATTAGGTAATTTTCTTTTTGTTTTGTTTTAAAAAATTTTTCAAAAAAAATATTTTCAAAAATCTCTCATCTGTTTTCGAAAAAAAATAAAAATGTTTTCAAAAATTTTATTCAAGATTTTTGAGAATGAATTCTAGTGTTTCATGAAGCATGTGAAGCCTGGCTGGCTGTAAAGCCATGTCTAAATTCTTTTGGACTGAGGCTTCCAAACCATCAGAGGTAAGTTACATACTTGATAAATGATGAGCAGCAATTTGTTATCAAGATCAATATACTCTGGTGTTAAATGCTGAAGCTTGGCTGGCCATTGGCCATGTCTAGTGTTTTGGACTGGAGCTTTCTTTGAAAGCTTGGCTGGCTAGTGAGCCATGTCTAATTCCTGGACTGAAGCTTTAGACTAAGAATGCAAGATTCCTGGAATTCATATTAAAAATTTTGGAATCCTTATTTTTTCTTTTTCATATAATTTTCGAAAAAAAAATCCAAAAAAAATTTAGAAAATCATAAAAATCAAAAATATTTTTCTGTTTCTTGTTTGAGTCTTGAGTCATATTATAAGTTTGGTGTCACTTGCATATGCATCTTGCATTTTTTTTCGAAAATATCATGCATTCATGGTGTTCTTCATGATCTTCAAGTTGTTCTTGGTAAGTCTTCTTGTTTGATCTTGATGATTTTTTGTTTTGTGTCTTTTCATGTTTATCATATGCATTCTTGAATTCTTAGTGTCTAAGCATTAAAGAATTCTAAGTTTGGTGTCTTGCATGTTTTCTTTGCATTAAAAATTTTTCAAAAATATGTTCTTGATGTTCATCTTGACATTCAAAGTGTTCTTGGTGTTCATCTTGACATTCATATCATTCATACATGCATTCATTGTTTTGATTCAAAAATTTCATGCATTGCATCTTTTTAGTGTTTTTCTCTTGCATCATAAAAATTCAAAAATCAAAAAAATATCTTTCCTCTTTTCTCTCATCAAATTCGAAAATTTGGATTGACTTTTTCAAAAATTTTTAAAAATCAAATTGTTTCTCATGAGTCAAATCAAATTTTCAATTTGAAAATCTTATCTTTCTCAAAATCTTTTTCAAAAAATCAAATCTTTTTCAAAATTATTAGTTATTTCCGAAAATTCCAAAAATATTTTTCAAAAATCTTTTTCTTATTTTTATATCAAATTTTTGAAAATAACATAATCAATTAATGTTTGATTAAAAAATTTGAAGTTTGTTACTTGCTTGTTAAGAAAGATTCAAACTTTAAGTTCTAGAATCATATCTTGTGATTTCTTATGAATCAAGTCATTAATTGTGATTTTAAAAATCAAATCTTTTTCAAAACTAATTTTATCATATCTTTTCAAAAATATCTTCTTATCTTATCTTTTTCAAAAATATCTTTTCAAATATCTTTTCTAACTTCCTAACTTCTTATCTTTTCAAAATTTGTTTCAACTAACTAACTAACTTTTTGTTTGTTTCTTAACTTTTTCAAAACCACCTAACTAACTCTCTCTCTCTCATTTTCGAAAATATCTTCCCTCTTTTTCAAAAATTTCTTTTTAATTAACTAATTATTTTTATTTTTTATTTTTAATTTCAAAAATTTTCGAAAAAAAAAAATACTAACAATTTTCAAAAACCATTTTCAAAAATCACTAACTCCTTTTCAAAAATTTTCGAAAATTCCCTCCTTCTCTCTCATCTTATTCTATTTATTTATTTATCTACTAACATCTCTCCCTCACATCATCACCAAATTCGAACCCCCTCTTCTATCTGTGTTCGAATTTCTTCCTCTTTTCTTCTACTCACATAAGGGAACCTCTATACTGTGGTAAAGAGAATCTCTATTATTATTATTTTTCTGTGCCCTCTTCTTTGTCATATGTGCAGGAGCAAGGATAAGAACATTCTTGTGGAAGCAGATCCAGAACCTGAAAGGACTCTGAAGAGAAAACTAAGAGAAGCTAAATTACAACAATCCAGAGAAAACCTTTCAGAAATTTTCGAACAGGAAAAGGAGATGGCAGCCGAAAATAATAATAATGTAAGGAAGATGCTTGGTGACTTTACTGCGCCTAATTCCAATTTACATGGAAGAAGCATCTCCATTCCTGCCATTGGAGCAAACAATTTTGAGCTGAAACCACAATTAGTTTCTCTGATGCAGCAGAACTGCAAGTTTCATGGACTTCCATCCGAAGATCATTTTCAGTTCTTAACTGAATTCTTGCAGATATGTGATACTGTTAAGACTAATGGACTAGATCCTGAAGTCTACAGGCTCATGCTTTTCCCTTTTGCTGTAAGAGACAGAGCTAGATTATGGTTGGATTCTCAACCCAAAGACAGCCTGAACTCTTGGGATAAGCTGGTCACGACTTTCTTAGCCAAGTACTCTCCTTCTCAAAAGCTGAGCAAGCTTAGAGCTGATGTTCAAACCTTCAGACAGAAAGAAGGTGAATCCCTCTATGAAGCTTGGGAAAGATACAAACAGTTGACCAAAAAGTGTCCTTCTGACATGCTTTTAGAATGGACCATCCTGGATATATTCTATGATGGTTTATCTGAGCTATCAAAGATGTCACTGGACACTTCTGCAGGTGGATCCATTCACCTAAAGAAAACGCCTGCAGAAGCTCAAGAACTCATTGACATGGTTGCTAATAACCAGTTCATGTACACTTCTGAAAGGAATCCTGTGAGTAATGGGACGCCTATGAAGAAGGGAGTTCTTGAGGTTGATACTCTGAATGCCATATTGGCTCAGAATAAAATATTGACTCAGCAAGTCAATATGATTTCTCAGAATCTGCATGGAATGCAAGCTGCATCCAACAGTACTCAAGAGGCTTCTTATGAAGAAGAAGCTTATGATCCTGAGAACCCTGCAATAGCAGAGGTGAATTACTTAGGTGAACCTTATGGAAACACCTATAACTCATCATGGAGAAATCATCTAAATTTCTCATGGAAGGATCAAAAGCCTCAACATGGCTTTAATAATGGTGGAAGAAACAGGTTTAACAATAATAAACCTTTTCCATCATCCACTCAGCAACAGACAGAGAACTCTGAACAAAATACTTCTAATTTAGCAAACTTAGTCTCTGATCTATCTAAAGCCACTGTAAGTTTCATGAATGAAACAAGATCTTCCATTAGAAATATGGAAGCACAAGTGGGCCAGCTGAGTAAAAGGATCACTGAAATCCCTCCTAGTACTCTCCCAAGCAATACAGAAGAGAATCCAAAAGGAGAGTGCAAGGCCATTGACATAAGCGCCATGGCCGAACCTGTGAGGAGAGGAGAGGACGTGAATCCCAAGGAGGAAGACCCCCTGGGACGTCCAGTGGTCAATAAGGAGCTTCCCTCTAAGGAACCAAAGGAATATGAGACTCATCTAGAGACCATAGAGATTCCATTGAACCTCCTTATGCCCTTAATGAGCTCTGATGAGTATTCCTCTTCTGAAGAGAATGAGGATGTTACTGAAGAGCAAACTGCCAAGTTTCTTGGTGCAATCATGAAGCTGAATGCCAAATTATTTGGCATTGATACTTGGGAAGTTGAACCTCCCTTGTTCATCAATGAATTAAGTGATCTGGATCAACTGATATTACCTCAGAAGAGACAGGATCCTGGAAAGTTCATGATACCCTGTACCATAGGCACCATGATCTTTAAGGCTCTGTGTGACCTTGGTTCAGGAATAAACCTCATGCCCCTCTCTGTAATAGAGAAACTGGAAATCTATGGGGTGCAAGCTGCTAAAATCTCACTAGAGATGGCAGACAGCTCAAGAAAACAGGCTTATGGACAAGTAGAAGATGTATTAGTAAAGGTTGAGGGCCTTTACATACCTACTGATTTCATAGTCCTGGATACTGGAAAGGAAGAGGATGAATTCATCATCCTAGGAAGACCTTTCCTGGCCACTGCAAGAGCTGTAATTGATGTTGACAGAGGTGAAATAGTCCTTCAATGGAATGAGGACTCCCTTGTGTTTAAAACTCAAGGATCTCCCTCTGCAACCATGAAGAGGAAGCAGAAAAAGCTTCTCTCAAAGCAGAGTCAACCAGAGCCCCCACAATCAAACTCTAAGTTTGGTGTTGGGAGGCCACAACCAAACTCTAAGTTTGGTGTTGAACTCCCATATCCAAACTCTAAGTTTGGTGTTGGAGAGTCTCAACAAAGCTCTGCACATCTGTGAGGCTCCATGAGAGCCCACTGTCAAGCTATTGACATTAAAGAAGCGCTTGTTGGGAGGCAACCCAATGTTTATCTAATTCTTATTTTTATTATTTTTCATGTTTTCTTAGGTTCATGATCATGTGGAGTCACAAAATAAATATAAAAATTGAAAACGGAATCAAAAACAGCAGAAGAAAAATCACACCCTGGAGGAGCATCTGTCTAGCGTTCAGTGCCAGAACAGAGCATGGTTCTGGCGCTGAACGCCCAAAATGGGCAGCTTCTGGGCGCTGAACGCCAGAACAGGCATGGTTCTGGCGTTCAACGCCAGAAATGGCACACAGATGGGCGTTGAACGCCCAAAATGGCCACCAACCTGGCGCTAAACGCCCAGAGTTGGGTACAAAGGCATTTTTACATGCCTAATGGGTGCATGGATGTAGATCCTTGAACACCTCAGGATCTGTGGACCCCACAGGATCCACTCAGGATCTGTGGACCCCACAGGATCCCCAACTACTTCCACTCACTTCTTCTCACCACTCTCTTTCACACAACTCCATAAACACTCTTCCCCAAAAACCCTTCACCAATCACCTCAATCTCTCTTCCCCATCATCTCTCCACCACTCACATCCATCCACTCTTCCCCATAAACCTACCTCATAAACTCCACCTACCTTCAAAATTCAAAACCAATTTCCCACCCAAACCCACCCATATGGCCGAACTTTAACCCCCCTTCCTTCCCTATATAAAGACCTCCATTCTTCATCAAATTCACACAACACACCCCTCTACACCCTTCTTGGCCGAAACCACATCTCCCTCTCCCTCTCCATATTTCTTCTTCTTCTTCTTCTATTATTTTGTTTATTGCTCGAGGGCGAGCAATATTCTAAGTTTGGTGTGGTAAAAGCATAGCTTTTTTGTTTTTCCATTACCATTGATGGCATCCAAGACCGGAGAATCCTCTAGAAGAGGGAAAGGGAAGACAAAAGCTTCCACATCCGAGTCATGGGAGATGGAAAGATTCATCTCCAAAGCCCATCAAGACCACTTCTATGATGTTGTGGCCAAGAAGAAGGTGATCCCCGAGGTCCCTTTCAAACTCAAAAGAAATGAGTATCCGGCGATCCGACATGAAATTCAAAGAAGAGGTTGGGAAGTTCTAACAAATCCCATCCAACAAGTCGGCATCCTAATGGTTCAAGAGTTCTATGCTAATGCATGGATCACCAAGAACCATGATCAAAGTAAGAACCCGGATCCAAAGAACTATGTTACAATGGTTCGGGGGAAGTACTTAGATTTTAGTCCGGAAAATGTGAGGTTGGCGTTCAACTTGCCATACATGGAAGAGAATGCACGCCCCTACACAAGGAGAGTCAACTTTGATCAAAGGTTGGACCAAGTCCTTATGGACATATGTGTAGAAGGAGCTCAATGGAAGGTTGACTCCAAAGGCAAGCCGGTTCAACTAAGAAGATTGGACCTCAAGCCTATAGCTAGAGGATGGTTGGAGTTCATTCAATGCTCAATCATTCCCACTAGCAACCGGTCTGAAGTTACTATAGACCGGGCCATCATGATCCATAGCATCATGATTGGAGAAGAGGTGGAAGTTCATGAGATTATACCTCAAGAACTCTACAAGGTGGCTGACAAATCCTCCACTATGGCAAGGTTAGCCTTTCTTCACCTCATTTGCCACCTATGCAATTCGGCTGGGATTGACATAGAGGGAGATATCCTCATTAAAGAGGACAAGCCCATCACTAAGAAAAAGATGGAGCAAGCAAGAGAGCCCAATCATGGAGCTCAAGAGGCGCAAGAAGCTCATTTCCATGAGATCCCAGAGATGCCTCAAATGCACTTTCCTCCACAAAATTATTGGGAGGAAATCAACACCTCCCTAGGAGAATTGAGTTCCAATATGGGACAACTAAGGGTGGAACATCAAGAGCACTCCATCATGCTTCATGAAATAAGAGAAGATCAAAAAGCAATGAGGGAGGAGCAACAAAGACAAGGAAGAGACATAGAAGAGCTCAAGGACATCATTGGTTCCTCAAGAAGGAAACGCCACCATCACTAAGGTGGATTCATTCCTTGTTCTTGCTTTCTCTGTTTTTCGTTTTCTATATTATGTGCTTATCTATGTTTGTGCCTTCATTACATGATCATTAGTAGTTAGTAACTTTGTCTTAAAGATATGAATGTCCTATGAATCCATCACCTCTCTTAAAAGAAAAATGTTTTAATACAAAAGAACAAGAAGTACATGAGTTTCGAATTTATCCTTGAACTTAGTTTAATTATATTGATGTGGTGACAATGCTTCTTGTTTTCTGAATGTATGCTTGAACAGTACATATGTCTTTTGAAGTTGTTGTTTAAGAATGTTAAATATGTTGGCTCTTGAAAGAATGATGACTAGGATACATGTTATTTGATAATCCAAAAAATCATAAAAATGATTCTTGAAGCAAGAAAAAGCAGCAAAGAACAAAGCTTGCAGAAAAAAAAAAAGAAAAAAAAGGGGTGCGAAAAAAAAATAGAAAAAAAAATAGAAAGAAAAAGAAAAAGCAAGCAGAAAAAGCCAATAAACCTTAAAACCAAAAGGCAAGGGCAAATAAAAAGGATCCCAAGGCTTTGAGCATCAGTGGATAGGAGGACCTAAAGGAATAAAATCCTGGTCTAAGCGGCTAAACCAAGCTGTCCCTAACCATGTGCTTGTGGCGTGTAGGTGTCAAGTGAAAACTTGAGACTGAGCGGTTAAAGTCAAGGTCCAAAGCAAAAGAAGAGTGTGCTTAAGAACCCTGGACACCTCTAATTGGGGACTTTAGCAAAGCTGAGTCACAATCTGAAAAGGTTCACCCAATTATGTGTCTGTGGCATTTATGTATCCGGTGGTAATACTGGAAAACAAAGTGCTTAGGGCCACGGCCAAGACTCATAAAGAAGCTGTGTTCAAGAATCATCATACTGAACTAGGAGAGTCAATAACACTATTCGAAATCTGAAGTTCCTATAGATGCCAATCATTCTAAACTTCAATGGATAAAGTGAGATGCCAAAACTATTCAAGAGGCAAAAAGCTATAAGTCCCGCTCATATGATTGAAGCTCTGTTTCATTGATAGTTTGGAATTTATAGTATATTCTCTTCTTTTTATCCTATTTGATTTTCAGTTGCTTGGGGACAAGCAACAATTTAAGTTTGGTGTTGTGATGAGCGGATAATTTATACGCTTTTTGGCATTGTTTTTAGTATGTTTTTAGTAGGATCTAGTTAATTTTAGTGATGTTTTCATTAGTTTTTATGATAAATTCACATTTCTGGACTTTACTATGAGTTTGTGTATTTTTCTGTGATTTCAGGTATTTTCTGGTTGAAATTGAGGGACTTGAGCAGAAATCAGATTCAGAGGTTGAAGAAGGACTACTGATGCTGTTGGATTCTGACCTCCCTGCACTCAAAGTGGATTTTCTGGAGCTACAGAACTCGAAATGGCGCGCTTCTAATTGCGTTGGAAAGTAGACATCTAGGGCTTTCCAGAAATATATAATAGTCCATACTTTGGCCAAGAATAGATGACGTAAACTGGCGTTCAACGCTAGCTTTCTACCCAAATCTGGCGTCCAGCGCCAGAAAAGGAGCCAAAACCAGAGTTGAACGCCCAAACTGGCACAAAAGCTGGCGTTCAACTCCAAGAAGGACCTCTACACGTGAAACACTCAGGCTCAGCCCAAACACACACCAAGTGGGCCCAGGAAGTGGATTTATGCATCAATTACTTACTTATGTAAACCCTAGTAGCTAGTTTATTATAAATAGGACCTTTTACTAGTGTATTAGAGGTCTTTTTGACCATCTTTGGTCTCAGTTTTAATCCATTGTTCATCTTAGGAGACTATTGATCACGCTTTAGGGGGCTGGCCATCTCGGCCATGCCTGGACCTTTCACTTATGTATTTTCAACGGTAGAGTTTCTACACTCCATAGATTAAGGTGTGGAGCTCTGCTGTTCCTCAAAGATTAATGCAAAGTACTACTGTTTTCTATTCAATTCTTCTTATTTCGCTTCTAAGATATCTATTCGCACCCAAGAACGTGATGAAGGTGATGATTATGTGTGACGCTCATCATCCTTCTCTCTTATGAACGCGTGCCTGACAAACACTTCTGTTCTACATGAATTAAGCTAGAATGAGTATCTCTTAGATCTCCTAACCAGAATCTTCGTGGCGTAAGCTAGAATGATGGCGGCATTCAAGAGAATCCGGAAAGTCTAAACCTTGTCTGTGGTATTCCGAGTAGGATTCAATGATTGAATGACTGTGACGAGCTCCGAACTCGCGATTGCAGGGCGTTAGTGACAGACGCAAAAGGATAGTAAATCCTATTTCAGCATGATCGAGAACCGACAGATGAATAGCCGTGCCGTGACAGGGTGCGTGAGCATATTATTCACTGAGAGGATAAGATGAAGCTATTGGCAAGGGTGATGCCTCCAGACGATTAGCTGTGCCGTGACAGGGCATTGGATCATTTTCCCGAGAGATGACCGAAAGTAGCCATTGACAGTGGTGATGTATCACATAAAGCCAGCCATAGAAAGGAGTAAGACTGATTGGATGAAGATAGCAGGAAAGCAGAGGTTCAGAGGAACGAAAAGCATCTCCAGTCGCTTATCTGAAATTCCCACCAATGATTTACATAAGTATCTCTATCCCTATTTTATTATTTATTATTCAAAAACACCATTATCACTTTATATCTGCCTGACTGAGATTTACAAGGTGACCATAGCTTGCTTCATACCAACAATCTCCGTGGGATTCGACCCTTACTCACGTAAGGTATTACTTGGACGACCCAGTGCACTTGCTGGTTAGTTGTATCGAAGTTGTGACAATTATAAATTAAGATCAGAGCACCAAGCTTTGGAGCCATTACCAGGATTTGTTTGAGCCTGGAGATCACAATTTCGTGCACCAATCATAGATATGAATAAGCGAAATAGTGGATAGATAGCCAAGAATACAGCATAACTAGCTTCTGACTCAGTCTGTGAAGCCAAGGCTGGCCGAAGAATATTTACATACATATACAAGTATCCCAAAATACAGAAATAAAGCCTTAACTCTCCTTAAACCTCTAAGAGGGACAAAATAAACAAGTTTCTTGGAGAGAAAGCTAAGCATATATGTACATAAACTGATAATCAAAAGAACCCAGGGACCACTCCACTTCAGGAATCCAGACGCCTAGTGAGGAGCCTCTCAACCTGCATCTGAAAATAACAACACAGTATGGGGTAAGAACCGGAGGTTCTCAGCATGGTAAAGGTGCCACGCATATAATATATAAGTGCTGGAAATGCCAGAGGCAATCCTAGAATGCCAACACTCAGTTATAAAACTTAAACTCTAAGCAGAAGCCATAACAAGGGTAGGTGTTCTAAGGAATTTTAAACTTACTTACTTAAACCTAACGTTATTACCAAACCGGTCCATCCTTCCTCCGCTCCTCCATTACCAATGATTTAGCAGAGACAGACAACCAAACAATTTCAAGCACAAGTAGAAAATAGGTAGTGTAGGTAGCAAATACAGCAATTAGCAGAGTATATGTTTAGTTAGGCAATCCCTAGTAATGCATAGCAGACAAGACAAACAGAATGCACATGATGTATGCCTGTCCTATAGCTGATGAGGCTCATCTGTCAGTTATCAAGCCAACCCGACAAGTCCGAAAATCCTTGGACTGTCCCTTATTGCGCATCCCCATGAGTCTATGCATAACTTTTTCTAATTTCATTCATAGTTCATACATTCATTCATTCATTTATATCTCACTCAATGGGGGATATCCATTCCCAGGAATTTATACATGTCCGGTCACCCTTACGATGTAGGGTCAACAGAGTATCGATTTTCAACCTAGAACACGTGGTGGCAAGCCACGGTTCTGTTACCCAGGAAAACTCGTATCTCAGTTATCATTAAATTCATAAGCCACACAATACTCATAACCATTCATATTCATCATATAATGATTCATCTTAGCCATAGCAACATATATTCTTTTAACTGTCACATCATTCTCTTATAATTCATCATGTTTATCCCTTTTCTTCATCCCCAAGTTACCTCAATTTCCTAGTTTCAACTAATTACTAAGCTTACTAATAAGATCAAGGGTTAAAAGGATAAAAATAGAGGTTTAAAGGTTTGAAACAATATTTGAATCACAAAAATACAGGTGCTAAAAAAATAGAGTGTGTGCGGGCGCACACAAGTGTGTGTGCACACAATTTGTGAAAAGCAAAGTGTGTGCGTGCTCGCAAAACTGTGTGTGCGCACACCAGCTAGGAACTACTTAGTGTGCGTGCGCTTCACATATGCGAGCGGTACCAGCAGTATGCATATCCCTGTGTGTGCGTGCGCACGATGGCGTGCGTACACACAAATGAAATTGTTGCTACTGCTGGGTGCGTGCGCACATCAGTGTGCGTATGCACACACCAGAAATTCTGATTCTGCTGTACTTAAAAAAATTTCATTTTTTGGACAAGATTTCTGGCGTCCATAACTTCCTCTATAGAATTCGATTTTCCGTAAAATTTATACTGTTCTCAAGCTTATAAAACCGTCTTTGAATTGAAACAAATCTCATCTTCATCCAAAATTTGAGGTTCAAGTTATGGACTGCCAAAGTTCGTAAAAATCAAGTTTTCGTTCAAAACCTCAAACCTCCATTTTCTTTAAAACTCAACTTACCATCTTTATATCCATCAACACAACCTATCTATATCAATACCACAACAACCACCATAATAAACCATACCTCAAATCAACAATAACATACATATACTTCCCAATGCATCAACCAAAATTATAACTCATCAATTCGAGGCTCATGTACTCAAGTCATTAGTTATCAATTCATCAAATCACCAACTAGCCAACAAGCACCAAAATCAACACAACATCACTTTACCATTACCACAATAATCCTTCCATAACTACCATAACCCAATTCCACAATATCATATATCAGCCTTGCAAATATATCAACAAATTTGTCAGCCACCTATCCAAGACATTCATATATTTTTCAACAAGTTCATAGTCATAAATTCATCAATTCACATCCTGTTATCATCATCCACAACAATAACCCATGGGGTTTTAATATATAGTAAAACCTAGTGTGTTTAGAGAAGCAAAAAGGAAGCTTAGGGCACAAATAGCAAGTAAAGATTAGCAAAGTGAAGCCTCTGGGTGCATTTCATGTCCAAGAACAAAAGGGACATCATGCGTTGATATGGAAATTACAAGAACAATATTCCACCAACAAGTGCACTGAGTCGTAGTCAAGTAATCACTCACTTAGAGTGAGGTCGATCCCATGAGGATTGATTGATTAAGCAACTTTAATCTATTGATTATTCTAGTTGAACAAGAAAAATAATGAGAATTGGGTGAATTATAGCGATAAAAATTTAAATGACTGGAAATATAATTAGCAAGAAACTAATGACTGAAATTAAGAGCATAAATTAAATAACTGGAAATGAAAAGTGCATAAACTTAAATTGCAAGAAAGTAAATGTGGAAGAGTAAATGACAATGAAATTTAAATTGCTGAAATGTAAAGGGAATTGGGAAATAAGCATGAAATTAGAACCAGAAATTCGGAAAATAAATCAAGATAACCAATGGAGTCTACAAGATGAATTAAGTGAAAATTTGATAATGGGTAAAATTGTTAGGGATTGGAGATGTTTTAATTCTTCCTGAATCAATGATTCTTGACTCCTTCTCAATCATGTAAAGTAGGTCTATGACAGATTATGAGTAACCAAATTCCAATCTCTTGGTGATTCAATTTCTCTTCACATAATCAATTGCAATCTCTTGATCCATTGCTCATGAGAAGAGGTGAAGTTCAATTTCTAATCTCTGGCCACACAACCCTCAAGATCTCAATTCAAAGTGGTTACATGTCACATACCATACTAACAATTATCAATCAAAAGATTTATGAGAGAAGAGTCTCAAACTGAATTCTATGAATCCTTTCTCATGCTCATCATAGAATTCAAATAGATCTAATCCCTCTCTCGATAGAACTAGATCTTTGAAGTACAAAAACTTTCTCTTAGATAAACAATACTTGAATTGGGAAGAAGAACAATAGCATCAGTTCATTGAAATTCAAACAGAGCTCCTCCCCCTAATGAATTTGGGGTTTAGTGAATCATTTCTCTCATTACAAAAGGAAGTAAAAAAATTTTAAAGCTGAAAAATAAACTAAGAATGAAGTACAAGCAAACTATAGAAAGTGATGTGTAATTCCAACTAAAAGTCCTCTTTACAGTTCAAAGTCCCCTCCTATTTATACTAATTTTCTGCACTTTAGATGCTTCAAATTGTGCTTCTAGAATGAGAAATGGGCTTTGTTGGACTTGAAATTGAGGTTCTGAAAGGCATGGGCGTTGTTTGCTCACTAACGCCCCTTATGTGGCGTTGCCAACGCCCAGCTGGCGTTGTTCAAGTCGAGCGCCTTTTATCTTGGGCGTTGCTGGCAGTTGTCACGCATAAGCGTGGATCATGCGTATGCGTGACCTTCGTCGCTGGCGTTGTCCAGAATAACGCCCGTTATATCTTGGCGTTGTTGGCTCCTTGTCACGGGTATGCGTTGCCTTCGTCGCTGGCGTTGTTTAAGAAGAATGCCAGTATAATCTGGCGTTGCCAGTGCCAGAACTATTCCTTCAGGTGTAAAATTCTCGTCCTCACGGGTACACGTCGCCCCACGTGTACGCGTGGCCTTCATTTCTGGCGTTGTTTGAAATAGTGCCAGTTATACGTTGGCATTGCCAATGCCGGAGTCTTCTTCCAGGGGCAAAATTATCATCCTCATGCGTACGCGTCGCCCACTCGTACGTGTGGCCTTCATCGCTGGCGTTGTTTGAGACAGCGCCAGTTCAATCCTGGCGTTGTTGACTCCTTGCCACGTGTATGCGTGACCACTATTGCAAGCGCTATTTGGAGGCAACGCTAGTTGATTTGGGCATTGCCAATTCCAAGAATTCCTCCCAGGGGTATCTCTTGGTGTTGTTAAGGGCAACGCCCTTGTTTCTTAGCATTGCCAGTGCCACTTTCCTTCATGCATTGGCATTGTTAGAGGCAACTTCAGGCTATCCTGGCGTTGCCAACGCCAGGCCACTTCCAAGCTTCTTCATTCCTGTTGTTGTCCAAGGCAACTTGATAGAAAGAATTATGCCAATTCGAAATTTTATCAAAATAAGAATTGCTTTGTCGGTAGCATAGTCCGAATCGGCAATAGATCCTCTCAATCAAAGTTTAATATTTCTAATTCAAATTAACCGAGAGTAATGATCATAGTGCTTCAGTTCCTCTCCTCTCACAGTAAACTTCCTCCCAGTGTCTTCTTTGATGATCTTCACATGTTCAAGTGAAAGAATTTTGTTCACTGTGTACTGTCCAGAGAAGTGTGTGGATGGCTCTATTGGTTGGTAAGTTAGCATCACTTTATCCCCTGGTGAGAAATCTCAGTGGGGACCTTCTTGTTTCTCCAACCTCTAGGCACTTTCTTCTTGAGATTCTTCTCTTCTTCAGGTGGTAATTCTATCTCAATTTTGGTCTCAATGTCAGGAGAAAATTTGTTGGTTGTCACATATAGAGGTTTTGGTTGTAGCTCCTCTTTGGCTCCCTTGACTCCTTCAACTTGTTGAACCACTTCTGCTTCTTTTCACTCTTTCAAGCATGAACTTAGAAGCCTGGGAGGTGACTCATTGGGTGCTTTCTTCAAGTTTGGATCTCTAGAATCAACCTTCATACACTCCTTCTCTTGACTAGAATCATACATGGTCTTAAAAACATGAAATACTAGTTGTTCATCATGTACTCTTAGCATCAATTCTCCCTTTTCAACATCTATTAATACTCTACTTGTGGCTAAGAAAGGCCTTCTCAAAATGATGGGGCGGTTGTAGTCTTCCTCCATGTCAAGAATAACAAAATCGGCTAGGAGGAAGAATTTTTCTACTTTCACCAAGACATTTTCCACAACCCCAAGTGCTTGCTTAATGAATTTATCAGCAATTTGGAGAGCTATTTGTGTGGGTTTCAATTCATGGATTCGGAGCTTCTTCATCAGAGATAGCGGCATAAGATTATGCTTGTGCCAAGGTCACAAAATGCTCTCTCAATTGTCATGTTGCCTATGGTACAAGGGATATGAAAGCTCCCTGGGTCCTTTTTCTTCCTTGGTAGATCTCTTTGAATGATTGCACTACACTCCCTAGTCATCACAACAGTTTGTCCTCCTTTCAAGGATCTTTTTTTGACAATAATTCCTTCATAAACTTAACATATACTAGCATCTGTTCAAGTGCTTCTATGAAAGGAATGTTGATGTGGAGTGTCTTGAATATCTCTAAAAATTTGGAGTATTGATTCTCTTTGTTTTCTCCCTTGAACCTTTGAGGATATAGTATATTGGTTGGTATGCTTTCACTGCCTCCTTCTTCATTGAGTTGTCACTTTGTGTAGAAGTTTCCTATCCTTGTTTTTGCTCCTCCAATTTTTCTTTTGAAATTTCTCTATCATGGTCTTCCTGAATGGTGGCTTCTTTCTCCAAAATTTTCATACTTCTCAATGTGATTTCCTTACACTCTTTCCATTTCATGGCTTTTCCCACTTCTCTTGGGTTATTTTCAGTATCACTTGGGAGGAAATTTGCTCGCTTTTCAGCCATCTCAATAATTTGTTTAGCCATTTGGCCCATTTGCCTTTTTAGATTTCTTATTAATGCATCTTGATTCAATGCTTCTTGTCTTTCTTGGCTTTTGTTTGCCATTTCTTGACTCTTAGCAAGGTTTTGTGTGATCTGAGTGAGGGCTTGTGTGGTTTGAGTGAGGGCTTGTAGTGTTGACTCAATGGTGGAAAGCCTAGCTTCTTGATGGGATTGTGTGATGTATGGTTAAGCCTGGTAACTACTATTGGGGCCATTGGGTTGAGTATTTTGTGGGTTGAATGAGGGTGTGAGGAAGCTATTTTAGGAGTTTTTGAATTGGGTTTGGTTAGTAGGTTGGTGGTTGATTTTGTTAGTGTTACAGAAGTTGTTGTTGTTTGAATTCCCATTCCTTGTCCTTGGTTTTGTTAGCCTCCCCACCCAAAATTTGGGCTCCATCCTGGATTGAATGTATCTCCATATGGATCATTTTGGGATGATTTAGAGGTGTTATTCATGAAATAGACTTGTTCCATGCCTGGTTGCTCATAGTTGAGTGGTTCAGAATTTTCTTCAATTTGGTTTACTCTAAGTGAACTGTGAGCTGGGTATGGTGTATTGGCAGCAACTCCTTGCATTCCATCCATTCGCTTATTCATTATCTCCATTTGTTGCTGAAGTTGTTGATGCATAAGGTTATTTTGAGCCAAGATAGTATGTACAACATCAAGCCCCACACTCCTTTTTTAAATTCATGTTCCTCTCCGAAGAGTAGAAGTATTGGTTGTTAGCCACAATTTCAATGAGCTCTATTGCTTCTTCGGGAGTTTTCTTCATGTGGAGTGAGCCTCCTGCTGAATGATCTAATGCATTTTATGCTGCTTGAGATATGCCTTCATAAAAGATCTGAAGTTGCACCCATTCACTGACATGTCTGGAGGGCATTTCCTCATTAGCGCATTGTATCTTTTTCATGCTTCATATAGTGTTTCTCCCTCCAATTGTCTGAATGTTTGTACCTCTGTTCTGAGCTTAATGATCATCTAAGGGGGAAGAATTTGGTCAAGAACTTGTTCACCAAATCATCCTAAGTGGTGATACTTTCTTTGGGAAAAGTTTCCGACCATTGATATGCTTTATCCCTCATGGAGGAGGGGAATAGAAGCAACCTGTAGATGTCTCTCATTCATCTTAACGGTGTCATAAATTCTCAAGAAGGTAGAAAAGTGTTTGTTAGGATCTTCTAGGGGCCTCTTTCATACTGGCAATTATTTTGACCCAAAGTGATCAACTGAGGTTTTAACTCAAGTTATTTGCATGCACATTAGGAGGGGAGTGAGAATGCTACTTCCCACAATTCCTAAGATTAGGATTAGTGAAAGAACCTAATACCCTTCTAACTGGGATAGCATTGTTGTTGCCAACTCCTTCATGGTGATTGTGCATTTCATCCTCCATGACTTGGTATAGATCCTCTTCCTCCTCTTCTTCTCTAATCACCCTCTTGTCTCTTGCTTCTCTCTCAATCTCAAGAAGGTTCTCTCTGGTTCAGAATCAAAAGAGGTTGATACACCTCTTCTACCACCTGGCATACACACAACTAGAAGAACAATTAGTGAAGTACACTCTAAGAGTGTGTTAGAGCTAAGTAATACAATATGACAAACAGCTAATATGCTAAACTACAATGAGTATATCTACAAATGAGTAAATTGAGTGGAATGAACTAAAAATAAAAAATGCATAAACAAAGGTGCTGAGTAACAAAAATAAAGAATAGTGTTCAATCTAGGTAACCAATGAATTTAATCATTGTTAATCTTGATCAATCCCCAGGTAACGGCGCCAAAAACTTGATACAGAAATTGCAAGAACAATATTCCACCGGCAAGTGCACCCAGGTCGTAGTCAAGTAATAACTCACTTAGAGTGAGGTCGATCACACGAGGATTGATTAATTAAGAAACTTTAATCTATTGATTATTCTAGTTGAACAAAGCAAAATAATGAGAATTGGGTGAATTATAGCGACAAGAATTTAAATGACTGAAAATGTAATTAGCAAGAAACTAAAATGACTGAAATTAAGAGCAGAAAGTAAATAACTGGAAATGAAAAGTGCATAAACTTAAATTGAAAGTAAATACAGAAGAGTAAATGACAATAAAAAGTTTAAATTGCTAAAATGTAAGGGAATTGGGGAAATAAGCATGAAATTAGAACCAGAAATTCGGAAAAGAAATCAGATAAGCAATGGAGTCAATAAGATGAAATAAGTGAAAAATTGATAATGGGTGAAATCATTAGGGATTGGAGATATTTTAATTCTTCCTGAATCAATGATTCTTGACTCCTTCTTAGTCATGTAAAGTAGATCTATGGCAGATTATGAGTAATCAAATCCCAATCTCTTGGTGATTCAATTTCTCTTCACATAATCAATTGCCAATCTCTTGATCCATTGCTCATGAGAAAGGTGAAGTTAAATTTCTAATCTCTGGCCACACAACCCTCAAAGATCTCAATTCAAATGGTTACATGTCACATACCAGAATAAGAATTATCAATAAAAAAAGTTATGAGAGAAGAGTCTCAAATTGAATTCTATGAATCCTTTCTCAAGCTCATCATAGAATTCAAATAGATCTAATCCCTCTCTCGATAGAACTAGATCTTTGAAG
Source organism: Arachis hypogaea (assembly GCF_003086295.3). Lineage (NCBI taxonomy): Eukaryota > Viridiplantae > Streptophyta > Magnoliopsida > Fabales > Fabaceae > Arachis > Arachis hypogaea. The sequence goes on from NC_092050.1 coordinate 33,884,549, forward strand.
TACAAAGACTTTCTATTAGATAAACAATACTTGAATTGGAAAGAAGAACAATAGCATCAATTCATTGAAATCAAAACAGAGCTCATCCCCCTAATGAATTTGACTTTAGTGAATCATTGCTCTCATTATAAAAAGAAAGTAAAAAAATTACCAAAAGCTAAAAAATAAAAAAGAATGAAGTACAAGTAAAGTATGAAATGATGTGTAAATTCCCAACTAAAGTCCCCTTTACCGTTCAAAGTCCCCCTATTTATACTAATTTTGCACTTTGGATGGCTTCAAATGTGCTTCAATGAGGAATGGCATTGTGGACTTTAAAATGAGGTTTGAAACGTCTGGGCATTGTTGATCACTAACTCCCCTTATGTTGCCTTGCCAACGCCCACTACGTTGTTCAAGTCGAGTGCCCTTTATCTGGGCGTTGCTGGCAGTTGTCGCGCATACGCACGCGTGACCTCTGTCGCTGGAGTGTCCAGAATATCCCGTTATATCTTCCATTGTTGGCTCCTTGTCATGCTACGCATCGCCTTCGTTGCTAGAGTTGTTTAAGAAGAACGCAGTAAATCTGGCATTGCCAGCACCAGAACCTTTCCTTAACTATAATAAATTCTTGTCTTCACGTGTACGTATCGCCCCACGTGTTCGCGTGGCCTTCATTTCTAGCTTTGTTTGAAACAGTTCCAGTTATACGTTGGCATTGCCAATGCCAGATCATTTCCCAAGGGCAAAATTATCATCCCATCAACGCGCACGCATTTGCCCACGGTAATAAAGTGGGCCTTCATCAGTTGGCGTTGTTTGAGATAGCGGCAGTTCAATCCTGGCCGTTGTTGACTACCTTGTCATGCGTACGCGTGGGTCACTGTGTACGCGTGACCACATATTGGCAGGCACTGTATTGGAGGCAACACCGGTTGAGTTGGGCCTTATCCAACGCCAGGAATTCCTTCCCCGGGGGTATCTACTTGGCATTGTTAAGGGCAACGCCCTTGTTTCTTGGCACTGCCATCGCCACTTACCCTTCAGACATTAGCGTTTGTTAGAGGCAACTCAGGCTATCCTGCATTTATATGCAGCATGTGATGCATAACCACACCTATTTCGTACAAAACAGAAGCAAAGGGCCAAAAGACCAGCAAGTGCACGTGGGTCGTCCAAGTAATACCTGAAGCGAAGTCAGGGTCGATCCCACGACGATTGTGGCTTGACAAGCTTTGGTTGTCTTGCATGTCTTAGTCAGGCGAAATCAGAAGTTTTTAGATTAGTTGAATTTATACCTTAAAAAAAATCATAGGAATAAGCCCACAAAAAGGAAATAGAGTTGGATCGAGTTGCTTTGTCTTTCTGAAGTAACTCTGGTACTATATCATCCTGTTTGAATATCTTCACTATTGGCAGGCTGTAAGTGATCAAAGCCCACGTAATGGTCTTTGATTCACTCTGTACAAAATGAAAGCCAGGCCCTGGTATTCAATCCAATGAGGTGAAGTGAAATCATCTCTCTCTACTCAAAACTCCACAGACAAGGTAGAATCTTTCGGATCAAAGAGCGCTGCTTCTTGGATCTAGCCCAGTATACTCACGGAGACTTAATCTCCACCGGGAATCGATTGAACTGAATTCAAATATTTCCCAACAAAATCGTGGATTAACCATCTGAGATATGTAAATCAATAGCTGTTGATTCGTGCTTTCCGGCCAAGTATTCACACGAACCTAAGTAGACGCGGGTGTTTGTCAGGCACGTTCATCTTAATGTGATGAACAGAGCCAATTTGTCAGATCGTCCTATTCATCACGATGAAGATCGGGATATACATCTTAGAGATAGATCAAACACGGATCGAAGAAGAAGAAATAGTACTTTAATTAATTTATAGGACTCAGCAGGGCTCCTCCTCTCAACCTAGGAGGTTTAGAAACTCATATTGAAAATAAAAACAATGGTGGAAAAGTAAAAATGGCAGACCTCCCTCTGCGGGAGGTGCTTTTTGAAACCTCTAAGTCTGTAAGTCGTTATGAATTACATGAACATAATCCCTTTAAATACTAAACAGATGACTAGTAAGGATAAAACAGTCTATTTAGTGCTAAAATCCACTTCTGAGGCCCACTTGGTGAGTGTTTGGGCTGAGCTTTGATGTGATCCATGTGCATTGAGGTCTCTTAGGCGTTGAATGCCAGCCAGGGGTCCTTTCTGGGCCTTTGGACGTTGGGCTCTACTCTTTGGGCGCTGGAAATCTGGAAGAGTGCAGGTAGCTGGTGTTGGACGCCAGTTTTGGGACTTTTAATCCAAAGCAAAGTATAAACTATTATATATTGCTGAAAAACTCTGGAAGTCAACTTTCCATAGCCGTTGAGAGCGCTCCATTTGAACTTATTTAGCACCAGAAAAGCTCTTCCGAATGCAGGCATGTCAGATCTAGACAGTATCTGCAGTGCTTTCTCTGTCTCTGAATCAGACTTCTGCTCCAGCTCCTCCATTTCAGCCAGAAAATACCTGAAATTGCCCCAAAAACACAAAAACTCATAGTAGAATCCAAAAATGTGATTTTAACACTAAAACCTATAAAAACTTAATAAAAACTAAATAAAAATTACTAAAAACTATATGAAGATGATGTCAAAAAGCGTATAAAATATTCGCTCATTACAACACCAAACTTAAACTGTTGCTTGTCCCCAAGCAACTAAAAACACAGTAGGATAAAAATAAAATTAAGATAGCATAAATTTCTAAGTTTCAAATGAAGCTTAGTTAAAATCAGATGAGCGGGTCTTAGTAGCTTTTTTGCTTCTGAATAGTTTTGGCATCTCACTATCTATTGAAACTCAGAGATGTTGGCATCCTTAGGAACTTAGAATCTAGATGATATTATTGACTTTCCTAGTTAAGCTTATTTTGATTCTTGAACACAGCTTTCTGAGTCTTGGCCATGACCCTAAGCACTCTGTTTTCTAGTATTACCATCGGATACATTCATGCCCAGACACTTTACCTGGGTGAACCTTTTTAGATTGTGACTCAGCTTTGCTAGAGTCCCCAGATAGAGGTGTCCAGAGTTCTTAAGCACACTCTTTTTGCTTTCGACCACGACTTTAACCGCTCAGTCTCAAGCTTTTCACGTGACACCTTCACGCCACAAGCACATGGTTAGGGATAGCTTGGTTTAGCCGCTTAGGCCAGAATTTTATTCCTTTGGGCCCTCCTATCCACTGATGCTCAAAGCCTTGGGTCCTTTTACCCTTGTCTTTTGGTTTAAAGGATTACTGGCTTTTTCAATCTGCCCTCATTTTCCTACATTTTGGGCAGTAATGGATTTTTCTGATTTATTATTTTTTTCTTTTTCGCTATTTTTTCTTTCATGCATATATATATTTTTTCTTTTGCAACATGCTTTTTCTTTTGATTTTATTGCTTTTTCTTTTCTTCAAGAATCAATTTTCAGATTTTTCAGATTATCAATAATATTTTTCCTTTTCCTTATTCTTTCAAGAGCCAACATTCTAAAATTTCAACTTCAAATATGCACTGTTTATTTCATACATTCAGAAAACAAAAGCAGATGACACACATCAAACTAATTAAACTAATCTTATTTTAAACTTGAAGTTCATGCATCTCTTAATTCTTTTCAAAAAAAAAATATTTAAGTAAGGTGAGAGATATAACGAATATTTTACAACTTTTTGAGATATCAATGCAAATGATCATGCAACTAGGACAAGAAAACAGATAAATAGACAGAAAATAGAAAAATAATAAGAAAGGAGTAAAAGAGAACGAATCCACCTGAATGATAGTGGCCAGTGCTCCTCCTTGAGGATCCCATGTAGTGCTTGATCTCTTTTATGTCACTCCTTTGTCTCTGTTGAGGCAGCTGCACAGGCTCTTATGCATGCTTCCTAGTTTGCTCCATCCTCTTCTTCTGTACTTAAGAGTGGTAGAAGTTACAAAACAAAGCTTTGCAATACCAAACTTAAGAGTTTGCTCGTCCTCGAGCAAATGTGATCAATGGGGAAGAAGGTGGGGTAGGTGGAGCTTCTGTGGACCTCTTGGTCCTGAGAGGCTAGGAAATTCTAGATTCCTTGCTTCTCTGCACTGGCGTTTGAACACCCAGGGGCTACTCTCTGGCTGGCATTCAACGCCAGCAACGCTCCCTCTTACGCCCAGTGAGGTCTTCCTCACTAGCGTTCAACTCTGACACTCTTTCCGGATGTTCTGTTATCACTGCTGTGGATTCTGTCTCTGGACTAGTGCACATGATCATGACTCTGACACTGAAAAGAAAAACAAAATGAAAATAAATAAGGTTGAGTAAAAGTTGGGTTTGTTGATGAGCGGATAATTTATACGCTTTTTGGCATTGTTTTTAGGCAGTTTTTAGTATGTTTAGTTACTTTTTATTATATTTTTTATTAGTTTTTAAATAAAAATTACAATTCTGGACTTTACTATGAGTTTGTGTATTTTTCTGTGATTTCAGGTATTTTTTGGCTAAAATTGAGGGACCTGAGCAAAAATCTGATTCAGAAGCTGAAAAAGGACTGCAGATGCTGTTGGATCTGACCTCCCTGCATTCGAAGTGGATTTTCTAAAGCTACAGAATCCAATTGGCGCGCTCTCATTGCGTTGGAAAGTAGACATCCTGGGCTTTTCAGAAATATATAATAGTCCATACTTGGCCCGAGTTTTGATGACACAAACTGGCGTTTAAACGCCAACTTTCTACCATTTTTCTGGCGTTAAACGCCAGAATTGGCATAAAAGATGGAGTTAAACGCCCAAACTAGCACCAAAGTTGGCGTTTAACTCCAAGAAAAGTCTCTACATGTGAAAGCTTCAATGCTCAGCCCAAGCACACACAAGTGAGCCCCGGAAGTGGATTTCTACACTATCTATCTTAGCTTACTCATTTTCTGTAAACCTAGGTTACTGTTCATTATTAAAAACCACTTTTAGTGATTCATTTTGTACCTCATAACATTTACATTAGAACTTATATTTCTACGGCATGAGTCTCTAAACTCCATGGTTGGGGGTGAGAGCTCTGCTGTGTTTCGATGGATTAATGCAATTACTACTGTTTTCCATTCAATCACGCTTGTTCTATTCTAAGATATTCACTCGCACTTCAACCTGATGAATGTAATGATCCGTGACACTCATCATCATTCTCACCTATGAACGTGTGCCTCACAACCACCTCTGTTCTATTGCAATAGCTTGAGTGCATATCTCTTGGGTTTCTAATCTAAGATTAGAACCTTCGTGGTATAGGCTAGAATTATTGGCGGCCATTTTTGAGATCCGGAAAGTCTAAACCTTGTCTGTGGTATTCCGAGTAGGATCTGGAATGGGATTACTGTGATGAGCTTTCAAACTCGCGAGTGCTGGCGTAGTGACAGACGCAAAGGATCAATGGATCCTATTCCAACATGAGTGAGAACCGACAGATGATTAGCCGTGCGGGACAGCGCATTCGGACCATTTTCACTGAAAGGATGGATGGTAGCCATTGACAACGGTGATCCACCAACATACAGCTTGCCATGGAAGGAGCCTTGCGTGCGTGAAGAAGAAGACAGTAGAAAAGCAGAGATTCAGAAGACAGAGCATCTCCAAAACCTCAACCTGTTCTCCATTACTGCATAACAAGTATTTATTTCATGTTCTTTTTCTTTTTTGCAATTAAAACTAAGAATCATTACTGATATCCTAACTAAGAATTATAAGATAACCATAGCTTGTTTCAAGCCGACAATCTCCGTGGGATCGACCCTTACTCACGTAAGGTATTACTTGGACGACCCAGTGCACTTGCTGGTCAGCTGCACGGAGTTGTGTGAAAAGTTTGCGATCACGATTTCGTGTACCAAGTTTTTGGCGCCGTTGCCGGGGATTGTTCGAGTTTGGACAACTGACGGTTTATTTTGTTGCTTAGATTAGGAGAATTTTCTTTTTTGGTTAGAGTCTTCTATTATATTTTTGGTTAAAATTTTAAAATTCTTATTTTATTTATTTTTCTAAATTATTTTGAAAAGTTTTCAAAACAAATAACTTCATAATTTAGTCTTCTGTTTGAGTTTAGTTTCATATTTTAAGTTTGGTGTCAATTGCATAAGTTTATTTTTCTTT